>NW_028152259.1:1200000-1650000 GCF_964638095.1 Poromitra crassiceps
CCGCCGTAACGTTATGCGCAAGCGGGCATTGTGTATTTTTAGCAACTCGTTAACAAACGCTGATGTCATGATAGTTTGTTGAATGTAAATGCGATTCATTTATATTGATTGGCTAGTCAGTGAAGTTGAGCTGTCTCGTCAGATTTGACAAGAATGACGTTCTGTTGCAGCAGTGAGCACACTGATCTGCAACGCTAGCGTTAATGTTTAATTAATTAGCGTTATGTGCAAGCGGGCAGTTATCGCCCATGTATTTTTAGCAACTCGTTAACAAACGCTGATGTCATGATAGTTTGTTGAATATAAATGCGATTCACTTTGTGGCATATAAGGCTATATTGATAGGCTAGTCAATGCTCAACTAGTCTTCCATGCATGAAGTGGAGCCATCTCATCAGTTTGTACAAGAATAGAGTTCTGTTGCATCAGTGAGCATTAAACCCTGATTTGCAACTCTCTGTTTTGCACTGAAAACTATTCCACTGATTTATTTGTTTTAGCTACATTTCTTTCCTTTGTAGTACTCCAATATTTTTTGTAGGGATGGCAATACGTTTAGAGAACTTAAAGTTATGTTAAATACAGTAGGTTTTATTTTTTTCTGCTGTAAAACTTAAGATGGGGGGAAACTAAAGATTTGTAAAATAATTTCAATGTGTAATGCAGTTTTATTTTTGTTAAAATGGATTTTTCTAAAAATTGGTATCGAAAAAAGTATCGTTCAGGAACCGGTATCGAAATCCAAGTATCGAAACGGTATCGATATCGAAAAATTTTGAACGATACCCAGCCCTACATGGAGCGCAGATGTACTTGTACATTGAGCGGAGAGGTACTGGTACATGGAGCGGAGATGTACTTGTACATTGAGCGGAGAGGTACTTGTACATTGAGCGGAGAGGTACTTGTACATGGAGCGGAGATGTACTTGTACATTGAGCGGAGAGGTACTGGTACATGGAGCGGAGATGTACTTGTACATTGAGCGGAGAGGTACTTGTACATGGAGTGGAGATGTACTTGTACATTGAGCGGAGAGGTACTGGTACATGGAGCGGAGATGTACTTGTACATTGAGCGGAGAGGTACTTGTACATGGAGTGGAGATGTACTTGTACATTGAGCGGAGAGGTACTGGTACATGGAGCGGAGATGTACTTGTACATTGAGCGGAGAGGTACTTGTACATGGAGTGGAGATGTACTTGTACATGGAGCGGAGATGTACTTGTACATTGAGCGGAGAGGTACTTGTACATGGAGCGGAGATGTACTTGTACATGGAGCGGAGAGGTACTTGTACATGGAGCGGAGAGGTACTTGTACATGGAGCGGAGATGTACTTGTACATGGAGCGGAGATGTACTTGTACATGGAGCGGAGAGGTACTTGTACATGGAGCGGAGAGGTACTTATACATTGAGCGGAGACGTACTTGTACATGGAGCGGAGATGTACTTGTACATTGAGCGGAGAGGTACTTGTACATTGAGCGGAGAGGTACTTGTACATTGAGCGGAGAGGTACTTGTACATTGAGCGGAGACGTACTTGTACATTGAGCGGAGATGTACTTGTACATTGAGCGGAGAGGTACTTGTACATGGAGCGGAGAGGTACTTGTACATTGAGCGGAGAGGTACTTGTACATTGAGCGGAGACGTACTTGTACATTGAGCGGAGACGTACTTGTACATTGAGCGGAGATGTACTTGTACATTGAGCGGAGATGTACTTGTACATTGAGCGGAGAGGTACTGGTACATGGAGCGGAGAGGTACTTGTACATGGAGCGGAGAGGTATTTGTACATGGAGCGGAGAGGTATTTGTACATGGAGCGGAGAGGTACTTGTACATTGAGCGGAGAGGTACTTGTACATGGAGCGGAGAGGTACTTGTACATGGAGCGGAGAGGTACTTGTACATGTAGCGGAGAGGTGCTTGTACATGGAGCGGAGAGGTACTTGTACATGGAGCGGAGAGGTATTTGTACATGGAGCGGAGAGGTACTTGTACATGGAGCGGAGAGGTACTTGTACATTCAGCGGAGAGGTACTTGTACATTGAGCGGAGAGGTACTTGTAGATGGAGCGGAGAGGTACTGTCGACACTTGTACATTGAGCGGAGAGGTACTTGTACATGGAGCGGAGAGGTACTTGTACATGGAGCGGAGAGGTACTGTCGACACTTGTACATTGAGCGGAGAGGTACTTGTACATGGAGCGGAGAGGTACTTGTACATTGAGCGGAGAGGTACTTGTACATGGAGCGGAGAGGTACTTGTACATTGAGCGGAGAGGTACTTGTACATGGAGCGGAGAGGTACTTGTACATGGAGCGGAGAGGTACTTGTACATGGAGCGGAGAGGTACTTGTACATGGAGCGGAGAGGTACTTGTACATTGAGCGGAGATGTACTTGTACATGGAGCGGAGATGTACTTGTACATGGATCGGAGAGGTACTTGTACATGAGAGCGGAGAGGTACTGTCGACACTTGTACATTGAGCGTAGAGGTACTGTCGACACTTGTACATTGAGCGGAGAGGTACTTGTACATGGAGCGGAGAGGTACTGTCGACACTTGTACATTGAGCGGAGAGGTACTTGTACATTGAGCGGAGAGGTACTTGTACATGGAGCGCAGAGGTACTTGTACATTGAGCGGAGAGGTACTTGTACATGGAGCGGAGAGGTACTTGTACATGAGAGCGGAGAGGTACTTGTACATGGAGCGGAGAGGTACTTGTACATTGAGCGGAGAGGTACTGTCGACACTTGTACATTCAGCGGAGAGGTACTTGTACATGGAGCGGAGAGGTACTGTCGATACTTGACATTGAGCGGAGAGGTACTTGTACATGGAGCGGAGAGGTATTTGTACATTGAGCGGAGAGGTACTTGTACATTGAGCGGAGAGGTACTGTCGACACTTGTACATTCAGCGGAGAGCTACTTGTACATGGAGCGGAGAGGTATTTGTACATTGAGCGGAGAGGTACTTGTACATGGAGCGGAGAGGTACTTGTACATAGAGCGGAGAGGTACTTATACATGGAGCGGAAAGGTATTTGTACATTGAGCGGAGAGGTACTTGTACATGGAGCGGAGAGGTACTTGTACATGAGAGCGGAGAGGTATTTGTACATGGAGCGGAAAGGTACTGTCGACACTTGTACATTGAGCGGAGAGCTACTTGTACATGGAGCGGAGAGGTACTTGTACATGAGAGCGGAGAGGTACTTGTACATGGAGCGGAGAGGTATTTGTACATGGAGCGGAGAGGTACTGTCGACACTTGACATTGAGCGGAGAGGTACTTGTACATGGAGCGGAGAGGTACTTGTACATGAGAGCGGAGAGGTATTTGTACATGGAGCGGAGAGGTACTGTCGACACTTGACATTGAGCGGAGAGGTACTTGTACATGGAGCGGAGAGGTACTTGTACATGGAGCGGAGAGGTACTTGTACATGGAGCGGAGAGGTACTTGTACATGGAGCGGAGAGGTACTTGTACATGGAGCGGAGAGGTACTTGTACATGGAGCGGAGAGGTACTTGTACATGGAGCGGAGATGTACTTGTACATTGAGCGGAGAGGTACTTGTACATGGAGCAGAGATGTACTTGTACATGGAGCGGAGATGTACTTGTACATTGAGCGGTGAGGTACTTGTACATGGAGCGGAGAGGTACTTGTACATGGAGCGGAGATGTACTTGTACATGGAGCGGAGAGGTACTTGTACATGGAGCGGAGATGTACTTGTACATTGAGCGGAGAGGTACTTGTACATGGAGCAGAGATGTACTTGTACATGGAGCGGAGAGGTACTTGTACATGGAGCGGAGAGGTACTTGTACATGGAGCGGAGAGGTACTTGTACATGGAGCGGAGAGGTACTTGTACATTGAGCGGAGAGGTACTTGTACATGGAGCTAGGGCTGGGTATCGAGTTTCGATACTTACTTGGCACCGAAATGGAAACATCGATACTAAGGGGTATCGAAGCCTCCCTTGTCAATCGATACCAATTTTCGATACCAAAACAAAACAGCGTCATTGAGCCTATAAGCATGCGACATGCTTGCACGCCGCGCTCTAATACGGCTGGTGATTGGCTGTCATGTAGAGGCATGCAGGAAACGTTACGCCCACTTTAGCCGGTGTGTTTGTTGTGACTGTGAGCCAGGCGTGCGGTGCGGATAGTATACAAGAAGTTAGCCACTCAAGCTACTCCTATCCTGGATTACCATATGGCGAAGATGATGAAAAGCAGGAAAAGAAACAGAAACAACACGGACTGGTTTCCACAGACAAGAGAAATAATTGAGAGGTGGGTCAGCTCAGCTTACCGCAAGTTAGCGGTTATCAGATCCCTCAGTCTGACAAATCCATGCATCTGGCTGTGAGTTGTAGCATTAGATCGTTTAATTAATTGCCGCCGTAACGTTATGCGCAAGCGGGCATTGTGTATTTTTAGCAACTCGTTAACAAACGCTGATGTCATGATAGTTTGTTGAATGTAAATGCGATTCATTTATATTGATTGGCTAGTCAGTGAAGTTGAGCTGTCTCGTCAGATTTGACAAGAATGACGTTCTGTTGCAGCAGTGAGCACACTGATCTGCAACGCTAGCGTTAATGTTTAATTAATTAGCGTTATGTGCAAGCGGGCAGTTATCGCCCATGTATTTTTAGCAACTCGTTAACAAACGCTGATGTCATGATAGTTTGTTGAATATAAATGCGATTCACTTTGTGGCATATAAGGCTATATTGATAGGCTAGTCAATGCTCAACTAGTCTTCCATGCATGAAGTGGAGCCATCTCATCAGTTTGTACAAGAATAGAGTTCTGTTGCATCAGTGAGCATTAAACCCTGATTTGCAACTCTCTGTTTTGCACTGAAAACTATTCCACTGATTTATTTGTTTTAGCTACATTTCTTTCCTTTGTAGTACTCCAATATTTTTTGTAGGGATGGCAATACGTTTAGAGAACTTAAAGTTATGTTAAATACAGTAGGTTTTATTTTTTTCTGCTGTAAAACTTAAGATGGGGGGAAACTAAAGATTTGTAAAATAATTTCAATGTGTAATGCAGTTTTATTTTTGTTAAAATGGATTTTTCTAAAAATTGGTATCGAAAAAAGTATCGTTCAGGAACCGGTATCGAAATCCAAGTATCGAAACGGTATCGATATCGAAAAATTTTGAACGATACCCAGCCCTACATGGAGCGCAGATGTACTTGTACATTGAGCGGAGAGGTACTGGTACATGGAGCGGAGATGTACTTGTACATTGAGCGGAGAGGTACTTGTACATTGAGCGGAGAGGTACTTGTACATGGAGCGGAGATGTACTTGTACATTGAGCGGAGAGGTACTGGTACATGGAGCGGAGATGTACTTGTACATTGAGCGGAGAGGTACTTGTACATGGAGTGGAGATGTACTTGTACATTGAGCGGAGAGGTACTGGTACATGGAGCGGAGATGTACTTGTACATTGAGCGGAGAGGTACTTGTACATGGAGTGGAGATGTACTTGTACATTGAGCGGAGAGGTACTGGTACATGGAGCGGAGATGTACTTGTACATTGAGCGGAGAGGTACTTGTACATGGAGTGGAGATGTACTTGTACATGGAGCGGAGATGTACTTGTACATTGAGCGGAGAGGTACTTGTACATGGAGCGGAGATGTACTTGTACATGGAGCGGAGAGGTACTTGTACATGGAGCGGAGAGGTACTTGTACATGGAGCGGAGATGTACTTGTACATGGAGCGGAGATGTACTTGTACATGGAGCGGAGAGGTACTTGTACATGGAGCGGAGAGGTACTTATACATTGAGCGGAGACGTACTTGTACATGGAGCGGAGATGTACTTGTACATTGAGCGGAGAGGTACTTGTACATTGAGCGGAGAGGTACTTGTACATTGAGCGGAGAGGTACTTGTACATTGAGCGGAGACGTACTTGTACATTGAGCGGAGATGTACTTGTACATTGAGCGGAGAGGTACTTGTACATGGAGCGGAGAGGTACTTGTACATTGAGCGGAGAGGTACTTGTACATTGAGCGGAGACGTACTTGTACATTGAGCGGAGACGTACTTGTACATTGAGCGGAGATGTACTTGTACATTGAGCGGAGATGTACTTGTACATTGAGCGGAGAGGTACTGGTACATGGAGCGGAGAGGTACTTGTACATGGAGCGGAGAGGTATTTGTACATGGAGCGGAGAGGTATTTGTACATGGAGCGGAGAGGTACTTGTACATTGAGCGGAGAGGTACTTGTACATGGAGCGGAGAGGTACTTGTACATGGAGCGGAGAGGTACTTGTACATGTAGCGGAGAGGTGCTTGTACATGGAGCGGAGAGGTACTTGTACATGGAGCGGAGAGGTATTTGTACATGGAGCGGAGAGGTACTTGTACATGGAGCGGAGAGGTACTTGTACATTCAGCGGAGAGGTACTTGTACATTGAGCGGAGAGGTACTTGTAGATGGAGCGGAGAGGTACTGTCGACACTTGTACATTGAGCGGAGAGGTACTTGTACATGGAGCGGAGAGGTACTTGTACATGGAGCGGAGAGGTACTGTCGACACTTGTACATTGAGCGGAGAGGTACTTGTACATGGAGCGGAGAGGTACTTGTACATTGAGCGGAGAGGTACTTGTACATGGAGCGGAGAGGTACTTGTACATTGAGCGGAGAGGTACTTGTACATGGAGCGGAGAGGTACTTGTACATGGAGCGGAGAGGTACTTGTACATGGAGCGGAGAGGTACTTGTACATGGAGCGGAGAGGTACTTGTACATTGAGCGGAGATGTACTTGTACATGGAGCGGAGATGTACTTGTACATGGATCGGAGAGGTACTTGTACATGAGAGCGGAGAGGTACTGTCGACACTTGTACATTGAGCGTAGAGGTACTGTCGACACTTGTACATTGAGCGGAGAGGTACTTGTACATGGAGCGGAGAGGTACTGTCGACACTTGTACATTGAGCGGAGAGGTACTTGTACATTGAGCGGAGAGGTACTTGTACATGGAGCGCAGAGGTACTTGTACATTGAGCGGAGAGGTACTTGTACATGGAGCGGAGAGGTACTTGTACATGAGAGCGGAGAGGTACTTGTACATGGAGCGGAGAGGTACTTGTACATTGAGCGGAGAGGTACTGTCGACACTTGTACATTCAGCGGAGAGGTACTTGTACATGGAGCGGAGAGGTACTGTCGATACTTGACATTGAGCGGAGAGGTACTTGTACATGGAGCGGAGAGGTATTTGTACATTGAGCGGAGAGGTACTTGTACATTGAGCGGAGAGGTACTGTCGACACTTGTACATTCAGCGGAGAGCTACTTGTACATGGAGCGGAGAGGTATTTGTACATTGAGCGGAGAGGTACTTGTACATGGAGCGGAGAGGTACTTGTACATAGAGCGGAGAGGTACTTATACATGGAGCGGAAAGGTATTTGTACATTGAGCGGAGAGGTACTTGTACATGGAGCGGAGAGGTACTTGTACATGAGAGCGGAGAGGTATTTGTACATGGAGCGGAAAGGTACTGTCGACACTTGTACATTGAGCGGAGAGCTACTTGTACATGGAGCGGAGAGGTACTTGTACATGAGAGCGGAGAGGTACTTGTACATGGAGCGGAGAGGTATTTGTACATGGAGCGGAGAGGTACTGTCGACACTTGACATTGAGCGGAGAGGTACTTGTACATGGAGCGGAGAGGTACTTGTACATGAGAGCGGAGAGGTATTTGTACATGGAGCGGAGAGGTACTGTCGACACTTGACATTGAGCGGAGAGGTACTTGTACATGGAGCGGAGAGGTACTTGTACATGGAGCGGAGAGGTACTTGTACATGGAGCGGAGAGGTACTTGTACATGGAGCGGAGAGGTACTTGTACATGGAGCGGAGAGGTACTGTCGACACTTGACATTGAGCGGAGAGGTACTTGTACATGGAGCGGAGAGGTACTTGTACATGGAGCGGAGAGGTACTTGTACATGGAGCGGAGAGGTACTTGTACATGGAGCGGAGAGGTACTTGTACATGGAGCGGAGAGGTACTTGTACATGGAGCGGAGAGGTACTTGTACATGGAGCGGAGATGTACTTGTACATTGAGCGGAGAGGTACTTGTACATGGAGCAGAGATGTACTTGTACATGGAGCGGAGATGTACTTGTACATTGAGCGGTGAGGTACTTGTACATGGAGCGGAGAGGTACTTGTACATGGAGCGGAGATGTACTTGTACATGGAGCGGAGAGGTACTTGTACATGGAGCGGAGATGTACTTGTACATTGAGCGGAGAGGTACTTGTACATGGAGCAGAGATGTACTTGTACATGGAGCGGAGAGGTACTTGTACATGGAGCGGAGAGGTACTTGTACATGGAGCGGAGAGGTACTTGTACATGGAGCGGAGAGGTACTTGTACATTGAGCGGAGAGGTACTTGTACATGGAGCTAGGGCTGGGTATCGAGTTTCGATACTTACTTGGCACCGAAATGGAAACATCGATACTAAGGGGTATCGAAGCCTCCCTTGTCAATCGATACCAATTTTCGATACCAAAACAAAACAGCGTCATTGAGCCTATAAGCATGCGACATGCTTGCACGCCGCGCTCTAATACGGCTGGTGATTGGCTGTCATGTAGAGGCATGCAGGAAACGTTACGCCCACTTTAGCCGGTGTGTTTGTTGTGACTGTGAGCCAGGCGTGCGGTGCGGATAGTATACAAGAAGTTAGCCACTCAAGCTACTCCTATCCTGGATTACCATATGGCGAAGATGATGAAAAGCAGGAAAAGAAACAGAAACAACACGGACTGGTTTCCACAGACAAGAGAAATAATTGAGAGGTGGGTCAGCTCAGCTTACCGCAAGTTAGCGGTTATCAGATCCCTCAGTCTGACAAATCCATGCATCTGGCTGTGAGTTGTAGCATTAGATCGTTTAATTAATTGCCGCCGTAACGTTATGCGCAAGCGGGCATTGTGTATTTTTAGCAACTCGTTAACAAACGCTGATGTCATGATAGTTTGTTGAATGTAAATGCGATTCATTTATATTGATTGGCTAGTCAGTGAAGTTGAGCTGTCTCGTCAGATTTGACAAGAATGACGTTCTGTTGCAGCAGTGAGCACACTGATCTGCAACGCTAGCGTTAATGTTTAATTAATTAGCGTTATGTGCAAGCGGGCAGTTATCGCCCATGTATTTTTAGCAACTCGTTAACAAACGCTGATGTCATGATAGTTTGTTGAATATAAATGCGATTCACTTTGTGGCATATAAGGCTATATTGATAGGCTAGTCAATGCTCAACTAGTCTTCCATGCATGAAGTGGAGCCATCTCATCAGTTTGTACAAGAATAGAGTTCTGTTGCATCAGTGAGCATTAAACCCTGATTTGCAACTCTCTGTTTTGCACTGAAAACTATTCCACTGATTTATTTGTTTTAGCTACATTTCTTTCCTTTGTAGTACTCCAATATTTTTTGTAGGGATGGCAATACGTTTAGAGAACTTAAAGTTATGTTAAATACAGTAGGTTTTATTTTTTTCTGCTGTAAAACTTAAGATGGGGGGAAACTAAAGATTTGTAAAATAATTTCAATGTGTAATGCAGTTTTATTTTTGTTAAAATGGATTTTTCTAAAAATTGGTATCGAAAAAAGTATCGTTCAGGAACCGGTATCGAAATCCAAGTATCGAAACGGTATCGATATCGAAAAATTTTGAACGATACCCAGCCCTACATGGAGCGCAGATGTACTTGTACATTGAGCGGAGAGGTACTGGTACATGGAGCGGAGATGTACTTGTACATTGAGCGGAGAGGTACTTGTACATTGAGCGGAGAGGTACTTGTACATGGAGCGGAGATGTACTTGTACATTGAGCGGAGAGGTACTGGTACATGGAGCGGAGATGTACTTGTACATTGAGCGGAGAGGTACTTGTACATGGAGTGGAGATGTACTTGTACATTGAGCGGAGAGGTACTGGTACATGGAGCGGAGATGTACTTGTACATTGAGCGGAGAGGTACTTGTACATGGAGTGGAGATGTACTTGTACATTGAGCGGAGAGGTACTGGTACATGGAGCGGAGATGTACTTGTACATTGAGCGGAGAGGTACTTGTACATGGAGTGGAGATGTACTTGTACATGGAGCGGAGATGTACTTGTACATTGAGCGGAGAGGTACTTGTACATGGAGCGGAGATGTACTTGTACATGGAGCGGAGAGGTACTTGTACATGGAGCGGAGAGGTACTTGTACATGGAGCGGAGATGTACTTGTACATGGAGCGGAGATGTACTTGTACATGGAGCGGAGAGGTACTTGTACATGGAGCGGAGAGGTACTTATACATTGAGCGGAGACGTACTTGTACATGGAGCGGAGATGTACTTGTACATTGAGCGGAGAGGTACTTGTACATTGAGCGGAGAGGTACTTGTACATTGAGCGGAGAGGTACTTGTACATTGAGCGGAGACGTACTTGTACATTGAGCGGAGATGTACTTGTACATTGAGCGGAGAGGTACTTGTACATGGAGCGGAGAGGTACTTGTACATTGAGCGGAGAGGTACTTGTACATTGAGCGGAGACGTACTTGTACATTGAGCGGAGACGTACTTGTACATTGAGCGGAGATGTACTTGTACATTGAGCGGAGATGTACTTGTACATTGAGCGGAGAGGTACTGGTACATGGAGCGGAGAGGTACTTGTACATGGAGCGGAGAGGTATTTGTACATGGAGCGGAGAGGTATTTGTACATGGAGCGGAGAGGTACTTGTACATTGAGCGGAGAGGTACTTGTACATGGAGCGGAGAGGTACTTGTACATGGAGCGGAGAGGTACTTGTACATGTAGCGGAGAGGTGCTTGTACATGGAGCGGAGAGGTACTTGTACATGGAGCGGAGAGGTATTTGTACATGGAGCGGAGAGGTACTTGTACATGGAGCGGAGAGGTACTTGTACATTCAGCGGAGAGGTACTTGTACATTGAGCGGAGAGGTACTTGTAGATGGAGCGGAGAGGTACTGTCGACACTTGTACATTGAGCGGAGAGGTACTTGTACATGGAGCGGAGAGGTACTTGTACATGGAGCGGAGAGGTACTGTCGACACTTGTACATTGAGCGGAGAGGTACTTGTACATGGAGCGGAGAGGTACTTGTACATTGAGCGGAGAGGTACTTGTACATGGAGCGGAGAGGTACTTGTACATTGAGCGGAGAGGTACTTGTACATGGAGCGGAGAGGTACTTGTACATGGAGCGGAGAGGTACTTGTACATGGAGCGGAGAGGTACTTGTACATGGAGCGGAGAGGTACTTGTACATTGAGCGGAGATGTACTTGTACATGGAGCGGAGATGTACTTGTACATGGATCGGAGAGGTACTTGTACATGAGAGCGGAGAGGTACTGTCGACACTTGTACATTGAGCGTAGAGGTACTGTCGACACTTGTACATTGAGCGGAGAGGTACTTGTACATGGAGCGGAGAGGTACTGTCGACACTTGTACATTGAGCGGAGAGGTACTTGTACATTGAGCGGAGAGGTACTTGTACATGGAGCGCAGAGGTACTTGTACATTGAGCGGAGAGGTACTTGTACATGGAGCGGAGAGGTACTTGTACATGAGAGCGGAGAGGTACTTGTACATGGAGCGGAGAGGTACTTGTACATTGAGCGGAGAGGTACTGTCGACACTTGTACATTCAGCGGAGAGGTACTTGTACATGGAGCGGAGAGGTACTGTCGATACTTGACATTGAGCGGAGAGGTACTTGTACATGGAGCGGAGAGGTATTTGTACATTGAGCGGAGAGGTACTTGTACATTGAGCGGAGAGGTACTGTCGACACTTGTACATTCAGCGGAGAGCTACTTGTACATGGAGCGGAGAGGTATTTGTACATTGAGCGGAGAGGTACTTGTACATGGAGCGGAGAGGTACTTGTACATAGAGCGGAGAGGTACTTATACATGGAGCGGAAAGGTATTTGTACATTGAGCGGAGAGGTACTTGTACATGGAGCGGAGAGGTACTTGTACATGAGAGCGGAGAGGTATTTGTACATGGAGCGGAAAGGTACTGTCGACACTTGTACATTGAGCGGAGAGCTACTTGTACATGGAGCGGAGAGGTACTTGTACATGAGAGCGGAGAGGTACTTGTACATGGAGCGGAGAGGTATTTGTACATGGAGCGGAGAGGTACTGTCGACACTTGACATTGAGCGGAGAGGTACTTGTACATGGAGCGGAGAGGTACTTGTACATGAGAGCGGAGAGGTATTTGTACATGGAGCGGAGAGGTACTGTCGACACTTGACATTGAGCGGAGAGGTACTTGTACATGGAGCGGAGAGGTACTTGTACATGGAGCGGAGAGGTACTTGTACATGGAGCGGAGAGGTACTTGTACATGGAGCGGAGAGGTACTTGTACATGGAGCGGAGATGTACTTGTACATTGAGCGGAGAGGTACTTGTACATGGAGCAGAGATGTACTTGTACATGGAGCGGAGATGTACTTGTACATTGAGCGGTGAGGTACTTGTACATGGAGCGGAGAGGTACTTGTACATGGAGCGGAGATGTACTTGTACATGGAGCGGAGAGGTACTTGTACATGGAGCGGAGATGTACTTGTACATTGAGCGGAGAGGTACTTGTACATGGAGCAGAGATGTACTTGTACATGGAGCGGAGAGGTACTTGTACATGGAGCGGAGAGGTACTTGTACATGGAGCGGAGAGGTACTTGTACATGGAGCGGAGAGGTACTTGTACATTGAGCGGAGAGGTACTTGTACATGGAGCTAGGGCTGGGTATCGAGTTTCGATACTTACTTGGCACCGAAATGGAAACATCGATACTAAGGGGTATCGAAGCCTCCCTTGTCAATCGATACCAATTTTCGATACCAAAACAAAACAGCGTCATTGAGCCTATAAGCATGCGACATGCTTGCACGCCGCGCTCTAATACGGCTGGTGATTGGCTGTCATGTAGAGGCATGCAGGAAACGTTACGCCCACTTTAGCCGGTGTGTTTGTTGTGACTGTGAGCCAGGCGTGCGGTGCGGATAGTATACAAGAAGTTAGCCACTCAAGCTACTCCTATCCTGGATTACCATATGGCGAAGATGATGAAAAGCAGGAAAAGAAACAGAAACAACACGGACTGGTTTCCACAGACAAGAGAAATAATTGAGAGGTGGGTCAGCTCAGCTTACCGCAAGTTAGCGGTTATCAGATCCCTCAGTCTGACAAATCCATGCATCTGGCTGTGAGTTGTAGCATTAGATCGTTTAATTAATTGCCGCCGTAACGTTATGCGCAAGCGGGCATTGTGTATTTTTAGCAACTCGTTAACAAACGCTGATGTCATGATAGTTTGTTGAATGTAAATGCGATTCATTTATATTGATTGGCTAGTCAGTGAAGTTGAGCTGTCTCGTCAGATTTGACAAGAATGACGTTCTGTTGCAGCAGTGAGCACACTGATCTGCAACGCTAGCGTTAATGTTTAATTAATTAGCGTTATGTGCAAGCGGGCAGTTATCGCCCATGTATTTTTAGCAACTCGTTAACAAACGCTGATGTCATGATAGTTTGTTGAATATAAATGCGATTCACTTTGTGGCATATAAGGCTATATTGATAGGCTAGTCAATGCTCAACTAGTCTTCCATGCATGAAGTGGAGCCATCTCATCAGTTTGTACAAGAATAGAGTTCTGTTGCATCAGTGAGCATTAAACCCTGATTTGCAACTCTCTGTTTTGCACTGAAAACTATTCCACTGATTTATTTGTTTTAGCTACATTTCTTTCCTTTGTAGTACTCCAATATTTTTTGTAGGGACGGCAATACGTTTAGAGAACTTAAAGTTATGTTAAATACAGTAGGTTTTATTTTTTTCTGCTGTAAAACTTAAGATGGGGGGAAACTAAAGATTTGTAAAATAATTTCAATGTGTAATGCAGTTTTATTTTTGTTAAAATGGATTTTTCTAAAAATTGGTATCGAAAAAAGTATCGTTCAGGAACCGGTATCGAAATCCAAGTATCGAAACGGTATCGATATCGAAAAATTTTGAACGATACCCAGCCCTACATGGAGCGCAGATGTACTTGTACATTGAGCGGAGAGGTACTGGTACATGGAGCGGAGATGTACTTGTACATTGAGCGGAGAGGTACTTGTACATTGAGCGGAGAGGTACTTGTACATGGAGCGGAGATGTACTTGTACATTGAGCGGAGAGGTACTGGTACATGGAGCGGAGATGTACTTGTACATTGAGCGGAGAGGTACTTGTACATGGAGTGGAGATGTACTTGTACATTGAGCGGAGAGGTACTGGTACATGGAGCGGAGATGTACTTGTACATTGAGCGGAGAGGTACTTGTACATGGAGTGGAGATGTACTTGTACATTGAGCGGAGAGGTACTGGTACATGGAGCGGAGATGTACTTGTACATTGAGCGGAGAGGTACTTGTACATGGAGTGGAGATGTACTTGTACATGGAGCGGAGATGTACTTGTACATTGAGCGGAGAGGTACTTGTACATGGAGCGGAGATGTACTTGTACATGGAGCGGAGAGGTACTTGTATATGGAGCGGAGAGGTACTTGTACATGGAGCGGAGATGTACTTGTACATGGAGCGGAGATTTACTTGTACATGGAGCGGAGAGGTACTTGTACATGGAGCGGAGAGGTACTTATACATTGAGCGGAGACGTACTTGTACATGGAGCGGAGATGTACTTGTACATTGAGCGGAGAGGTACTTGTACATTGAGCGGAGAGGTACTGGTACATGGAGCGGAGATGTACTTGTACATTGAGCGGAGAGGTACTTGTACATGGAGCGGAGAGGTACTTGTACATTGAGCGGAGAGGTACTTGTACATTGAGCGGAGACGTACTTGTACATTGAGCGGAGATGTACTTGTACATTGAGCGGAGATGTACTTGTACATTGAGCGGAGAGGTACTGGTACATGGAGCGGAGAGGTACTTGTACATGGAGCGGAGAGGTATTTGTACATGGAGCGGAGAGGTATTTGTACATGGAGCGGAGAGGTACTTGTACATTGAGCGGAGAGGTACTTGTACATGGAGCGGAGAGGTACTTGTACATGGAGCGGAGAGGTACTTGTACATGTAGCGGAGAGGTGCTTGTACATGGAGCGGAGAGGTACTTGTACATGGAGCGGAGAGGTATTTGTACATGGAGCGGAGAGGTACTTGTACATGGAGCGGAGAGGTACTTGTACATTCAGCGGAGAGGTACTTGTACATTGAGCGGAGAGGTACTTGTAGATGGAGCGGAGAGGTACTGTCGACACTTGTACATTGAGCGGAGAGGTACTTGTACATGGAGCGGAGAGGTACTTGTACATGGAGCGGAGAGGTACTGTCGACACTTGTACATTGAGCGGAGAGGTACTTGTACATGGAGCGGAGAGGTACTTGTACATGGAGCGGAGATGTACTTGTACAGGGAGCGGAGAGGTACTTGTACATTGAGCGGAGAGGTACTTGTACATGGAGCGGAGAGGTACTTGTACATGGAGCGGAGAGGTACTTGTACATGGAGCGGAGAGGTACTTGTACATTGAGCGGAGAGGTACTTGTACATGGAGCGGAGAGGTACTTGTACATGGAGCGGAGAGGTACTTGTACATTGAGCGGAGAGGTACTTGTACATGGAGCGGAGAGGTACTTGTACATTGAGCGGAGAGGTACTTGTACATGGAGCGGAGAGGTACTTGTACATGGAGCGGAGAGGTACTTGTACATGGAGCGGAGAGGTACTTGTACATGGAGCGGAGAGGTACTTGTACATTGAGCGGAGATGTACTTGTACATGGAGCGGAGATGTACTTGTACATGGATCGGAGAGGTACTTGTACATGAGAGCGGAGAGGTACTGTCGACACTTGTACATTGAGCGTAGAGGTACTGTCGACACTTGTACATTGAGCGGAGAGGTACTTGTACATGGAGCGGAGAGGTACTGTCGACACTTGTACATTGAGCGGAGAGGTACTTGTACATTGAGCGGAGAGGTACTTGTACATGGAGCGCAGAGGTACTTGTACATTGAGCGGAGAGGTACTTGTACATGGAGCGGAGAGGTACTTGTACATGAGAGCGGAGAGGTACTTGTACATGGAGCGGAGAGGTACTTGTACATTGAGCGGAGAGGTACTGTCGACACTTGTACATTCAGCGGAGAGGTACTTGTACATGGAGCGGAGAGGTACTGTCGATACTTGACATTGAGCGGAGAGGTACTTGTACATGGAGCGGAGAGGTATTTGTACATTGAGCGGAGAGGTACTTGTACATTGAGCGGAGAGGTACTGTCGACACTTGTACATTCAGCGGAGAGCTACTTGTACATGGAGCGGAGAGGTATTTGTACATTGAGCGGAGAGGTACTTGTACATGGAGCGGAGAGGTACTTGTACATAGAGCGGAGAGGTACTTATACATGGAGCGGAGAGGTATTTGTACATTGAGCGGAGAGGTACTTGTACATGGAGCGGAGATGTACTTGTACATTGAGCGGAGAGGTACTTGTACATGGAGCGGAGAGGTACTTGTACATGGAGCGGAGAGGTACTTGTACATGGAGCGGAGAGGTACTTATACATTGAGCGGAGACGTACTTGTACATGGAGCGGAGATGTACTTGTACATTGAGCGGAGAGGTACTTGTACATTGAGCGGAGAGGTACTGGTACATGGAGCGGAGATGTACTTGTACATTGAGCGGAGAGGTACTTGTACATGGAGCGGAGAGGTACTTGTACATTGAGCGGAGAGGTACTTGTACATTGAGCGGAGACGTACTTGTACATTGAGCGGAGATGTACTTGTACATTGAGCGGAGATGTACTTGTACATTGAGCGGAGAGGTACTGGTACATGGAGCGGAGAGGTACTTGTACATGGAGCGGAGAGGTATTTGTACATGGAGCGGAGAGGTATTTGTACATGGAGCGGAGAGGTACTTGTACATTGAGCGGAGAGGTACTTGTACATGGAGCGGAGAGGTACTTGTACATGGAGCGGAGAGGTACTTGTACATGTAGCGGAGAGGTGCTTGTACATGGAGCGGAGAGGTACTTGTACATGGAGCGGAGAGGTATTTGTACATGGAGCGGAGAGGTACTTGTACATGGAGCGGAGAGGTACTTGTACATTCAGCGGAGAGGTACTTGTACATTGAGCGGAGAGGTACTTGTAGATGGAGCGGAGAGGTACTGTCGACACTTGTACATTGAGCGGAGAGGTACTTGTACATGGAGCGGAGAGGTACTTGTACATGGAGCGGAGAGGTACTGTCGACACTTGTACATTGAGCGGAGAGCTACTTGTACATGGAGCGGAGAGGTACTTGTACATGGAGCGGAGATGTACTTGTACAGGGAGCGGAGAGGTACTTGTACATTGAGCGGAGAGGTACTTGTACATGGAGCGGAGAGGTACTTGTACATGGAGCGGAGAGGTACTTGTACATGGAGCGGAGAGGTACTTGTACATTGAGCGGAGAGGTACTTGTACATGGAGCGGAGAGGTACTTGTACATGGAGCGGAGAGGTACTTGTACATTGAGCGGAGAGGTACTTGTACATGGAGCGGAGAGGTACTTGTACATTGAGCGGAGAGGTACTTGTACATGGAGCGGAGAGGTACTTGTACATGGAGCGGAGAGGTACTTGTACATGGAGCGGAGAGGTACTTGTACATGGAGCGGAGAGGTACTTGTACATTGAGCGGAGATGTACTTGTACATGGAGCGGAGATGTACTTGTACATGGATCGGAGAGGTACTTGTACATGAGAGCGGAGAGGTACTGTCGACACTTGTACATTGAGCGTAGAGGTACTGTCGACACTTGTACATTGAGCGGAGAGGTACTTGTACATGGAGCGGAGAGGTACTGTCGACACTTGTACATTGAGCGGAGAGGTACTTGTACATTGAGCGGAGAGGTACTTGTACATGGAGCGCAGAGGTACTTGTACATTGAGCGGAGAGGTACTTGTACATGGAGCGGAGAGGTACTTGTACATGAGAGCGGAGAGGTACTTGTACATGGAGCGGAGAGGTACTTGTACATTGAGCGGAGAGGTACTGTCGACACTTGTACATTCAGCGGAGAGGTACTTGTACATGGAGCGGAGAGGTACTGTCGATACTTGACATTGAGCGGAGAGGTACTTGTACATGGAGCGGAGAGGTATTTGTACATTGAGCGGAGAGGTACTTGTACATTGAGCGGAGAGGTACTGTCGACACTTGTACATTCAGCGGAGAGCTACTTGTACATGGAGCGGAGAGGTATTTGTACATTGAGCGGAGAGGTACTTGTACATGGAGCGGAGAGGTACTTGTACATAGAGCGGAGAGGTACTTATACATGGAGCGGAGAGGTATTTGTACATTGAGCGGAGAGGTACTTGTACATGGAGCGGAGATGTACTTGTACATTGAGCGGAGAGGTACTTGTACATGGAGCGGAGAGGTACTTGTACATGGAGCGGAGAGGTACTTGTACATGGAGCGGAGAGGTACTTATACATTGAGCGGAGACGTACTTGTACATGGAGCGGAGATGTACTTGTACATTGAGCGGAGAGGTACTTGTACATTGAGCGGAGAGGTACTGGTACATGGAGCGGAGATGTACTTGTACATTGAGCGGAGAGGTACTTGTACATGGAGCGGAGAGGTACTTGTACATTGAGCGGAGAGGTACTTGTACATTGAGCGGAGACGTACTTGTACATTGAGCGGAGATGTACTTGTACATTGAGCGGAGATGTACTTGTACATTGAGCGGAGAGGTACTGGTACATGGAGCGGAGAGGTACTTGTACATGGAGCGGAGAGGTATTTGTACATGGAGCGGAGAGGTATTTGTACATGGAGCGGAGAGGTACTTGTACATTGAGCGGAGAGGTACTTGTACATGGAGCGGAGAGGTACTTGTACATGGAGCGGAGAGGTACTTGTACATGTAGCGGAGAGGTGCTTGTACATGGAGCGGAGAGGTACTTGTACATGGAGCGGAGAGGTATTTGTACATGGAGCGGAGAGGTACTTGTACATGGAGCGGAGAGGTACTTGTACATTCAGCGGAGAGGTACTTGTACATTGAGCGGAGAGGTACTTGTAGATGGAGCGGAGAGGTACTGTCGACACTTGTACATTGAGCGGAGAGGTACTTGTACATGGAGCGGAGAGGTACTTGTACATGGAGCGGAGAGGTACTGTCGACACTTGTACATTGAGCGGAGAGGTACTTGTACATGGAGCGGAGAGGTACTTGTACATGGAGCGGAGATGTACTTGTACAGGGAGCGGAGAGGTACTTGTACATTGAGCGGAGAGGTACTTGTACATGGAGCGGAGAGGTACTTGTACATGGAGCGGAGAGGTACTTGTACATGGAGCGGAGAGGTACTTGTACATTGAGCGGAGAGGTACTTGTACATGGAGCGGAGAGGTACTTGTACATGGAGCGGAGAGGTACTTGTACATTGAGCGGAGAGGTACTTGTACATGGAGCGGAGAGGTACTTGTACATTGAGCGGAGAGGTACTTGTACATGGAGCGGAGAGGTACTTGTACATGGAGCGGAGAGGTACTTGTACATGGAGCGGAGAGGTACTTGTACATGGAGCGGAGAGGTACTTGTACATTGAGCGGAGATGTACTTGTACATGGAGCGGAGATGTACTTGTACATGGATCGGAGAGGTACTTGTACATGAGAGCGGAGAGGTACTGTCGACACTTGTACATTGAGCGTAGAGGTACTGTCGACACTTGTACATTGAGCGGAGAGGTACTTGTACATGGAGCGGAGAGGTACTGTCGACACTTGTACATTGAGCGGAGAGGTACTTGTACATTGAGCGGAGAGGTACTTGTACATGGAGCGCAGAGGTACTTGTACATTGAGCGGAGAGGTACTTGTACATGGAGCGGAGAGGTACTTGTACATGAGAGCGGAGAGGTACTTGTACATGGAGCGGAGAGGTACTTGTACATTGAGCGGAGAGGTACTGTCGACACTTGTACATTCAGCGGAGAGGTACTTGTACATGGAGCGGAGAGGTACTGTCGATACTTGACATTGAGCGGAGAGGTACTTGTACATGGAGCGGAGAGGTATTTGTACATTGAGCGGAGAGGTACTTGTACATTGAGCGGAGAGGTACTGTCGACACTTGTACATTCAGCGGAGAGCTACTTGTACATGGAGCGGAGAGGTATTTGTACATTGAGCGGAGAGGTACTTGTACATGGAGCGGAGAGGTACTTGTACATAGAGCGGAGAGGTACTTATACATGGAGCGGAGAGGTATTTGTACATTGAGCGGAGAGGTACTTGTACATGGAGCGGAGATGTACTTGTACATTGAGCGGAGAGGTACTTGTACATGGAGCGGAGAGGTACTTGTACATGGAGCGGAGAGGTACTTGTACATGGAGCGGAGAGGTACTTATACATTGAGCGGAGACGTACTTGTACATGGAGCGGAGATGTACTTGTACATTGAGCGGAGAGGTACTTGTACATTGAGCGGAGAGGTACTGGTACATGGAGCGGAGATGTACTTGTACATTGAGCGGAGAGGTACTTGTACATGGAGCGGAGAGGTACTTGTACATTGAGCGGAGAGGTACTTGTACATTGAGCGGAGACGTACTTGTACATTGAGCGGAGATGTACTTGTACATTGAGCGGAGATGTACTTGTACATTGAGCGGAGAGGTACTGGTACATGGAGCGGAGAGGTACTTGTACATGGAGCGGAGAGGTATTTGTACATGGAGCGGAGAGGTATTTGTACATGGAGCGGAGAGGTACTTGTACATTGAGCGGAGAGGTACTTGTACATGGAGCGGAGAGGTACTTGTACATGGAGCGGAGAGGTACTTGTACATGTAGCGGAGAGGTGCTTGTACATGGAGCGGAGAGGTACTTGTACATGGAGCGGAGAGGTATTTGTACATGGAGCGGAGAGGTACTTGTACATGGAGCGGAGAGGTACTTGTACATTCAGCGGAGAGGTACTTGTACATTGAGCGGAGAGGTACTTGTAGATGGAGCGGAGAGGTACTGTCGACACTTGTACATTGAGCGGAGAGGTACTTGTACATGGAGCGGAGAGGTACTTGTACATGGAGCGGGGAGGTACTGTCGACACTTGTACATTGAGCGGAGAGGTACTTGTACATGGAGCGGAGAGGTACTTGTACATGGAGCGGAGATGTACTTGTACAGGGAGCGGAGAGGTACTTGTACATTGAGCGGAGAGGTACTTGTACATGGAGCGGAGAGGTACTTGTACATGGAGCGGAGAGGTACTTGTACATGGAGCGGAGAGGTACTTGTACATTGAGCGGAGAGGTACTTGTACATGGAGCGGAGAGGTACTTGTACATGGAGCGGAGAGGTACTTGTACATTGAGCGGAGAGGTACTTGTACATGGAGCGGAGAGGTACTTGTACATTGAGCGGAGAGGTACTTGTACATGGAGCGGAGAGGTACTTGTACATGGAGCGGAGAGGTACTTGTACATGGAGCGGAGAGGTACTTGTACATGGAGCGGAGAGGTACTTGTACATTGAGCGGAGATGTACTTGTACATGGAGCGGAGATGTACTTGTACATGGATCGGAGAGGTACTTGTACATGAGAGCGGAGAGGTACTGTCGACACTTGTACATTGAGCGTAGAGGTACTGTCGACACTTGTACATTGAGCGGAGAGGTACTTGTACATGGAGCGGAGAGGTACTGTCGACACTTGTACATTGAGCGGAGAGGTACTTGTACATTGAGCGGAGAGGTACTTGTACATGGAGCGCAGAGGTACTTGTACATTGAGCGGAGAGGTACTTGTACATGGAGCGGAGAGGTACTTGTACATGAGAGCGGAGAGGTACTTGTACATGGAGCGGAGAGGTACTTGTACATGGAGCGGAGAGGTACTTGTACATTGAGCGGAGATGTACTTGTACATGGAGCGGAGATGTACTTGTACATGGATCGGAGAGGTACTTGTACATGAGAGCGGAGAGGTACTGTCGACACTTGTACATTGAGCGTAGAGGTACTGTCGACACTTGTACATTGAGCGGAGAGGTACTTGTACATGGAGCGGAGAGGTACTGTCGACACTTGTACATTGAGCGGAGAGGTACTTGTACATTGAGCGGAGAGGTACTTGTACATGGAGCGCAGAGGTACTTGTACATTGAGCGGAGAGGTACTTGTACATGGAGCGGAGAGGTACTTGTACATGAGAGCGGAGAGGTACTTGTACATGGAGCGGAGAGGTACTTGTACATTGAGCGGAGAGGTACTGTCGACACTTGTACATTCAGCGGAGAGGTACTTGTACATGGAGCGGATAGGTACTGTCGATACTTGACATTGAGCGGAGAGGTACTTGTACATGGAGCGGAGAGGTATTTGTACATTGAGCGGAGAGGTACTTGTACATTGAGCGGAGAGGTACTGTCGACACTTGTACATTCAGCGGAGAGCTACTTGTACATGGAGCGGAGAGGTATTTGTACATTGAGCGGAGAGGTACTTGTACATGGAGCGGAGAGGTACTTGTACATAGAGCGGAGAGGTACTTATACATGGAGCGGAGAGGTATTTGTACATTGAGCGGAGAGGTACTTGTACATGGAGCGGAGAGGTACTTGTACATGAGAGCGGA
Source organism: Poromitra crassiceps (assembly GCF_964638095.1). Lineage (NCBI taxonomy): Eukaryota > Metazoa > Chordata > Actinopteri > Beryciformes > Melamphaidae > Poromitra > Poromitra crassiceps. Next base: position 1,222,881 of record NW_028152259.1, read on the forward strand.
GAGGTATTTGTACATGGAGCGGAAAGGTACTGTCGACACTTGTACATTGAGCGGAGAGCTACTTGTACATGAGAGCGGAGAGGTACTTGTACATGGAGCGGAGAGGTATTTGTACATGGAGCGGAGAGGTACTGTCGACACTTGACATTGAGCGGAGAGGTACTTGTACATGGAGCGGAGAGGTACTTGTACATGAGAGCGGAGAGGTATTTGTACATGGAGCGGAGAGGTACTGTCGACACTTGACATTGAGCGGAGAGGTACTTGTACATGGAGCGGAGAGGTACTTGTACATGGAGCGGAGAGGTACTTGTACATGGAGCGGAGAGGTACTTGTACATGGAGCGGAGAGGTACTTGTACATGGAGCGGAGATGTACTTGTACATTGAGCGGAGAGGTACTTGTACATGGAGCAGAGATGTACTTGTACATGGAGCGGAGATGTACTTGTACATTGAGCGGTGAGGTACTTGTACATGGAGCGGAGAGGTACTTGTACATGGAGCGGAGATGTACTTGTACATGGAGCGGAGAGGTACTTGTACATGGAGCGGAGATGTACTTGTACATTGAGCGGAGAGGTACTTGTACATGGAGCAGAGATGTACTTGTACATGGAGCGGAGAGGTACTTGTACATGGAGCGGAGAGGTACTTGTACATGGAGCGGAGAGGTACTTGTACATTGAGCGGAGAGGTACTTGTACATGGAGCGGAGAGGTACTTGTACATTGAGCGGAGAGGTACTTGTACATGGAGCGGAGAGGTACTTGTACATGGAGCGGAGAGGTACTTGTACATTGAGCGGAGATGTACTTGTACATGGAGCGGAGATGTACTTGTACATGGATCGGAGAGGTACTTGTACATGAGAGCGGAGAGGTACTGTCGACACTTGTACATTGAGCGTAGAGGTACTGTCGACACTTGTACATTGAGCGGAGAGGTACTTGTACATGGAGCGGAGAGGTACTGTCGACACTTGTACATTGAGCGGAGAGGTACTTGTACATTGAGCGGAGAGGTACTTGTACATGGAGCGCAGAGGTACTTGTACATTGAGCGGAGAGGTACTTGTACATGGAGCGGAGAGGTACTTGTACATGAGAGCGGAGAGGTACTTGTACATGGAGCGGAGAGGTACTTGTACATTGAGCGGAGAGGTACTGTCGACACTTGTACATTCAGCGGAGAGGTACTTGTACATGGAGCGGAGAGGTACTGTCGATACTTGACATTGAGCGGAGAGGTACTTGTACATGGAGCGGAGAGGTATTTGTACATTGAGCGGAGAGGTACTTGTACATTGAGCGGAGAGGTACTGTCGACACTTGTACATTCAGCGGAGAGCTACTTGTACATGGAGCGGAGAGGTATTTGTACATTGAGCGGAGAGGTACTTGTACATGGAGCGGAGAGGTACTTGTACATAGAGCGGAGAGGTACTTATACATGGAGCGGAGAGGTATTTGTACATTGAGCGGAGAGGTACTTGTACATGGAGCGGAGATGTACTTGTACATTGAGCGGAGAGGTACTTGTACATGGAGCGGAGAGGTACTTGTACATGGAGCGGAGAGGTACTTGTACATGGAGCGGAGAGGTACTTATACATTGAGCGGAGACGTACTTGTACATGGAGCGGAGATGTACTTGTACATTGAGCGGAGAGGTACTTGTACATTGAGCGGAGAGGTACTGGTACATGGAGCGGAGATGTACTTGTACATTGAGCGGAGAGGTACTTGTACATGGAGCGGAGAGGTACTTGTACATTGAGCGGAGAGGTACTTGTACATTGAGCGGAGACGTACTTGTACATTGAGCGGAGATGTACTTGTACATTGAGCGGAGATGTACTTGTACATTGAGCGGAGAGGTACTGGTACATGGAGCGGAGAGGTACTTGTACATGGAGCGGAGAGGTACTTGTACATGGAGCGGAGAGGTACTTGTACATGGAGCGGAGAGGTACTTGTACATTGAGCGGAGAGGTACTTGTACATGGAGCGGAGAGGTACTTGTACATGGAGCGGAGAGGTACTTGTACATTGAGCGGAGAGGTACTTGTACATGGAGCGGAGAGGTACTTGTACATTGAGCGGAGAGGTACTTGTACATGGAGCGGAGAGGTACTTGTACATGGAGCGGAGAGGTACTTGTACATGGAGCGGAGAGGTACTTGTACATTGAGCGGAGAGGTACTTGTACATGGAGCGGAGAGGTACTTGTACATTGAGCGGAGAGGTACTTGTACATGGAGCAGAGAGGTACTTGTACATGGAGCGGAGAGGTACTTGTACATGGAGCGGAGAGGTACTTGTACATGAGAGCGGAGAGGTACTTGTACATGGAGCGGAGAGGTACTTGTACATTGAGCGGAGAGGTACTGTCGACACTTGTACATTCAGCGGAGAGGTACTTGTACATGGAGCGGAGAGGTACTGTCGATACTTGACATTGAGCGGAGAGGTACTTGTACATGGAGCGGAGAGGTATTTGTACATTGAGCGGAGAGGTACTTGTACATTGAGCGGAGAGGTACTGTCGACACTTGTACATTCAGCGGAGAGCTACTTGTACATGGAGCGGAGAGGTATTTGTACATTGAGCGGAGAGGTACTTGTACATGGAGCGGAGAGGTACTTGTACATAGAGCGGAGAGGTACTTATACATGGAGCGGAGAGGTATTTGTACATTGAGCGGAGAGGTACTTGTACATGGAGCGGAGATGTACTTGTACATTGAGCGGAGAGGTACTTGTACATGGAGCGGAGAGGTACTTGTACATGGAGCGGAGAGGTACTTGTACATGGAGCGGAGAGGTACTTATACATTGAGCGGAGACGTACTTGTACATGGAGCGGAGATGTACTTGTACATTGAGCGGAGAGGTACTTGTACATTGAGCGGAGAGGTACTGGTACATGGAGCGGAGATGTACTTGTACATTGAGCGGAGAGGTACTTGTACATGGAGCGGAGAGGTACTTGTACATTGAGCGGAGAGGTACTTGTACATTGAGCGGAGACGTACTTGTACATTGAGCGGAGATGTACTTGTACATTGAGCGGAGATGTACTTGTACATTGAGCGGAGAGGTACTGGTACATGGAGCGGAGAGGTACTTGTACATGGAGCGGAGAGGTACTTGTACATGGAGCGGAGAGGTACTTGTACATGGAGCGGAGAGGTACTTGTACATTGAGCGGAGAGGTACTTGTACATGGAGCGGAGAGGTACTTGTACATTGAGCGGAGAGGTACTTGTACATTGAGCGGAGAGGTACTTGTACATGGAGCGGAGAGGTACTTGTACATTGAGCGGAGAGGTACTTGTACATGGAGCGGAGAGGTACTTGTACATGGAGCGGAGAGGTACTTGTACATGGAGCGGAGAGGTACTTGTACATGGAGCGGAGAGGTACTTGTACATTGAGCGGAGATGTACTTGTACATGGAGCGGAGTTGTACTTGTACATGGATCGGAGAGGTACTTGTACATGAGAGCGGAGAGGTACTGTCGACACTTGTACATTGAGCGTAGAGGTACTGTCGACACTTGTACATTGAGCGGAGAGGTACTTGTACATGGAGCGGAGAGGTACTGTCGACACTTGTACATTGAGCGGAGAGGTACTTGTACATTGAGCGGAGAGGTACTTGTACATGGAGCGCAGAGGTACTTGTACATTGAGCGGAGAGGTACTTGTACATGGAGCGGAGAGGTACTTGTACATGAGAGCGGAGAGGTACTTGTACATGGAGCGGAGAGGTACTTGTACATTGAGCGGAGAGGTACTGTCGACACTTGTACATTCAGCGGAGAGGTACTTGTACATGGAGCGGATAGGTACTGTCGATACTTGACATTGAGCGGAGAGGTACTTGTACATGGAGCGGAGAGGTATTTGTACATTGAGCGGAGAGGTACTTGTACATTGAGCGGAGAGGTACTGTCGACACTTGTACATTCAGCGGAGAGCTACTTGTACATGGAGCGGAGAGGTATTTGTACATTGAGCGGAGAGGTACTTGTACATGGAGCGGAGAGGTACTTGTACATAGAGCGGAGAGGTACTTATACATGGAGCGGAGAGGTATTTGTACATTGAGCGGAGAGGTACTTGTACATGGAGCGGAGAGGTACTTGTACATGAGAGCGGAGAGGTATTTGTACATGGAGCGGAAAGGTACTGTCGACACTTGTACATTGAGCGGAGAGCTACTTGTACATGAGAGCGGAGAGGTACTTGTACATGGAGCGGAGAGGTATTTGTACATGGAGCGGAGAGGTACTGTCGACACTTGACATTGAGCGGAGAGGTACTTGTACATGGAGCGGAGAGGTACTTGTACATGAGAGCGGAGAGGTATTTGTACATGAGAGCGGAGAGGTATTTGTACATGGAGCGGAGAGGTACTGTCGACACTTGACATTGAGCGGAGAGGTACTTGTACATGGAGCGGAGAGGTACTTGTACATGGAGCGGAGAGGTACTTGTACATGGAGCGGAGAGGTACTTGTACATGGAGCGGAGAGGTACTTGTACATGGAGCGGAGATGTACTTGTACATTGAGCGGAGAGGTACTTGTACATGGAGCAGAGATGTACTTGTACATGGAGCGGAGATGTACTTGTACATTGAGCGGTGAGGTACTTGTACATGGAGCGGAGAGGTACTTGTACATGGAGCGGAGATGTACTTGTACATGGAGCGGAGAGGTACTTGTACATGGAGCGGAGATGTACTTGTACATTGAGCGGAGAGGTACTTGTACATGGAGCAGAGATGTACTTGTACATGGAGCGGAGAGGTACTTGTACATGGAGCGGAGAGGTACTTGTACATGGAGCGGAGAGGTACTTGTACATTGAGCGGAGAGGTACTTGTACATGGAGCGGAGAGGTACTTGTACATTGAGCGGAGAGGTACTTGTACATGGAGCGGAGAGGTACTTGTACATGGAGCGGAGAGGTACTTGTACATTGAGCGGAGATGTACTTGTACATGGAGCGGAGATGTACTTGTACATGGATCGGAGAGGTACTTGTACATGAGAGCGGAGAGGTACTGTCGACACTTGTACATTGAGCGTAGAGGTACTGTCGACACTTGTACATTGAGCGGAGAGGTACTTGTACATGGAGCGGAGAGGTACTGTCGACACTTGTACATTGAGCGGAGAGGTACTTGTACATTGAGCGGAGAGGTACTTGTACATGGAGCGCAGAGGTACTTGTACATTGAGCGGAGAGGTACTTGTACATGGAGCGGAGAGGTACTTGTACATGAGAGCGGAGAGGTACTTGTACATGGAGCGGAGAGGTACTTGTACATTGAGCGGAGAGGTACTGTCGACACTTGTACATTCAGCGGAGAGGTACTTGTACATGGAGCGGAGAGGTACTGTCGATACTTGACATTGAGCGGAGAGGTACTTGTACATGGAGCGGAGAGGTATTTGTACATTGAGCGGAGAGGTACTTGTACATTGAGCGGAGAGGTACTGTCGACACTTGTACATTCAGCGGAGAGCTACTTGTACATGGAGCGGAGAGGTATTTGTACATTGAGCGGAGAGGTACTTGTACATGGAGCGGAGAGGTACTTGTACATAGAGCGGAGAGGTACTTATACATGGAGCGGAGAGGTATTTGTACATTGAGCGGAGAGGTACTTGTACATGGAGCGGAGATGTACTTGTACATTGAGCGGAGAGGTACTTGTACATGGAGCGGAGAGGTACTTGTACATGGAGCGGAGAGGTACTTGTACATGGAGCGGAGAGGTACTTATACATTGAGCGGAGACGTACTTGTACATGGAGCGGAGATGTACTTGTACATTGAGCGGAGAGGTACTTGTACATTGAGCGGAGAGGTACTGGTACATGGAGCGGAGATGTACTTGTACATTGAGCGGAGAGGTACTTGTACATGGAGCGGAGAGGTACTTGTACATTGAGCGGAGAGGTACTTGTACATTGAGCGGAGACGTACTTGTACATTGAGCGGAGATGTACTTGTACATTGAGCGGAGATGTACTTGTACATTGAGCGGAGAGGTACTGGTACATGGAGCGGAGAGGTACTTGTACATGGAGCGGAGAGGTACTTGTACATGGAGCGGAGAGGTACTTGTACATGGAGCGGAGAGGTACTTGTACATTGAGCGGAGAGGTACTTGTACATGGAGCGGAGAGGTACTTGTACATGGAGCGGAGAGGTACTTGTACATTGAGCGGAGAGGTACTTGTACATGGAGCGGAGAGGTACTTGTACATTGAGCGGAGAGGTACTTGTACATGGAGCGGAGAGGTACTTGTACATGGAGCGGAGAGGTACTTGTACATGGAGCGGAGAGGTACTTGTACATTGAGCGGAGAGGTACTTGTACATGGAGCGGAGAGGTACTTGTACATGGAGCGGAGAGGTACTTGTACATGGAGCGGAGAGGTACTTGTACATTGAGCGGAGAGGTACTTGTACATGGAGCGGAGAGGTACTTGTACATTGAGCGGAGAGGTACTTGTACATGGAGCGGAGAGGTACTTGTACATGGAGCGGAGAGGTACTTGTACATGGAGCGGAGAGGTACTTGTACATGAGAGCGGAGAGGTACTTGTACATGGAGCGGAGAGGTACTTGTACATTGAGCGGAGAGGTACTGTCGACACTTGTACATTCAGCGGAGAGGTACTTGTACATGGAGCGGAGAGGTACTGTCGATACTTGACATTGAGCGGAGAGGTACTTGTACATGGAGCGGAGAGGTATTTGTACATTGAGCGGAGAGGTACTTGTACATTGAGCGGAGAGGTACTGTCGACACTTGTACATTCAGCGGAGAGCTACTTGTACATGGAGCGGAGAGGTATTTGTACATTGAGCGGAGAGGTACTTGTACATGGAGCGGAGAGGTACTTGTACATAGAGCGGAGAGGTACTTATACATGGAGCGGAGAGGTATTTGTACATTGAGCGGAGAGGTACTTGTACATGGAGCGGAGATGTACTTGTACATTGAGCGGAGAGGTACTTGTACATGGAGCGGAGAGGTACTTGTACATGGAGCGGAGAGGTACTTGTACATGGAGCGGAGAGGTACTTATACATTGAGCGGAGACGTACTTGTACATGGAGCGGAGATGTACTTGTACATTGAGCGGAGAGGTACTTGTACATTGAGCGGAGAGGTACTGGTACATGGAGCGGAGATGTACTTGTACATTGAGCGGAGAGGTACTTGTACATGGAGCGGAGAGGTACTTGTACATTGAGCGGAGAGGTACTTGTACATTGAGCGGAGACGTACTTGTACATTGAGCGGAGATGTACTTGTACATTGAGCGGAGATGTACTTGTACATTGAGCGGAGAGGTACTGGTACATGGAGCGGAGAGGTACTTGTACATGGAGCGGAGAGGTACTTGTACATGGAGCGGAGAGGTACTTGTACATGGAGCGGAGAGGTACTTGTACATTGAGCGGAGAGGTACTTGTACATGGAGCGGAGAGGTACTTGTACATGGAGCGGAGAGGTACTTGTACATTGAGCGGAGAGGTACTTGTACATGGAGCGGAGAGGTACTTGTACATTGAGCGGAGAGGTACTTGTACATGGAGCGGAGAGGTACTTGTACATGGAGCGGAGAGGTACTTGTACATGGAGCGGAGAGGTACTTGTACATGGAGCGGAGAGGTACTTGTACATTGAGCGGAGATGTACTTGTACATGGAGCGGAGATGTACTTGTACATGGATCGGAGAGGTACTTGTACATGAGAGCGGAGAGGTACTGTCGACACTTGTACATTGAGCGTAGAGGTACTGTCGACACTTGTACATTGAGCGGAGAGGTACTTGTACATGGAGCGGAGAGGTACTGTCGACACTTGTACATTGAGCGGAGAGGTACTTGTACATTGAGCGGAGAGGTACTTGTACATTGAGCGGAGATGTACTTGTACATTGAGCGGAGATGTACTTGTACATTGAGCGGAGAGGTACTGGTACATGGAGCGGAGAGGTACTTGTACATGGAGCGGAGAGGTACTTGTACATGGAGCGGAGAGGTACTTGTACATGGAGCGGAGAGGTACTTGTACATTGAGCGGAGAGGTACTTGTACATGGAGCGGAGAGGTACTTGTACATGGAGCGGAGAGGTACTTGTACATTGAGCGGAGAGGTACTTGTACATGGAGCGGAGAGGTACTTGTACATTGAGCGGAGAGGTACTTGTACATGGAGCGGAGAGGTACTTGTACATGGAGCGGAGAGGTACTTGTACATGGAGCGGAGAGGTACTTGTACATTGAGCGGAGAGGTACTTGTACATGGAGCGGAGAGGTACTTGTACATTGAGCGGAGAGGTACTTGTACATGGAGCGGAGAGGTACTTGTACATGGAGCGGAGAGGTACTTGTACATGGAGCGGAGAGGTACTTGTACATGAGAGCGGAGAGGTACTTGTACATGGAGCGGAGAGGTACTTGTACATTGAGCGGAGAGGTACTGTCGACACTTGTACATTCAGCGGAGAGGTACTTGTACATGGAGCGGAGAGGTACTGTCGATACTTGACATTGAGCGGAGAGGTACTTGTACATGGAGCGGAGAGGTATTTGTACATTGAGCGGAGAGGTACTTGTACATTGAGCGGAGAGGTACTGTCGACACTTGTACATTCAGCGGAGAGCTACTTGTACATGGAGCGGAGAGGTATTTGTACATTGAGCGGAGAGGTACTTGTACATGGAGCGGAGAGGTACTTGTACATAGAGCGGAGAGGTACTTATACATGGAGCGGAGAGGTATTTGTACATTGAGCGGAGAGGTACTTGTACATGGAGCGGAGATGTACTTGTACATTGAGCGGAGAGGTACTTGTACATGGAGCGGAGAGGTACTTGTACATGGAGCGGAGAGGTACTTGTACATGGAGCGGAGAGGTACTTATACATTGAGCGGAGACGTACTTGTACATGGAGCGGAGATGTACTTGTACATTGAGCGGAGAGGTACTTGTACATTGAGCGGAGAGGTACTGGTACATGGAGCGGAGATGTACTTGTACATTGAGCGGAGAGGTACTTGTACATGGAGCGGAGAGGTACTTGTACATTGAGCGGAGAGGTACTTGTACATTGAGCGGAGACGTACTTGTACATTGAGCGGAGATGTACTTGTACATTGAGCGGAGATGTACTTGTACATTGAGCGGAGAGGTACTGGTACATGGAGCGGAGAGGTACTTGTACATGGAGCGGAGAGGTACTTGTACATGGAGCGGAGAGGTACATGTACATGGAGCGGAGAGGTACTTGTACATTAAGCGGAGAGGTACTTGTACATGGAGCAGAGATGTACTTGTACATGGATCGGAGAGGTACTTGTACATGAGAGCGGAGAGGTACTGTCGACACTTGTACATTGAGCGTAGAGGTACTGTCGACACTTGTACATTGAGCGGAGAGGTACTTGTACATGGAGCGGAGAGGTACTGTCGACACTTGTACATTGAGCGGAGAGGTACTTGTACATTGAGCGGAGAGGTACTTGTACATGGAGCGCAGAGGTACTTGTACATTGAGCGGAGAGGTACTTGTACATGGAGCGGAGAGGTACTTGTACATGAGAGCGGAGAGGTACTTGTACATGGAGCGGAGAGGTACTTGTACATTGAGCGGAGAGGTACTGTCGACACTTGTACATTCAGCGGAGAGGTACTTGTACATGGAGCGGATAGGTACTGTCGATACTTGACATTGAGCGGAGAGGTACTTGTACATGGAGCGGAGAGGTATTTGTACATTGAGCGGAGAGGTACTTGTACATTGAGCGGAGAGGTACTGTCGACACTTGTACATTCAGCGGAGAGCTACTTGTACATGGAGCGGAGAGGTATTTGTACATTGAGCGGAGAGGTACTTGTACATGGAGCGGAGAGGTACTTGTACATAGAGCGGAGAGGTACTTATACATGGAGCGGAGAGGTATTTGTACATTGAGCGGAGAGGTACTTGTACATGGAGCGGAGAGGTACTTGTACATGAGAGCGGAGAGGTATTTGTACATGGAGCGGAAAGGTACTGTCGACACTTGTACATTGAGCGGAGAGCTACTTGTACATGAGAGCGGAGAGGTACTTGTACATGGAGCGGAGAGGTATTTGTACATGGAGCGGAGAGGTACTGTCGACACTTGACATTGAGCGGAGAGGTACTTGTACATGGAGCGGAGAGGTACTTGTACATGAGAGCGGAGAGGTATTTGTACATGGAGCGGAGAGGTACTGTCGACACTTGACATTGAGCGGAGAGGTACTTGTACATGGAGCGGAGAGGTACTTGTACATGGAGCGGAGAGGTACTTGTACATGGAGCGGAGAGGTACTTGTACATGGAGCGGAGAGGTACTTGTACATGGAGCGGAGATGTACTTGTACATTGAGCGGAGAGGTACTTGTACATGGAGCAGAGATGTACTTGTACATGGAGCGGAGATGTACTTGTACATTGAGCGGTGAGGTACTTGTACATGGAGCGGAGAGGTACTTGTACATGGAGCGGAGATGTACTTGTACATGGAGCGGAGAGGTACTTGTACATGGAGCGGAGATGTACTTGTACATTGAGCGGAGAGGTACTTGTACATGGAGCAGAGATGTACTTGTACATGGAGCGGAGAGGTACTTGTACATGGAGCGGAGAGGTACTTGTACATGGAGCGGAGAGGTACTTGTACATTGAGCGGAGAGGTACTTGTACATGGAGCGGAGAGGTACTTGTACATTGAGCGGAGAGGTACTTGTACATGGAGCGGAGAGGTACTTGTACATGGAGCGGAGAGGTACTTGTACATTGAGCGGAGATGTACTTGTACATGGAGCGGAGATGTACTTGTACATGGATCGGAGAGGTACTTGTACATGAGAGCGGAGAGGTACTGTCGACACTTGTACATTGAGCGTAGAGGTACTGTCGACACTTGTACATTGAGCGGAGAGGTACTTGTACATGGAGCGGAGAGGTACTGTCGACACTTGTACATTGAGCGGAGAGGTACTTGTACATTGAGCGGAGAGGTACTTGTACATGGAGCGCAGAGGTACTTGTACATTGAGCGGAGAGGTACTTGTACATGGAGCGGAGAGGTACTTGTACATGAGAGCGGAGAGGTACTTGTACATGGAGCGGAGAGGTACTTGTACATTGAGCGGAGAGGTACTGTCGACACTTGTACATTCAGCGGAGAGGTACTTGTACATGGAGCGGAGAGGTACTGTCGATACTTGACATTGAGCGGAGAGGTACTTGTACATGGAGCGGAGAGGTATTTGTACATTGAGCGGAGAGGTACTTGTACATTGAGCGGAGAGGTACTGTCGACACTTGTACATTCAGCGGAGAGCTACTTGTACATGGAGCGGAGAGGTATTTGTACATTGAGCGGAGAGGTACTTGTACATGGAGCGGAGAGGTACTTGTACATAGAGCGGAGAGGTACTTATACATGGAGCGGAGAGGTATTTGTACATTGAGCGGAGAGGTACTTGTACATGGAGCGGAGATGTACTTGTACATTGAGCGGAGAGGTACTTGTACATGGAGCGGAGAGGTACTTGTACATGGAGCGGAGAGGTACTTGTACATGGAGCGGAGAGGTACTTATACATTGAGCGGAGACGTACTTGTACATGGAGCGGAGATGTACTTGTACATTGAGCGGAGAGGTACTTGTACATTGAGCGGAGAGGTACTGGTACATGGAGCGGAGATGTACTTGTACATTGAGCGGAGAGGTACTTGTACATGGAGCGGAGAGGTACTTGTACATTGAGCGGAGAGGTACTTGTACATTGAGCGGAGACGTACTTGTACATTGAGCGGAGATGTACTTGTACATTGAGCGGAGATGTACTTGTACATTGAGCGGAGAGGTACTGGTACATGGAGCGGAGAGGTACTTGTACATGGAGCGGAGAGGTATTTGTACATGGAGCGGAGAGGTATTTGTACATGGAGCGGAGAGGTACTTGTACATTGAGCGGAGAGGTACTTGTACATGGAGCGGAGAGGTACTTGTACATGGAGCGGAGAGGTACTTGTACATGTAGCGGAGAGGTGCTTGTACATGGAGCGGAGAGGTACTTGTACATGGAGCGGAGAGGTATTTGTACATGGAGCGGAGAGGTACTTGTACATGGAGCGGAGAGGTACTTGTACATTCAGCGGAGAGGTACTTGTACATTGAGCGGAGAGGTACTTGTAGATGGAGCGGAGAGGTACTGTCGACACTTGTACATTGAGCGGAGAGGTACTTGTACATGGAGCGGAGAGGTACTTGTACATGGAGCGGAGAGGTACTGTCGACACTTGTACATTGAGCGGAGAGGTACTTGTACATGGAGCGGAGAGGTACTTGTACATGGAGCGGAGATGTACTTGTACAGGGAGCGGAGAGGTACTTGTACATTGAGCGGAGAGGTACTTGTACATGGAGCGGAGAGGTACTTGTACATGGAGCGGAGAGGTACTTGTACATGGAGCGGAGAGGTACTTGTACATTGAGCGGAGAGGTACTTGTACATGGAGCGGAGAGGTACTTGTACATGGAGCGGAGAGGTACTTGTACATTGAGCGGAGAGGTACTTGTACATGGAGCGGAGAGGTACTTGTACATTGAGCGGAGAGGTACTTGTACATGGAGCGGAGAGGTACTTGTACATGGAGCGGAGAGGTACTTGTACATGGAGCGGAGAGGTACTTGTACATGGAGCGGAGAGGTACTTGTACATTGAGCGGAGATGTACTTGTACATGGAGCGGAGATGTACTTGTACATGGATCGGAGAGGTACTTGTACATGAGAGCGGAGAGGTACTGTCGACACTTGTACATTGAGCGTAGAGGTACTGTCGACACTTGTACATTGAGCGGAGAGGTACTTGTACATGGAGCGGAGAGGTACTGTCGACACTTGTACATTGAGCGGAGAGGTACTTGTACATTGAGCGGAGAGGTACTTGTACATGGAGCGCAGAGGTACTTGTACATTGAGCGGAGAGGTACTTGTACATGGAGCGGAGAGGTACTTGTACATGAGAGCGGAGAGGTACTTGTACATGGAGCGGAGAGGTACTTGTACATTGAGCGGAGAGGTACTGTCGACACTTGTACATTCAGCGGAGAGGTACTTGTACATGGAGCGGATAGGTACTGTCGATACTTGACATTGAGCGGAGAGGTACTTGTACATGGAGCGGAGAGGTATTTGTACATTGAGCGGAGAGGTACTTGTACATTGAGCGGAGAGGTACTGTCGACACTTGTACATTCAGCGGAGAGCTACTTGTACATGGAGCGGAGAGGTATTTGTACATTGAGCGGAGAGGTACTTGTACATGGAGCGGAGAGGTACTTGTACATAGAGCGGAGAGGTACTTATACATGGAGCGGAGAGGTATTTGTACATTGAGCGGAGAGGTACTTGTACATGGAGCGGAGAGGTACTTGTACATGAGAGCGGAGAGGTATTTGTACATGGAGCGGAAAGGTACTGTCGACACTTGTACATTGAGCGGAGAGCTACTTGTACATGAGAGCGGAGAGGTACTTGTACATGGAGCGGAGAGGTATTTGTACATGGAGCGGAGAGGTACTGTCGACACTTGACATTGAGCGGAGAGGTACTTGTACATGGAGCGGAGAGGTACTTGTACATGGAGCGGAGAGGTACTTGTACATGGAGCGGAGAGGTACTTGTACATGGAGCGGAGAGGTACTTGTACATGGAGCGGAGATGTACTTGTACATTGAGCGGAGAGGTACTTGTACATGGAGCAGAGATGTACTTGTACATGGAGCGGAGATGTACTTGTACATTGAGCGGTGAGGTACTTGTACATGGAGCGGAGAGGTACTTGTACATGGAGCGGAGATGTACTTGTACATGGAGCGGAGAGGTACTTGTACATGGAGCGGAGATGTACTTGTACATTGAGCGGAGAGGTACTTGTACATGGAGCAGAGATGTACTTGTACATGGAGCGGAGAGGTACTTGTACATGGAGCGGAGAGGTACTTGTACATGGAGCGGAGAGGTACTTGTACATTGAGCGGAGAGGTACTTGTACATGGAGCGGAGAGGTACTTGTACATTGAGCGGAGAGGTACTTGTACATGGAGCGGAGAGGTACTTGTACATGGAGCGGAGAGGTACTTGTACATTGAGCGGAGATGTACTTGTACATGGAGCGGAGATGTACTTGTACATGGATCGGAGAGGTACTTGTACATGAGAGCGGAGAGGTACTGTCGACACTTGTACATTGAGCGTAGAGGTACTGTCGACACTTGTACATTGAGCGGAGAGGTACTTGTACATGGAGCGGAGAGGTACTGTCGACACTTGTACATTGAGCGGAGAGGTACTTGTACATTGAGCGGAGAGGTACTTGTACATGGAGCGCAGAGGTACTTGTACATTGAGCGGAGAGGTACTTGTACATGGAGCGGAGAGGTACTTGTACATGAGAGCGGAGAGGTACTTGTACATGGAGCGGAGAGGTACTTGTACATTGAGCGGAGAGGTACTGTCGACACTTGTACATTCAGCGGAGAGGTACTTGTACATGGAGCGGAGAGGTACTGTCGATAATTGACATTGAGCGGAGAGGTACTTGTACATGGAGCGGAGAGGTATTTGTACATTGAGCGGAGAGGTACTTGTACATTGAGCGGAGAGGTACTGTCGACACTTGTACATTCAGCGGAGAGCTACTTGTACATGGAGCGGAGAGGTATTTGTACATTGAGCGGAGAGGTACTTGTACATGGAGCGGAGAGGTACTTGTACATAGAGCGGAGAGGTACTTATACATGGAGCGGAGAGGTATTTGTACATTGAGCGGAGAGGTACTTGTACATGGAGCGGAGATGTACTTGTACATTGAGCGGAGAGGTACTTGTACATGGAGCGGAGAGGTACTTGTACATGGAGCGGAGAGGTACTTGTACATGGAGCGGAGAGGTACTTATACATTGAGCGGAGACGTACTTGTACATGGAGCGGAGATGTACTTGTACATTGAGCGGAGAGGTACTTGTACATTGAGCGGAGAGGTACTGGTACATGGAGCGGAGATGTACTTGTACATTGAGCGGAGAGGTACTTGTACATGGAGCGGAGAGGTACTTGTACATTGAGCGGAGAGGTACTTGTACATTGAGCGGAGACGTACTTGTACATTGAGCGGAGATGTACTTGTACATTGAGCGGAGATGTACTTGTACATTGAGCGGAGAGGTACTGGTACATGGAGCGGAGAGGTACTTGTACATGGAGCGGAGAGGTACTTGTACATGGAGCGGAGAGGTACTTGTACATGGAGCGGAGAGGTACTTGTACATTGAGCGGAGAGGTACTTGTACATGGAGCGGAGAGGTACTTGTACATGGAGCGGAGAGGTACTTGTACATTGAGCGGAGAGGTACTTGTACATGGAGCGGAGAGGTACTTGTACATTGAGCGGAGAGGTACTTGTACATGGAGCGGAGAGGTACTTGTACATGGAGCGGAGAGGTACTTGTACATGGAGCGGAGAGGTACTTGTACATTGAGCGGAGAGGTACTTGTACATGGAGCGGAGAGGTACTTGTACATGGAGCGGAGAGGTACTTGTACATGGAGCGGAGAGGTACTTGTACATTGAGCGGAGAGGTACTTGTACATGGAGCGGAGAGGTACTTGTACATTGAGCGGAGAGGTACTTGTACATGGAGCGGAGAGGTACTTGTACATGGAGCGGAGAGGTACTTGTACATGGAGCGGAGAGGTACTTGTACATGAGAGCGGAGAGGTACTTGTACATGGAGCGGAGAGGTACTTGTACATTGAGCGGAGAGGTACTGTCGACACTTGTACATTCAGCGGAGAGGTACTTGTACATGGAGCGGAGAGGTACTGTCGATACTTGACATTGAGCGGAGAGGTACTTGTACATGGAGCGGAGAGGTATTTGTACATTGAGCGGAGAGGTACTTGTACATTGAGCGGAGAGGTACTGTCGACACTTGTACATTCAGCGGAGAGCTACTTGTACATGGAGCGGAGAGGTATTTGTACATTGAGCGGAGAGGTACTTGTACATGGAGCGGAGAGGTACTTGTACATAGAGCGGAGAGGTACTTATACATGGAGCGGAGAGGTATTTGTACATTGAGCGGAGAGGTACTTGTACATGGAGCGGAGATGTACTTGTACATTGAGCGGAGAGGTACTTGTACATGGAGCGGAGAGGTACTTGTACATGGAGCGGAGAGGTACTTGTACATGGAGCGGAGAGGTACTTATACATTGAGCGGAGACGTACTTGTACATGGAGCGGAGATGTACTTGTACATTGAGCGGAGAGGTACTTGTACATTGAGCGGAGAGGTACTGGTACATGGAGCGGAGATGTACTTGTACATTGAGCGGAGAGGTACTTGTACATGGAGCGGAGAGGTACTTGTACATTGAGCGGAGAGGTACTTGTACATTGAGCGGAGACGTACTTGTACATTGAGCGGAGATGTACTTGTACATTGAGCGGAGATGTACTTGTACATTGAGCGGAGAGGTACTGGTACATGGAGCGGAGAGGTACTTGTACATGGAGCGGAGAGGTACTTGTACATGGAGCGGAGAGGTACTTGTACATGGAGCGGAGAGGTACTTGTACATTGAGCGGAGAGGTACTTGTACATGGAGCGGAGAGGTACTTGTACATGGAGCGGAGAGGTACTTGTACATTGAGCGGAGAGGTACTTGTACATGGAGCGGAGAGGTACTTGTACATTGAGCGGAGAGGTACTTGTACATGGAGCGGAGAGGTACTTGTACATGGAGCGGAGAGGTACTTGTACATGGAGCGGAGAGGTACTTGTACATGGAGCGGAGAGGTACTTGTACATTGAGCGGAGATGTACTTGTACATGGAGCGGAGATGTACTTGTACATGGATCGGAGAGGTACTTGTACATGAGAGCGGAGAGGTACTGTCGACACTTGTACATTGAGCGTAGAGGTACTGTCGACACTTGTACATTGAGCGGAGAGGTACTTGTACATGGAGCGGAGAGGTACTGTCGACACTTGTACATTGAGCGGAGAGGTACTTGTACATTGAGCGGAGAGGTACTTGTACATTGAGCGGAGATGTACTTGTACATTGAGCGGAGATGTACTTGTACATTGAGCGGAGAGGTACTGGTACATGGAGCGGAGAGGTACTTGTACATGGAGCGGAGAGGTACTTGTACATGGAGCGGAGAGGTACTTGTACATGGAGCGGAGAGGTACTTGTACATTGAGCGGAGAGGTACTTGTACATGGAGCGGAGAGGTACTTGTACATGGAGCGGAGAGGTACTTGTACATTGAGCGGAGAGGTACTTGTACATGGAGCGGAGAGGTACTTGTACATTGAGCGGAGAGGTACTTGTACATGGAGCGGAGAGGTACTTGTACATGGAGCGGAGAGGTACTTGTACATGGAGCGGAGAGGTACTTGTACATTGAGCGGAGAGGTACTTGTACATGGAGCGGAGAGGTACTTGTACATTGAGCGGAGAGGTACTTGTACATGGAGCGGAGAGGTACTTGTACATGGAGCGGAGAGGTACTTGTACATGGAGCGGAGAGGTACTTGTACATGAGAGCGGAGAGGTACTTGTACATGGAGCAGAGAGGTACTTGTACATTGAGCGGAGAGGTACTGTCGACACTTGTACATTCAGCGGAGAGGTACTTGTACATGGAGCGGAGAGGTACTGTCGATACTTGACATTGAGCGGAGAGGTACTTGTACATGGAGCGGAGAGGTATTTGTACATTGAGCGGAGAGGTACTTGTACATTGAGCGGAGAGGTACTGTCGACACTTGTACATTCAGCGGAGAGCTACTTGTACATGGAGCGGAGAGGTATTTGTACATTGAGCGGAGAGGTACTTGTACATGGAGCGGAGAGGTACTTGTACATAGAGCGGAGAGGTACTTATACATGGAGCGGAGAGGTATTTGTACATTGAGCGGAGAGGTACTTGTACATGGAGCGGAGATGTACTTGTACATTGAGCGGAGAGGTACTTGTACATGGAGCGGAGAGGTACTTGTACATGGAGCGGAGAGGTACTTGTACATGGAGCGGAGAGGTACTTATACATTGAGCGGAGACGTACTTGTACATGGAGCGGAGATGTACTTGTACATTGAGCGGAGAGGTACTTGTACATTGAGCGGAGAGGTACTGGTACATGGAGCGGAGATGTACTTGTACATTGAGCGGAGAGGTACTTGTACATGGAGCGGAGAGGTACTTGTACATTGAGCGGAGAGGTACTTGTACATTGAGCGGAGACGTACTTGTACATTGAGCGGAGATGTACTTGTACATTGAGCGGAGATGTACTTGTACATTGAGCGGAGAGGTACTGGTACATGGAGCGGAGAGGTACTTGTACATGGAGCGGAGAGGTACTTGTACATGGAGCGGAGAGGTACATGTACATGGAGCGGAGAGGTACTTGTACATTGAGCGGAGAGGTACTTGTACATGGAGCGGAGAGGTACTTGTACATGGAGCGGAGAGGTACTTGTACATTGAGCGGAGAGGTACTTGTACATGGAGCGGAGAGGTACTTGTACATTGAGCGGAGAGGTACTTGTACATGGAGCGGAGAGGTACTTGTACATGGAGCGGAGAGGTACTTGTACATGGAGCGGAGAGGTACTTGTACATGGAGCGGAGAGGTACTTGTACATTGAGCGGAGATGTACTTGTACATGGAGCAGAGATGTACTTGTACATGGATCGGAGAGGTACTTGTACATGAGAGCGGAGAGGTACTGTCGACACTTGTACATTGAGCGTAGAGGTACTGTCGACACTTGTACATTGAGCGGAGAGGTACTTGTACATGGAGCGGAGAGGTACTGTCGACACTTGTACATTGAGCGGAGAGGTACTTGTACATTGAGCGGAGAGGTACTTGTACATGGAGCGCAGAGGTACTTGTACATTGAGCGGAGAGGTACTTGTACATGGAGCGGAGAGGTACTTGTACATGAGAGCGGAGAGGTACTTGTACATGGAGCGGAGAGGTACTTGTACATTGAGCGGAGAGGTACTGTCGACACTTGTACATTCAGCGGAGAGGTACTTGTACATGGAGCGGATAGGTACTGTCGATACTTGACATTGAGCGGAGAGGTACTTGTACATGGAGCGGAGAGGTATTTGTACATTGAGCGGAGAGGTACTTGTACATTGAGCGGAGAGGTACTGTCGACACTTGTACATTCAGCGGAGAGCTACTTGTACATGGAGCGGAGAGGTATTTGTACATTGAGCGGAGAGGTACTTGTACATGGAGCGGAGAGGTACTTGTACATAGAGCGGAGAGGTACTTATACATGGAGCGGAGAGGTATTTGTACATTGAGCGGAGAGGTACTTGTACATGGAGCGGAGAGGTACTTGTACATGAGAGCGGAGAGGTATTTGTACATGGAGCGGAAAGGTACTGTCGACACTTGTACATTGAGCGGAGAGCTACTTGTACATGAGAGCGGAGAGGTACTTGTACATGGAGCGGAGAGGTATTTGTACATGGAGCGGAGAGGTACTGTCGACACTTGACATTGAGCGGAGAGGTACTTGTACATGGAGCGGAGAGGTACTTGTACATGAGAGCGGAGAGGTATTTGTACATGGAGCGGAGAGGTACTGTCGACACTTGACATTGAGCGGAGAGGTACTTGTACATGGAGCGGAGAGGTACTTGTACATGGAGCGGAGAGGTACTTGTACATGGAGCGGAGAGGTACTTGTACATGGAGCGGAGAGGTACTTGTACATGGAGCGGAGATGTACTTGTACATTGAGCGGAGAGGTACTTGTACATGGAGCAGAGATGTACTTGTACATGGAGCGGAGATGTACTTGTACATTGAGCGGTGAGGTACTTGTACATGGAGCGGAGAGGTACTTGTACATGGAGCGGAGATGTACTTGTACATGGAGCGGAGAGGTACTTGTACATGGAGCGGAGATGTACTTGTACATTGAGCGGAGAGGTACTTGTACATGGAGCAGAGATGTACTTGTACATGGAGCGGAGAGGTACTTGTACATGGAGCGGAGAGGTACTTGTACATGGAGCGGAGAGGTACTTGTACATTGAGCGGAGAGGTACTTGTACATGGAGCGGAGAGGTACTTGTACATTGAGCGGAGAGGTACTTGTACATGGAGCGGAGAGGTACTTGTACATGGAGCGGAGAGGTACTTGTACATTGAGCGGAGATGTACTTGTACATGGAGCGGAGATGTACTTGTACATGGATCGGAGAGGTACTTGTACATGAGAGCGGAGAGGTACTGTCGACACTTGTACATTGAGCGTAGAGGTACTGTCGACACTTGTACATTGAGCGGAGAGGTACTTGTACATGGAGCGGAGAGGTACTGTCGACACTTGTACATTGAGCGGAGAGGTACTTGTACATTGAGCGGAGAGGTACTTGTACATGGAGCGCAGAGGTACTTGTACATTGAGCGGAGAGGTACTTGTACATGGAGCGGAGAGGTACTTGTACATGAGAGCGGAGAGGTACTTGTACATGGAGCGGAGAGGTACTTGTACATTGAGCGGAGAGGTACTGTCGACACTTGTACATTCAGCGGAGAGGTACTTGTACATGGAGCGGAGAGGTACTGTCGATACTTGACATTGAGCGGAGAGGTACTTGTACATGGAGCGGAGAGGTATTTGTACATTGAGCGGAGAGGTACTTGTACATTGAGCGGAGAGGTACTGTCGACACTTGTACATTCAGCGGAGAGCTACTTGTACATGGAGCGGAGAGGTATTTGTACATTGAGCGGAGAGGTACTTGTACATGGAGCGGAGAGGTACTTGTACATAGAGCGGAGAGGTACTTATACATGGAGCGGAGAGGTATTTGTACATTGAGCGGAGAGGTACTTGTACATGGAGCGGAGATGTACTTGTACATTGAGCGGAGAGGTACTTGTACATGGAGCGGAGAGGTACTTGTACATGGAGCGGAGAGGTACTTGTACATGGAGCGGAGAGGTACTTATACATTGAGCGGAGACGTACTTGTACATGGAGCGGAGATGTACTTGTACATTGAGCGGAGAGGTACTTGTACATTGAGCGGAGAGGTACTGGTACATGGAGCGGAGATGTACTTGTACATTGAGCGGAGAGGTACTTGTACATGGAGCGGAGAGGTACTTGTACATTGAGCGGAGAGGTACTTGTACATTGAGCGGAGACGTACTTGTACATTGAGCGGAGATGTACTTGTACATTGAGCGGAGATGTACTTGTACATTGAGCGGAGAGGTACTGGTACATGGAGCGGAGAGGTACTTGTACATGGAGCGGAGAGGTATTTGTACATGGAGCGGAGAGGTATTTGTACATGGAGCGGAGAGGTACTTGTACATTGAGCGGAGAGGTACTTGTACATGGAGCGGAGAGGTACTTGTACATGGAGCGGAGAGGTACTTGTACATGTAGCGGAGAGGTGCTTGTACATGGAGCGGAGAGGTACTTGTACATGGAGCGGAGAGGTATTTGTACATGGAGCGGAGAGGTACTTGTACATGGAGCGGAGAGGTACTTGTACATTCAGCGGAGAGGTACTTGTACATTGAGCGGAGAGGTACTTGTAGATGGAGCGGAGAGGTACTGTCGACACTTGTACATTGAGCGGAGAGGTACTTGTACATGGAGCGGAGAGGTACTTGTACATGGAGCGGAGAGGTACTGTCGACACTTGTACATTGAGCGGAGAGGTACTTGTACATGGAGCGGAGAGGTACTTGTACATGGAGCGGAGATGTACTTGTACAGGGAGCGGAGAGGTACTTGTACATTGAGCGGAGAGGTACTTGTACATGGAGCGGAGAGGTACTTGTACATGGAGCGGAGAGGTACTTGTACATGGAGCGGAGAGGTACTTGTACATTGAGCGGAGAGGTACTTGTACATGGAGCGGAGAGGTACTTGTACATGGAGCGGAGAGGTACTTGTACATTGAGCGGAGAGGTACTTGTACATGGAGCGGAGAGGTACTTGTACATTGAGCGGAGAGGTACTTGTACATGGAGCGGAGAGGTACTTGTACATGGAGCGGAGAGGTACTTGTACATGGAGCGGAGAGGTACTTGTACATGGAGCGGAGAGGTACTTGTACATTGAGCGGAGATGTACTTGTACATGGAGCGGAGATGTACTTGTACATGGATCGGAGAGGTACTTGTACATGAGAGCGGAGAGGTACTGTCGACACTTGTACATTGAGCGTAGAGGTACTGTCGACACTTGTACATTGAGCGGAGAGGTACTTGTACATGGAGCGGAGAGGTACTGTCGACACTTGTACATTGAGCGGAGAGGTACTTGTACATTGAGCGGAGAGGTACTTGTACATGGAGCGCAGAGGTACTTGTACATTGAGCGGAGAGGTACTTGTACATGGAGCGGAGAGGTACTTGTACATGAGAGCGGAGAGGTACTTGTACATGGAGCGGAGAGGTACTTGTACATTGAGCGGAGAGGTACTGTCGACACTTGTACATTCAGCGGAGAGGTACTTGTACATGGAGCGGATAGGTACTGTCGATACTTGACATTGAGCGGAGAGGTACTTGTACATGGAGCGGAGAGGTATTTGTACATTGAGCGGAGAGGTACTTGTACATTGAGCGGAGAGGTACTGTCGACACTTGTACATTCAGCGGAGAGCTACTTGTACATGGAGCGGAGAGGTATTTGTACATTGAGCGGAGAGGTACTTGTACATGGAGCGGAGAGGTACTTGTACATAGAGCGGAGAGGTACTTATACATGGAGCGGAGAGGTATTTGTACATTGAGCGGAGAGGTACTTGTACATGGAGCGGAGAGGTACTTGTACATGAGAGCGGAGAGGTATTTGTACATGGAGCGGAAAGGTACTGTCGACACTTGTACATTGAGCGGAGAGCTACTTGTACATGAGAGCGGAGAGGTACTTGTACATGGAGCGGAGAGGTATTTGTACATGGAGCGGAGAGGTACTGTCGACACTTGACATTGAGCGGAGAGGTACTTGTACATGGAGCGGAGAGGTACTTGTACATGAGAGCGGAGAGGTATTTGTACATGGAGCGGAGAGGTACTGTCGACACTTGACATTGAGCGGAGAGGTACTTGTACATGGAGCGGAGAGGTACTTGTACATGGAGCGGAGAGGTACTTGTACATGGAGCGGAGAGGTACTTGTACATGGAGCGGAGAGGTACTTGTACATGGAGCGGAGATGTACTTGTACATTGAGCGGAGAGGTACTTGTACATGGAGCAGAGATGTACTTGTACATGGAGCGGAGATGTACTTGTACATTGAGCGGTGAGGTACTTGTACATGGAGCGGAGAGGTACTTGTACATGGAGCGGAGATGTACTTGTACATGGAGCGGAGAGGTACTTGTACATGGAGCGGAGATGTACTTGTACATTGAGCGGAGAGGTACTTGTACATGGAGCAGAGATGTACTTGTACATGGAGCGGAGAGGTACTTGTACATGGAGCGGAGAGGTACTTGTACATGGAGCGGAGAGGTACTTGTACATGGAGCGGAGAGGTACTTGTACATTGAGCGGAGAGGTACTTGTACATGGAGCTAGGGCTGGGTATCGAGTTTCGATACTTACTTGGCACCGAAATGGAAACATCGATACTAAGGGGTATCGAAGCCTCCCTTGTCAATCGATACCAATTTTCGATACCAAAACAAAACAGCGTCATTGAGCCTATAAGCATGCGACATGCTTGCACGCCGCGCTCTAATACGGCTGGTGATTGGCTGTCATGTAGAGGCATGCAGGAAACGTTACGCCCACTTTAGCCGGTGTGTTTGTTGTGACTGTGAGCCAGGCGTGCGGTGCGGATAGTATACAAGAAGTTAGCCACTCAAGCTACTCCTATCCTGGATTACCATATGGCGAAGATGATGAAAAGCAGGAAAAGAAACAGAAACAACACGGACTGGTTTCCACAGACAAGAGAAATAATTGAGAGGTGGGTCAGCTCAGCTTACCGCAAGTTAGCGGTTATCAGATCCCTCAGTCTGACAAATCCATGCATCTGGCTGTGAGTTGTAGCATTAGATCGTTTAATTAATTGCCGCCGTAACGTTATGCGCAAGCGGGCATTGTGTATTTTTAGCAACTCGTTAACAAACGCTGATGTCATGATAGTTTGTTGAATGTAAATGCGATTCATTTATATTGATTGGCTAGTCAGTGAAGTTGAGCTGTCTCGTCAGATTTGACAAGAATGACGTTCTGTTGCAGCAGTGAGCACACTGATCTGCAACGCTAGCGTTAATGTTTAATTAATTAGCGTTATGTGCAAGCGGGCAGTTATCGCCCATGTATTTTTAGCAACTCGTTAACAAACGCTGATGTCATGATAGTTTGTTGAATATAAATGCGATTCACTTTGTGGCATATAAGGCTATATTGATAGGCTAGTCAATGCTCAACTAGTCTTCCATGCATGAAGTGGAGCCATCTCATCAGTTTGTACAAGAATAGAGTTCTGTTGCATCAGTGAGCATTAAACCCTGATTTGCAACTCTCTGTTTTGCACTGAAAACTATTCCACTGATTTATTTGTTTTAGCTACATTTCTTTCCTTTGTAGTACTCCAATATTTTTTGTAGGGACGGCAATACGTTTAGAGAACTTAAAGTTATGTTAAATACAGTAGGTTTTATTTTTTTCTGCTGTAAAACTTAAGATGGGGGGAAACTAAAGATTTGTAAAATAATTTCAATGTGTAATGCAGTTTTATTTTTGTTAAAATGGATTTTTCTAAAAATTGGTATCGAAAAAAGTATCGTTCAGGAACCGGTATCGAAATCCAAGTATCGAAACGGTATCGATATCGAAAAATTTTGAACGATACCCAGCCCTACATGGAGCGCAGATGTACTTGTACATTGAGCGGAGAGGTACTGGTACATGGAGCGGAGATGTACTTGTACATTGAGCGGAGAGGTACTTGTACATTGAGCGGAGAGGTACTTGTACATGGAGCGGAGATGTACTTGTACATTGAGCGAAGAGGTACTGGTACATGGAGCGGAGATGTACTTGTACATTGAGCGGAGAGGTACTTGTACATGGAGTGGAGATGTACTTGTACATTGAGCGGAGAGGTACTGGTACATGGAGCGGAGATGTACTTGTACATTGAGCGGAGAGGTACTTGTACATGGAGTGGAGATGTACTTGTACATTGAGCGGAGAGGTACTGGTACATGGAGCAGAGATGTACTTGTACATTGAGCGGAGAGGTACTTGTACATGGAGTGGAGATGTACTTGTACATGGAGCGGAGATGTACTTGTACATTGAGCGGAGAGGTACTTGTACATGGAGCGGAGATGTACTTGTACATGGAGCGGAGAGGTACTTGTACATGGAGCGGAGAGGTACTTGTACATGGAGCGGAGATGTACTTGTACATGGAGCGGAGATGTACTTGTACATGGAGCGGAGAGGTACTTGTACATGGAGCGGAGAGGTACTTATACATTGAGCGGAGACGTACTTGTACATGGAGCGGAGATGTACTTGTACATTGAGCGGAGAGGTACTTGTACATTGAGCGGAGAGGTACTGGTACATGGAGCGGAGATGTACTTGTACATTGAGCGGAGAGGTACTTGTACATGGAGCGGAGAGGTACTTGTACATTGAGCGGAGAGGTACTTGTACATTGAGCGGAGACGTACTTGTACATTGAGCGGAGATGTACTTGTACATTGAGCGGAGATGTACTTGTACATTGAGCGGAGAGGTACTGGTACATGGAGCGGAGAGGTACTTGTACATGGAGCGGAGAGGTATTTGTACATGGAGCGGAGAGGTATTTGTACATGGAGCGGAGAGGTACTTGTACATTGAGCGGAGAGGTACTTGTACATGGAGCGGAGAGGTACTTGTACATGGAGCGGAGAGGTACTTGTACATGTAGCGGAGAGGTGCTTGTACATGGAGCGGAGAGGTACTTGTACATGGAGCGGAGAGGTATTTGTACATGGAGCGGAGAGGTACTTGTACATGGAGCGGAGAGGTACTTGTACATTCAGCGGAGAGGTACTTGTACATTGAGCGGAGAGGTACTTGTAGATGGAGCGGAGAGGTACTGTCGACACTTGTACATTGAGCGGAGAGGTACTTGTACATGGAGCGGAGAGGTACTTGTACATGGAGCGGAGAGGTACTGTCGACACTTGTACATTGAGCGGAGAGGTACTTGTACATGGAGCGGAGAGGTACTTGTACATGGAGCGGAGATGTACTTGTACAGGGAGCGGAGAGGTACTTGTACATTGAGCGGAGAGGTACTTGTACATGGAGCGGAGAGGTACTTGTACATGGAGCGGAGAGGTACTTGTACATGGAGCGGAGAGGTACTTGTACATTGAGCGGAGAGGTACTTGTACATGGAGCGGAGAGGTACTTGTACATGGAGCGGAGAGGTACTTGTACATTGAGCGGAGAGGTACTTGTACATGGAGCGGAGAGGTACTTGTACATTGAGCGGAGAGGTACTTGTACATGGAGCGGAGAGGTACTTGTACATGGAGCGGAGAGGTACTTGTACATGGAGCGGAGAGGTACTTGTACATGGAGCGGAGAGGTACTTGTACATTGAGCGGAGATGTACTTGTACATGGAGCGGAGATGTACTTGTACATGGATCGGAGAGGTACTTGTACATGAGAGCGGAGAGGTACTGTCGACACTTGTACATTGAGCGTAGAGGTACTGTCGACACTTGTACATTGAGCGGAGAGGTACTTGTACATGGAGCGGAGAGGTACTGTCGACACTTGTACATTGAGCGGAGAGGTACTTGTACATTGAGCGGAGAGGTACTTGTACATGGAGCGCAGAGGTACTTGTACATTGAGCGGAGAGGTACTTGTACATGGAGCGGAGAGGTACTTGTACATTCAGCGGAGAGGTACTTGTACATGGAGCGGAGAGGTACTTGTACATTGAGCGGAGAGGTACTGTCGACACTTGTACATTCAGCGGAGAGGTACTTGTACATGGAGCGGAGAGGTACTGTCGATACTTGACATTGAGCGGAGAGGTACTTGTACATGGAGCGGAGAGGTATTTGTACATTGAGCGGAGAGGTACTTGTACATTGAGCGGAGAGGTACTGTCGACACTTGTACATTCAGCGGAGAGGTACTTGTACATGGAGCGGAGAGGTACTGTCGATACTTGACATTGAGCGGAGAGGTACTTGTACATGGAGCGGAGATGTACTTGTACATTGAGCGGAGAGGTACTTGTACATGGAGTGGAGATGTACTTGTACATGGAGCGGAGATGTACTTGTACATTGAGCGGAGAGGTACTTGTACATGGAGCGGAGATGTACTTGTACATGGAGCGGAGAGGTACTTGTACATGGAGCGGAGAGGTACTTGTACATGGAGCGGAGATGTACTTGTACATGGAGCGGAGATGTACTTGTACATGGAGCGGAGAGGTACTTGTACATGGAGCGGAGAGGTACTTATACATTGAGCGGAGACGTACTTGTACATGGAGCGGAGATGTACTTGTACATTGAGCGGAGAGGTACTTGTACATTGAGCGGAGAGGTACTGGTACATGGAGCGGAGATGTACTTGTACATTGAGCGGAGAGGTACTTGTACATGGAGCGGAGAGGTACTTGTACATTGAGCGGAGAGGTACTTGTACATTGAGCGGAGACGTACTTGTACATTGAGCGGAGATGTACTTGTACATTGAGCGGAGATGTACTTGTACATTGAGCGGAGAGGTACTGGTACATGGAGCGGAGAGGTACTTGTACATGGAGCGGAGAGGTATTTGTACATGGAGCGGAGAGGTATTTGTACATGGAGCGGAGAGGTACTTGTACATTGAGCGGAGAGGTACTTGTACATGGAGCGGAGAGGTACTTGTACATGGAGCGGAGAGGTACTTGTACATGTAGCGGAGAGGTGCTTGTACATGGAGCGGAGAGGTACTTGTACATGGAGCGGAGAGGTATTTGTACATGGAGCGGAGAGGTACTTGTACATGGAGCGGAGAGGTACTTGTACATTCAGCGGAGAGGTACTTGTACATTGAGCGGAGAGGTACTTGTAGATGGAGCGGAGAGGTACTGTCGACACTTGTACATTGAGCGGAGAGGTACTTGTACATGGAGCGGAGAGGTACTTGTACATGGAGCGGAGAGGTACTGTCGACACTTGTACATTGAGCGGAGAGGTACTTGTACATGGAGCGGAGAGGTACTTGTACATGGAGCGGAGATGTACTTGTACAGGGAGCGGAGAGGTACTTGTACATTGAGCGGAGAGGTACTTGTACATGGAGCGGAGAGGTACTTGTACATGGAGCGGAGAGGTACTTGTACATTGAGCGGAGAGGTACTTGTACATGGAGCGGAGAGGTACTTGTACATGGAGCGGAGAGGTACTTGTACATTGAGCGGAGAGGTACTTGTACATGGAGCGGAGAGGTACTTGTACATTGAGCGGAGAGGTACTTGTACATGGAGCGGAGAGGTACTTGTACATGGAGCGGAGAGGTACTTGTACATGGAGCGGAGAGGTACTTGTACATGGAGCGGAGAGGTACTTGTACATTGAGCGGAGATGTACTTGTACATGGAGCGGAGATGTACTTGTACATGGATCGGAGAGGTACTTGTACATGAGAGCGGAGAGGTACTGTCGACACTTGTACATTGAGCGTAGAGGTACTGTCGACACTTGTACATTGAGCGGAGAGGTACTTGTACATGGAGCGGAGAGGTACTGTCGACACTTGTACATTGAGCGGAGAGGTACTTGTACATTGAGCGGAGAGGTACTTGTACATGGAGCGCAGAGGTACTTGTACATTGAGCGGAGAGGTACTTGTACATGGAGCGGAGAGGTACTTGTACATGAGAGCGGAGAGGTACTTGTACATGGAGCGGAGAGGTACTTGTACATTGAGCGGAGAGGTACTGTCGACACTTGTACATTCAGCGGAGAGGTACTTGTACATGGAGCGGAGAGGTACTGTCGATACTTGACATTGAGCGGAGAGGTACTTGTACATGGAGCGGAGAGGTATTTGTACATTGAGCGGAGAGGTACTTGTACATTGAGCGGAGAGGTACTGTCGACACTTGTACATTCAGCGGAGAGCTACTTGTACATGGAGCGGAGAGGTATTTGTACATTGAGCGGAGATGTACTTGTACATGGAGCGGAGAGGTACTTGTACATAGAGCGGAGAGGTACTTATACATGGAGCGGAGAGGTATTTGTACATTGAGCGGAGAGGTACTTGTACATGGAGCGGAGAGGTACTTGTACATGAGAGCGGAGAGGTATTTGTACATGGAGCGGAAAGGTACTGTCGACACTTGTACATTGAGCGGAGAGCTACTTGTACATGGAGCGGAGAGGTACTTGTACATGAGAGCGGAGAGGTACTTGTACATGGAGCGGAGAGGTATTTGTACATGGAGCGGAGAGGTACTGTCGACACTTGACATTGAGCGGAGAGGTACTTGTACATGGAGCGGAGAGGTACTTGTACATGAGAGCGGAGAGGTATTTGTACATGGAGCGGAGAGGTACTGTCGACACTTGACATTGAGCGGAGAGGTACTTGTACATGGAGCGGAGAGGTACTTGTACATGGAGCGGAGAGGTACTTGTACATGGAGCGGAGAGGTACTTGTACATGGAGCGGAGAGGTACTTGTACATGGAGCGGAGATGTACTTGTACATTGAGCGGAGAGGTACTTGTACATGGAGCAGAGATGTACTTGTACATGGAGCGGAGATGTACTTGTACATTGAGCGGTGAGGTACTTGTACATGGAGCGGAGAGGTACTTGTACATGGAGCGGAGATGTACTTGTACATGGAGCGGAGAGGTACTTGTACATGGAGCGGAGATGTACTTGTACATTGAGCGGAGAGGTACTTGTACATGGAGCAGAGATGTACTTGTACATGGAGCGGAGAGGTACTTGTACATGGAGCGGAGAGGTACTTGTACATGGAGCGGAGAGGTACTTGTACATGGAGCGGAGAGGTACTTGTACATTGAGCGGAGAGGTACTTGTACATGGAGCTAGGGCTGGGTATCGAGTTTCGATACTTACTTGGCACCGAAATGGAAACATCGATACTAAGGGGTATCGAAGCCTCCCTTGTCAATCGATACCAATTTTCGATACCAAAACAAAACAGCGTCATTGAGCCTATAAGCATGCGACATGCTTGCACGCCGCGCTCTAATACGGCTGGTGATTGGCTGTCATGTAGAGGCATGCAGGAAACGTTACGCCCACTTTAGCCGGTGTGTTTGTTGTGACTGTGAGCCAGGCGTGCGGTGCGGATAGTATACAAGAAGTTAGCCACTCAAGCTACTCCTATCCTGGATTACCATATGGCGAAGATGATGAAAAGCAGGAAAAGAAACAGAAACAACACGGACTGGTTTCCACAGACAAGATAAATAATTGAGAGGTGGGTCAGCTCAGCTTACCGCAAGTTAGCGGTTATCAGATCCCTCAGTCTGACAAATCCATGCATCTGGCTGTGAGTTGTAGCATTAGATCGTTTAATTAATTGCCGCCGTAACGTTATGCGCAAGCGGGCATTGTGTATTTTTAGCAACTCGTTAACAAACGCTGATGTCATGATAGTTTGTTGAATGTAAATGCGATTCATTTATATTGATTGGCTAGTCAGTGAAGTTGAGCTGTCTCGTCAGATTTGACAAGAATGACGTTCTGTTGCAGCAGTGAGCACACTGATCTGCAACGCTAGCGTTAATGTTTAATTAATTAGCGTTATGTGCAAGCGGGCAGTTATCGCCCATGTATTTTTAGCAACTCGTTAACAAACGCTGATGTCATGATAGTTTGTTGAATATAAATGCGATTCACTTTGTGGCATATAAGGCTATATTGATAGGCTAGTCAATGCTCAACTAGTCTTCCATGCATGAAGTGGAGCCATCTCATCAGTTTGTACAAGAATAGAGTTCTGTTGCATCAGTGAGCATTAAACCCTGATTTGCAACTCTCTGTTTTGCACTGAAAACTATTCCACTGATTTATTTGTTTTAGCTACATTTCTTTCCTTTGTAGTACTCCAATATTTTTTGTAGGGACGGCAATACGTTTAGAGAACTTAAAGTTATGTTAAATACAGTAGGTTTTATTTTTTTCTGCTGTAAAACTTAAGATGGGGGGAAACTAAAGATTTGTAAAATAATTTCAATGTGTAATGCAGTTTTATTTTTGTTAAAATGGATTTTTCTAAAAATTGGTATCGAAAAAAGTATCGTTCAGGAACCGGTATCGAAATCCAAGTATCGAAACGGTATCGATATCGAAAAATTTTGAACGATACGCAGCCCTACATGGAGCGCAGATGTACTTGTACATTGAGCGGAGAGGTACTGGTACATGGAGCGGAGATGTACTTGTACATTGAGCGGAGAGGTACTTGTACATTGAGCGGAGAGGTACTTGTACATGGAGCGGAGATGTACTTGTACATTGAGCGGAGAGGTACTGGTACATGGAGCGGAGATGTACTTGTACATTGAGCGGAGAGGTACTTGTACATGGAGTGGAGATGTACTTGTACATTGAGCGGAGAGGTACTGGTACATGGAGCGGAGATGTACTTGTACATTGAGCGGAGAGGTACTTGTACATGGAGTGGAGATGTACTTGTACATTGAGCGGAGAGGTACTGGTACATGGAGCGGAGATGTACTTGTACATTGAGCGGAGAGGTACTTGTACATGGAGTGGAGATGTACTTGTACATTGAGCGGAGAGGTACTGGTACATGGAGCGGAGATGTACTTGTACATTGAGCGGAGAGGTACTTGTACATGGAGTGGAGATGTACTTGTACATTGAGCGGAGAGGTACTTGTACATGGAGCGGAGATGTACTTGTACATGGAGCGGAGAGGTACTTGTACATGGAGCGGAGATGTACTTGTACATTGAGCGGAGAGGTACTTGTACATGGAGCGGAGAGGTACTTGTACATGGAGCGGAGATGTACTTGTACATGGAGCGGAGAGGTACTTGTACATGGAGCGGAGATGTACTTGTACATTGAGCGGAGAGGTACTTGTACATGGAGCAGAGATGTACTTGTACATGGAGCGGAGAGGTACTTGTACATGGAGCGGAGAGGTACTTGTACATGGAGCGGAGAGGTACTTGTACATGGAGCGGAGAGGTACTTGTACATTGAGCGGAGAGGTACTTGTACATTGAGCGGAGAGGTACTTGTACATGGAGCTAGGGCTGGGTATCGAGTTTCGATACTTACTTGGCACCGAAATGGAAACATCGATACTAAGGGGTATCGAAGCCTCCCTTGTCAATCGATACCAATTTTCGATACCAAAACAAAACAGCGTCATTGAGCCTATAAGCATGCGACATGCTTGCACGCCGCGCTCTAATACGGCTGGTGATTGGCTGTCATGTAGAGGCATGCAGGAAACGTTACGCCCACTTTAGCCGGTGTGTTTGTTGTGACTGTGAGCCAGGCGTGCGGTGCGGATAGTATACAAGAAGTTAGCCACTCAAGCTACTCCTATGCTGGATTACCATATGGCGAAGATGATGAAAAGCAGGAAAAGAAACAGAAACAACACGGACTGGTTTCCACAGACAAGAGAAATAATTGAGAGGTGGGTCAGCTCAGCTTACCGCAAGTTAGCGGTTATCAGATCCCTCAGTCTGACAAATCCATGCATCTGGCTGTGAGTTGTAGCATTAGATCGTTTAATTAATTGCCGCCGTAACGTTATGCGCAAGCGGGCATTGTGTATTTTTAGCAACTCGTTAACAAACGCTGATGTCATGATAGTTTGTTGAATGTAAATGCGATTCATTTATATTGATTGGCTAGTCAGTGAAGTTGAGCTGTCTCGTCAGATTTGACAAGAATGACGTTCTGTTGCAGCAGTGAGCACACTGATCTGCAACGCTAGCGTTAATGTTTAATTAATTAGCGTTATGTGCAAGCGGGCAGTTATCGCCCATGTATTTTTAGCAACTCGTTAACAAACGCTGATGTCATGATAGTTTGTTGAATATAAATGCGATTCACTTTGTGGCATATAAGGCTATATTGATAGGCTAGTCAATGCTCAACTAGTCTTCCATGCATGAAGTGGAGCCATCTCATCAGTTTGTACAAGAATAGAGTTCTGTTGCATCAGTGAGCATTAAACCCTGATTTGCAACTCTCTGTTTTGCACTGAAAACTATTCCACTGATTTATTTGTTTTAGCTACATTTCTTTCCTTTGTAGTACTCCAATATTTTTTGTAGGGACGGCAATACGTTTAGAGAACTTAAAGTTATGTTAAATACAGTAGGTTTTATTTTTTTCTGCTGTAAAACTTAAGATGGGGGGAAACTAAAGATTTGTAAAATAATTTCAATGTGTAATGCAGTTTTATTTTTGTTAAAATGGATTTTTCTAAAAATTGGTATCGAAAAAAGTATCGTTCAGGAACCGGTATCGAAATCCAAGTATCGAAACGGTATCGATATCGAAAAATTTTGAACGATACCCAGCCCTACATGGAGCGCAGATGTACTTGTACATTGAGCGGAGAGGTACTGGTACATGGAGCGGAGATGTACTTGTACATTGAGCGGAGAGGTACTTGTACATTGAGCGGAGAGGTACTTGTACATGGAGCGGAGATGTACTTGTACATTGAGCGGAGAGGTACTGGTACATGGAGCGGAGATGTACTTGTACATTGAGCGGAGAGGTACTTGTACATGGAGTGGAGATGTACTTGTACATTGAGCGGAGAGGTACTGGTACATGGAGCGGAGATGTACTTGTACATTGAGCGGAGAGGTACTTGTACATGGAGTGGAGATGTACTTGTACATTGAGCGGAGAGGTACTGGTACATGGAGCGGAGATGTACTTGTACATTGAGCGGAGAGGTACTTGTACATGGAGTGGAGATGTACTTGTACATGGAGCGGAGATGTACTTGTACATTGAGCGGAGAGGTACTTGTACATGGAGCGGAGATGTACTTGTACATGGAGCGGAGAGGTACTTGTACATGGAGCGGAGATGTACTTGTACATTGAGCGGAGAGGTACTTGTACATGGAGCGGAGAGGTACTTGTACATGGAGCGGAGATGTACTTGTACATGGAGCGGAGAGGTACTTGTACATGGAGCGGAGATGTACTTGTACATTGAGCGGAGAGGTACTTGTACATGGAGCA
Organism: Poromitra crassiceps; assembly: GCF_964638095.1. Classification (NCBI taxonomy): domain Eukaryota; kingdom Metazoa; phylum Chordata; class Actinopteri; order Beryciformes; family Melamphaidae; genus Poromitra; species Poromitra crassiceps. The sequence goes on from NW_028152259.1 coordinate 1,257,328, forward strand.
GAGATGTACTTGTACATGGAGCGGAGAGGTACTTGTACATGGAGCGGAGAGGTACTTGTACATGGAGCGGAGAGGTACTTGTACATGGAGCGGAGAGGTACTTGTACATTGAGCGGAGAGGTACTTGTACATTGAGCGGAGAGGTACTTGTACATGGAGCTAGGGCTGGGTATCGAGTTTCGATACTTACTTGGCACCGAAATGGAAACATCGATACTAAGGGGTATCGAAGCCTCCCTTGTCAATCGATACCAATTTTCGATACCAAAACAAAACAGCGTCATTGAGCCTATAAGCATGCGACATGCTTGCACGCCGCGCTCTAATACGGCTGGTGATTGGCTGTCATGTAGAGGCATGCAGGAAACGTTACGCCCACTTTAGCCGGTGTGTTTGTTGTGACTGTGAGCCAGGCGTGCGGTGCGGATAGTATACAAGAAGTTAGCCACTCAAGCTACTCCTATCCTGGATTACCATATGGCGAAGATGATGAAAAGCAGGAAAAGAAACAGAAACAACACGGACTGGTTTCCACAGACAAGAGAAATAATTGAGAGGTGGGTCAGCTCAGCTTACCGCAAGTTAGCGGTTATCAGATCCCTCAGTCTGACAAATCCATGCATCTGGCTGTGAGTTGTAGCATTAGATCGTTTAATTAATTGCCGCCGTAACGTTATGCGCAAGCGGGCATTGTGTATTTTTAGCAACTCGTTAACAAACGCTGATGTCATGATAGTTTGTTGAATGTAAATGCGATTCATTTATATTGATTGGCTAGTCAGTGAAGTTGAGCTGTCTCGTCAGATTTGACAAGAATGACGTTCTGTTGCAGCAGTGAGCACACTGATCTGCAACGCTAGCGTTAATGTTTAATTAATTAGCGTTATGTGCAAGCGGGCAGTTATCGCCCATGTATTTTTAGCAACTCGTTAACAAACGCTGATGTCATGATAGTTTGTTGAATATAAATGCGATTCACTTTGTGGCATATAAGGCTATATTGATAGGCTAGTCAATGCTCAACTAGTCTTCCATGCATGAAGTGGAGCCATCTCATCAGTTTGTACAAGAATAGAGTTCTGTTGCATCAGTGAGCATTAAACCCTGATTTGCAACTCTCTGTTTTGCACTGAAAACTATTCCACTGATTTATTTGTTTTAGCTACATTTCTTTCCTTTGTAGTACTCCAATATTTTTTGTAGGGACGGCAATACGTTTAGAGAACTTAAAGTTATGTTAAATACAGTAGGTTTTATTTTTTTCTGCTGTAAAACTTAAGATGGGGGGAAACTAAAGATTTGTAAAATAATTTCAATGTGTAATGCAGTTTTATTTTTGTTAAAATGGATTTTTCTAAAAATTGGTATCGAAAAAAGTATCGTTCAGGAACCGGTATCGAAATCCAAGTATCGAAACGGTATCGATATCGAAAAATTTTGAACGATACCCAGCCCTACATGGAGCGCAGATGTACTTGTACATTGAGCGGAGAGGTACTGGTACATGGAGCGGAGATGTACTTGTACATTGAGCGGAGAGGTACTTGTACATTGAGCGGAGAGGTACTTGTACATGGAGCGGAGATGTACTTGTACATTGAGCGGAGAGGTACTGGTACATGGAGCGGAGATGTACTTGTACATTGAGCGGAGAGGTACTTGTACATGGAGTGGAGATGTACTTGTACATTGAGCGGAGAGGTACTGGTACATGGAGCGGAGATGTACTTGTACATTGAGCGGAGAGGTACTTGTACATGGAGTGGAGATGTACTTGTACATTGAGCGGAGAGGTACTGGTACATGGAGCGGAGATGTACTTGTACATTGAGCGGAGAGGTACTTGTACATGGAGTGGAGATGTACTTGTACATGGAGCGGAGATGTACTTGTACATTGAGCGGAGAGGTACTTGTACATGGAGCGGAGATGTACTTGTACATGGAGCGGAGAGGTACTTGTACATGGAGCGGAGATGTACTTGTACATTGAGCGGAGAGGTACTTGTACATGGAGCGGAGAGGTACTTGTACATGGAGCGGAGATGTACTTGTACATGGAGCGGAGAGGTACTTGTACATGGAGCGGAGATGTACTTGTACATTGAGCGGAGAGGTACTTGTACATGGAGCAGAGATGTACTTGTACATGGAGCGGAGAGGTACTTGTACATGGAGCGGAGAGGTACTTGTACATGGAGCGGAGAGGTACTTGTACATGGAGCGGAGAGGTACTTGTACATTGAGCGGAGAGGTACTTGTACATTGAGCGGAGAGGTACTTGTACATGGAGCTAGGGCTGGGTATCGAGTTTCGATACTTACTTGGCACCGAAATGGAAACATCGATACTAAGGGGTATCGAAGCCTCCCTTGTCAATCGATACCAATTTTCGATACCAAAACAAAACAGCGTCATTGAGCCTATAAGCATGCGACATGCTTGCACGCCGCGCTCTAATACGGCTGGTGATTGGCTGTCATGTAGAGGCATGCAGGAAACGTTACGCCCACTTTAGCCGGTGTGTTTGTTGTGACTGTGAGCCAGGCGTGCGGTGCGGATAGTATACAAGAAGTTAGCCACTCAAGCTACTCCTATCCTGGATTACCATATGGCGAAGATGATGAAAAGCAGGAAAAGAAACAGAAACAACACGGACTGGTTTCCACAGACAAGATAAATAATTGAGAGGTGGGTCAGCTCAGCTTACCGCAAGTTAGCGGTTATCAGATCCCTCAGTCTGACAAATCCATGCATCTGGCTGTGAGTTGTAGCATTAGATCGTTTAATTAATTGCCGCCGTAACGTTATGCGCAAGCGGGCATTGTGTATTTTTAGCAACTCGTTAACAAACGCTGATGTCATGATAGTTTGTTGAATGTAAATGCGATTCATTTATATTGATTGGCTAGTCAGTGAAGTTGAGCTGTCTCGTCAGATTTGACAAGAATGACGTTCTGTTGCAGCAGTGAGCACACTGATCTGCAACGCTAGCGTTAATGTTTAATTAATTAGCGTTATGTGCAAGCGGGCAGTTATCGCCCATGTATTTTTAGCAACTCGTTAACAAACGCTGATGTCATGATAGTTTGTTGAATATAAATGCGATTCACTTTGTGGCATATAAGGCTATATTGATAGGCTAGTCAATGCTCAACTAGTCTTCCATGCATGAAGTGGAGCCATCTCATCAGTTTGTACAAGAATAGAGTTCTGTTGCATCAGTGAGCATTAAACCCTGATTTGCAACTCTCTGTTTTGCACTGAAAACTATTCCACTGATTTATTTGTTTTAGCTACATTTCTTTCCTTTGTAGTACTCCAATATTTTTTGTAGGGACGGCAATACGTTTAGAGAACTTAAAGTTATGTTAAATACAGTAGGTTTTATTTTTTTCTGCTGTAAAACTTAAGATGGGGGGAAACTAAAGATTTGTAAAATAATTTCAATGTGTAATGCAGTTTTATTTTTGTTAAAATTGATTTTTCTAAAAATTGGTATCGAAAAAAGTATCGTTCAGGAACCGGTATCGAAATCCAAGTATCGAAACGGTATCGATATCGAAAAATTTTGAACGATACCCAGCCCTACATGGAGCGCAGATGTACTTGTACATTGAGCGGAGAGGTACTGGTACATGGAGCGGAGATGTACTTGTACATTGAGCGGAGAGGTACTTGTACATTGAGCGGAGAGGTACTTGTACATGGAGCGGAGATGTACTTGTACATTGAGCGGAGAGGTACTGGTACATGGAGCGGAGATGTACTTGTACATTGAGCGGAGAGGTACTTGTACATGGAGTGGAGATGTACTTGTACATTGAGCGGAGAGGTACTGGTACATGGAGCGGAGATGTACTTGTACATTGAGCGGAGAGGTACTTGTACATGGAGTGGAGATGTACTTGTACATTGAGCGGAGAGGTACTGGTACATGGAGCGGAGATGTACTTGTACATTGAGCGGAGAGGTACTTGTACATGGAGTGGAGATGTACTTGTACATGGAGCGGAGATGTACTTGTACATTGAGCGGAGAGGTACTTGTACATGGAGCGGAGATGTACTTGTACATGGAGCGGAGAGGTACTTGTACATGGAGCGGAGATGTACTTGTACATTGAGCGGAGAGGTACTTGTACATGGAGCGGAGAGGTACTTGTACATGGAGCGGAGATGTACTTGTACATGGAGCGGAGAGGTACTTGTACATGGAGCGGAGATGTACTTGTACATTGAGCGGAGAGGTACTTGTACATGGAGCAGAGATGTACTTGTACATGGAGCGGAGAGGTACTTGTACATGGAGCGGAGAGGTACTTGTACATGGAGCGGAGAGGTACTTGTACATGGAGCGGAGAGGTACTTGTACATTGAGCGGAGAGGTACTTGTACATTGAGCAGAGAGGTACTTGTACATGGAGCTAGGGCTGGGTATCGAGTTTCGATACTTACTTGGCACCGAAATGGAAACATCGATACTAAGGGGTATCGAAGCCTCCCTTGTCAATCGATACCAATTTTCGATACCAAAACAAAACAGCGTCATTGAGCCTATAAGCATGCGACATGCTTGCACGCCGCGCTCTAATACGGCTGGTGATTGGCTGTCATGTAGAGGCATGCAGGAAACGTTACGCCCACTTTAGCCGGTGTGTTTGTTGTGACTGTGAGCCAGGCGTGCGGTGCGGATAGTATACAAGAAGTTAGCCACTCAAGCTACTCCTATCCTGGATTACCATATGGCGAAGATGATGAAAAGCAGGAAAAGAAACAGAAACAACACGGACTGGTTTCCACAGACAAGAGAAATAATTGAGAGGTGGGTCAGCTCAGCTTACCGCAAGTTAGCGGTTATCAGATCCCTCAGTCTGACAAATCCATGCATCTGGCTGTGAGTTGTAGCATTAGATCGTTTAATTAATTGCCGCCGTAACGTTATGCGCAAGCGGGCATTGTGTATTTTTAGCAACTCGTTAACAAACGCTGATGTCATGATAGTTTGTTGAATGTAAATGCGATTCATTTATATTGATTGGCTAGTCAGTGAAGTTGAGCTGTCTCGTCAGATTTGACAAGAATGACGTTCTGTTGCAGCAGTGAGCACACTGATCTGCAACGCTAGCGTTAATGTTTAATTAATTAGCGTTATGTGCAAGCGGGCAGTTATCGCCCATGTATTTTTAGCAACTCGTTAACAAACGCTGATGTCATGATAGTTTGTTGAATATAAATGCGATTCACTTTGTGGCATATAAGGCTATATTGATAGGCTAGTCAATGCTCAACTAGTCTTCCATGCATGAAGTGGAGCCATCTCATCAGTTTGTACAAGAATAGAGTTCTGTTGCATCAGTGAGCATTAAACCCTGATTTGCAACTCTCTGTTTTGCACTGAAAACTATTCCACTGATTTATTTGTTTTAGCTACATTTCTTTCCTTTGTAGTACTCCAATATTTTTTGTAGGGACGGCAATACGTTTAGAGAACTTAAAGTTATGTTAAATACAGTAGGTTTTATTTTTTTCTGCTGTAAAACTTAAGATGGGGGGAAACTAAAGATTTGTAAAATAATTTCAATGTGTAATGCAGTTTTATTTTTGTTAAAATGGATTTTTCTAAAAATTGGTATCGAAAAAAGTATCGTTCAGGAACCGGTATCGAAATCCAAGTATCGAAACGGTATCGATATCGAAAAATTTTGAACGATACCCAGCCCTACATGGAGCGCAGATGTACTTGTACATTGAGCGGAGAGGTACTGGTACATGGAGCGGAGATGTACTTGTACATTGAGCGGAGAGGTACTTGTACATTGAGCGGAGAGGTACTGGTACATGGAGCGGAGATGTACTTGTACATTGAGCGGAGAGGTACTTGTACATGGAGTGGAGATGTACTTGTACATTGAGCGGAGAGGTACTGGTACATGGAGCGGAGATGTACTTGTACATTGAGTGGAGAGGTACTTGTACATGGAGTGGAGATGTACTTGTACATTGAGCGGAGAGGTACTGGTACATGGAGCGGAGATGTACTTGTACATTGAGCGGAGAGGTACTTGTACATGGAGTGGAGATGTACTTGTACATGGAGCGGAGATGTACTTGTACATTGAGCGGAGAGGTACTTGTACATGGAGCGGAGATGTACTTGTACATGGAGCGGAGAGGTACTTGTACATGGAGCGGAGATGTACTTGTACATTGAGCGGAGAGGTACTTGTACATGGAGCGGAGAGGTACTTGTACATGGAGCGGAGATGTACTTGTACATGGAGCGGAGAGGTACTTGTACATGGAGCGGAGATGTACTTGTACATTGAGCGGAGAGGTACTTGTACATGGAGCAGAGATGTACTTGTACATGGAGCGGAGAGGTACTTGTACATGGAGCGGAGAGGTACTTGTACATGGAGCGGAGAGGTACTTGTACATGGAGCGGAGAGGTACTTGTACATTGAGCGGAGAGGTACTTGTACATTGAGCGGAGAGGTACTTGTACATGGAGCTAGGGCTGGGTATCGAGTTTCGATACTTACTTGGCACCGAAATGGAAACATCGATACTAAGGGGTATCGAAGCCTCCCTTGTCAATCGATACCAATTTTCGATACCAAAACAAAACAGCGTCATTGAGCCTATAAGCATGCGACATGCTTGCACGCCGCGCTCTAATACGGCTGGTGATTGGCTGTCATGTAGAGGCATGCAGGAAACGTTACGCCCACTTTAGCCGGTGTGTTTGTTGTGACTGTGAGCCAGGCGTGCGGTGCGGATAGTATACAAGAAGTTAGCCACTCAAGCTACTCCTATCCTGGATTACCATATGGCGAAGATGATGAAAAGCAGGAAAAGAAACAGAAACAACACGGACTGGTTTCCACAGACAAGATAAATAATTGAGAGGTGGGTCAGCTCAGCTTACCGCAAGTTAGCGGTTATCAGATCCCTCAGTCTGACAAATCCATGCATCTGGCTGTGAGTTGTAGCATTAGATCGTTTAATTAATTGCCGCCGTAACGTTATGCGCAAGCGGGCATTGTGTATTTTTAGCAACTCGTTAACAAACGCTGATGTCATGATAGTTTGTTGAATGTAAATGCGATTCATTTATATTGATTGGCTAGTCAGTGAAGTTGAGCTGTCTCGTCAGATTTGACAAGAATGACGTTCTGTTGCAGCAGTGAGCACACTGATCTGCAACGCTAGCGTTAATGTTTAATTAATTAGCGTTATGTGCAAGCGGGCAGTTATCGCCCATGTATTTTTAGCAACTCGTTAACAAACGCTGATGTCATGATAGTTTGTTGAATATAAATGCGATTCACTTTGTGGCATATAAGGCTATATTGATAGGCTAGTCAATGCTCAACTAGTCTTCCATGCATGAAGTGGAGCCATCTCATCAGTTTGTACAAGAATAGAGTTCTGTTGCATCAGTGAGCATTAAACCCTGATTTGCAACTCTCTGTTTTGCACTGAAAACTATTCCACTGATTTATTTGTTTTAGCTACATTTCTTTCCTTTGTAGTACTCCAATATTTTTTGTAGGGACGGCAATACGTTTAGAGAACTTAAAGTTATGTTAAATACAGTAGGTTTTATTTTTTTCTGCTGTAAAACTTAAGATGGGGGGAAACTAAAGATTTGTAAAATAATTTCAATGTGTAATGCAGTTTTATTTTTGTTAAAATTGATTTTTCTAAAAATTGGTATCGAAAAAAGTATCGTTCAGGAACCGGTATCGAAATCCAAGTATCGAAACGGTATCGATATCGAAAAATTTTGAACGATACCCAGCCCTACATGGAGCGCAGATGTACTTGTACATTGAGCGGAGAGGTACTGGTACATGGAGCGGAGATGTACTTGTACATTGAGCGGAGAGGTACTTGTACATGGAGTGGAGATGTACTTGTACATTGAGCGGAGAGGTACTGGTACATGGAGCGGAGATGTACTTGTACATTGAGCGGAGAGGTACTTGTACATGGAGTGGAGATGTACTTGTACATTGAGCGGAGAGGTACTGGTACATGGAGCGGAGATGTACTTGTACATTGAGCGGAGAGGTACTTGTACATGGAGTGGAGATGTACTTGTACATGGAGCGGAGATGTACTTGTACATTGAGCGGAGAGGTACTTGTACATGGAGCCGAGATGTACTTGTACATGGAGCGGAGAGGTACTTGTACATGGAGCGGAGATGTACTTGTACATTGAGCGGAGAGGTACTTGTACATGGAGCGGAGAGGTACTTGTACATGGAGCGGAGATGTACTTGTACATGGAGCGGAGAGGTACTTGTACATGGAGCGGAGATGTACTTGTACATTGAGCGGAGAGGTACTTGTACATGGAGCAGAGATGTACTTGTACATGGAGCGGAGAGGTACTTGTACATGGAGCGGAGAGGTACTTGTACATGGAGTGGAGATGTACTTGTACATGGAGCGGAGATGTACTTGTACATTGAGCGGAGAGGTACTTGTACATGGAGCGGAGATGTACTTGTACATGGAGCGGAGAGGTACTTGTACATGGAGCGGAGATGTACTTGTACATTGAGCGGAGAGGTACTTGTACATGGAGCGGAGAGGTACTTGTACATGGAGCGGAGATGTACTTGTACATGGAGCGGAGAGGTACTTGTACATGGAGCGGAGATGTACTTGTACATTGAGCGGAGAGGTACTTGTACATGGAGCAGAGATGTACTTGTACATGGAGCGGAGAGGTACTTGTACATGGAGCGGAGAGGTACTTGTACATGGAGCGGAGAGGTACTTGTACATGGAGCGGAGAGGTACTTGTACATTGAGCGGAGAGGTACTTGTACATTGAGCGGAGAGGTACTTGTACATGGAGCTAGGGCTGGGTATCGAGTTTCGATACTTACTTGGCACCGAAATGGAAACATCGATACTAAGGGGTATCGAAGCCTCCCTTGTCAATCGATACCAATTTTCGATACCAAAACAAAACAGCGTCATTGAGCCTATAAGCATGCGACATGCTTGCACGCCGCGCTCTAATACGGCTGGTGATTGGCTGTCATGTAGAGGCATGCAGGAAACGTTACGCCCACTTTAGCCGGTGTGTTTGTTGTGACTGTGAGCCAGGCGTGCGGTGCGGATAGTATACAAGAAGTTAGCCACTCAAGCTACTCCTATCCTGGATTACCATATGGCGAAGATGATGAAAAGCAGGAAAAGAAACAGAAACAACACGGACTGGTTTCCACAGACAAGATAAATAATTGAGAGGTGGGTCAGCTCAGCTTACCGCAAGTTAGCGGTTATCAGATCCCTCAGTCTGACAAATCCATGCATCTGGCTGTGAGTTGTAGCATTAGATCGTTTAATTAATTGCCGCCGTAACGTTATGCGCAAGCGGGCATTGTGTATTTTTAGCAACTCGTTAACAAACGCTGATGTCATGATAGTTTGTTGAATGTAAATGCGATTCATTTATATTGATTGGCTAGTCAGTGAAGTTGAGCTGTCTCGTCAGATTTGACAAGAATGACGTTCTGTTGCAGCAGTGAGCACACTGATCTGCAACGCTAGCGTTAATGTTTAATTAATTAGCGTTATGTGCAAGCGGGCAGTTATCGCCCATGTATTTTTAGCAACTCGTTAACAAACGCTGATGTCATGATAGTTTGTTGAATATAAATGCGATTCACTTTGTGGCATATAAGGCTATATTGATAGGCTAGTCAATGCTCAACTAGTCTTCCATGCATGAAGTGGAGCCATCTCATCAGTTTGTACAAGAATAGAGTTCTGTTGCATCAGTGAGCATTAAACCCTGATTTGCAACTCTCTGTTTTGCACTGAAAACTATTCCACTGATTTATTTGTTTTAGCTACATTTCTTTCCTTTGTAGTACTCCAATATTTTTTGTAGGGACGGCAATACGTTTAGAGAACTTAAAGTTATGTTAAATACAGTAGGTTTTATTTTTTTCTGCTGTAAAACTTAAGATGGGGGGAAACTAAAGATTTGTAAAATAATTTCAATGTGTAATGCAGTTTTATTTTTGTTAAAATTGATTTTTCTAAAAATTGGTATCGAAAAAAGTATCGTTCAGGAACCGGTATCGAAATCCAAGTATCGAAACGGTATCGATATCGAAAAATTTTGAACGATACCCAGCCCTACATGGAGCGCAGATGTACTTGTACATTGAGCGGAGAGGTACTGGTACATGGAGCGGAGATGTACTTGTACATTGAGCGGAGAGGTACTTGTACATGGAGTGGAGATGTACTTGTACATTGAGCGGAGAGGTACTGGTACATGGAGCGGAGATGTACTTGTACATTGAGCGGAGAGGTACTTGTACATGGAGTGGAGATGTACTTGTACATTGAGCGGAGAGGTACTGGTACATGGAGCGGAGATGTACTTGTACATTGAGCGGAGAGGTACTTGTACATGGAGTGGAGATGTACTTGTACATGGAGCGGAGATGTACTTGTACATTGAGCGGAGAGGTACTTGTACATGGAGCCGAGATGTACTTGTACATGGAGCGGAGAGGTACTTGTACATGGAGCGGAGATGTACTTGTACATTGAGCGGAGAGGTACTTGTACATGGAGCGGAGAGGTACTTGTACATGGAGCGGAGATGTACTTGTACATGGAGCGGAGAGGTACTTGTACATGGAGCGGAGATGTACTTGTACATTGAGCGGAGAGGTACTTGTACATGGAGCAGAGATGTACTTGTACATGGAGCGGAGAGGTACTTGTACATGGAGCGGAGAGGTACTTGTACATGGAGCGGAGAGGTACTTGTACATTGAGCGGAGAGGTACTTGTACATTGAGCGGAGAGGTACTTGTACATGGAGCTAGGGCTGGGTATCGAGTTTCGATACTTACTTGGCACCGAAATGGAAACATCGATACTAAGGGGTATCGAAGCCTCCCTTGTCAATCGATACCAATTTTCGATACCAAAACAAAACAGCGTCATTGAGCCTATAAGCATGCGACATGCTTGCACGCCGCGCTCTAATACGGCTGGTGATTGGCTGTCATGTAGAGGCATGCAGGAAACGTTACGCCCACTTTAGCCGGTGTGTTTGTTGTGACTGTGAGCCAGGCGTGCGGTGCGGATAGTATACAAGAAGTTAGCCACTCAAGCTACTCCTATCCTGGATTACCATATGGCGAAGATGATGAAAAGCAGGAAAAGAAACAGAAACAACACGGACTGGTTTCCACAGACAAGAGAAATAATTGAGAGGTGGGTCAGCTCAGCTTACCGCAAGTTAGCGGTTATCAGATCCCTCAGTCTGACAAATCCATGCATCTGGCTGTGAGTTGTAGCATTAGATCGTTTAATTAATTGCCGCCGTAACGTTATGCGCAAGCGGGCATTGTGTATTTTTAGCAACTCGTTAACAAACGCTGATGTCATGATAGTTTGTTGAATGTAAATGCGATTCATTTATATTGATTGGCTAGTCAGTGAAGTTGAGCTGTCTCGTCAGATTTGACAAGAATGACGTTCTGTTGCAGCAGTGAGCACACTGATCTGCAACGCTAGCGTTAATGTTTAATTAATTAGCGTTATGTGCAAGCGGGCAGTTATCGCCCATGTATTTTTAGCAACTCGTTAACAAACGCTGATGTCATGATAGTTTGTTGAATATAAATGCGATTCACTTTGTGGCATATAAGGCTATATTGATAGGCTAGTCAATGCTCAACTAGTCTTCCATGCATGAAGTGGAGCCATCTCATCAGTTTGTACAAGAATAGAGTTCTGTTGCATCAGTGAGCATTAAACCCTGATTTGCAACTCTCTGTTTTGCACTGAAAACTATTCCACTGATTTATTTGTTTTAGCTACATTTCTTTCCTTTGTAGTACTCCAATATTTTTTGTAGGGACGGCAATACGTTTAGAGAACTTAAAGTTATGTTAAATACAGTAGGTTTTATTTTTTTCTGCTGTAAAACTTAAGATGGGGGGAAACTAAAGATTTGTAAAATAATTTCAATGTGTAATGCAGTTTTATTTTTGTTAAAATGGATTTTTCTAAAAATTGGTATCGAAAAAAGTATCGTTCAGGAACCGGTATCGAAATCCAAGTATCGAAACGGTATCGATATCGAAAAATTTTGAACGATACCCAGCCCTACATGGAGCGCAGATGTACTTGTACATTGAGCGGAGAGGTACTGGTACATGGAGCGGAGATGTACTTGTACATTGAGCGGAGAGGTACTTGTACATTGAGCGGAGAGGTACTGGTACATGGAGCGGAGATGTACTTGTACATTGAGCGGAGAGGTACTTGTACATGGAGTGGAGATGTACTTGTACATTGAGCGGAGAGGTACTGGTACATGGAGCGGAGATGTACTTGTACATTGAGCGGAGAGGTACTTGTACATTGAGCGGAGAGGTACTTGTACATGGAGCTAGGGCTGGGTATCGAGTTTCGATACTTACTTGGCACCGAAATGGAAACATCGATACTAAGGGGTATCGAAGCCTCCCTTGTCAATCGATACCAATTTTCGATACCAAAACAAAACAGCGTCATTGAGCCTATAAGCATGCGACATGCTTGCACGCCGCGCTCTAATACGGCTGGTGATTGGCTGTCATGTAGAGGCATGCAGGAAACGTTACGCCCACTTTAGCCGGTGTGTTTGTTGTGACTGTGAGCCAGGCGTGCGGTGCGGATAGTATACAAGAAGTTAGCCACTCAAGCTACTCCTATCCTGGATTACCATATGGCGAAGATGATGAAAAGCAGGAAAAGAAACAGAAACAACACGGACTGGTTTCCACAGACAAGAGAAATAATTGAGAGGTGGGTCAGCTCAGCTTACCGCAAGTTAGCGGTTATCAGATCCCTCAGTCTGACAAATCCATGCATCTGGCTGTGAGTTGTAGCATTAGATCGTTTAATTAATTGCCGCCGTAACGTTATGCGCAAGCGGGCATTGTGTATTTTTAGCAACTCGTTAACAAACGCTGATGTCATGATAGTTTGTTGAATGTAAATGCGATTCATTTATATTGATTGGCTAGTCAGTGAAGTTGAGCTGTCTCGTCAGATTTGACAAGAATGACGTTCTGTTGCAGCAGTGAGCACACTGATCTGCAACGCTAGCGTTAATGTTTAATTAATTAGCGTTATGTGCAAGCGGGCAGTTATCGCCCATGTATTTTTAGCAACTCGTTAACAAACGCTGATGTCATGATAGTTTGTTGAATATAAATGCGATTCACTTTGTGGCATATAAGGCTATATTGATAGGCTAGTCAATGCTCAACTAGTCTTCCATGCATGAAGTGGAGCCATCTCATCAGTTTGTACAAGAATAGAGTTCTGTTGCATCAGTGAGCATTAAACCCTGATTTGCAACTCTCTGTTTTGCACTGAAAACTATTCCACTGATTTATTTGTTTTAGCTACATTTCTTTCCTTTGTAGTACTCCAATATTTTTTGTAGGGACGGCAATACGTTTAGAGAACTTAAAGTTATGTTAAATACAGTAGGTTTTATTTTTTTCTGCTGTAAAACTTAAGATGGGGGGAAACTAAAGATTTGTAAAATAATTTCAATGTGTAATGCAGTTTTATTTTTGTTAAAATGGATTTTTCTAAAAATTGGTATCGAAAAAAGTATCGTTCAGGAACCGGTATCGAAATCCAAGTATCGAAACGGTATCGATATCGAAAAATTTTGAACGATACCCAGCCCTACATGGAGCGCAGATGTACTTGTACATTGAGCGGAGAGGTACTGGTACATGGAGCGGAGATGTACTTGTACATTGAGCGGAGAGGTACTTGTACATTGAGCGGAGAGGTACTGGTACATGGAGCGGAGATGTACTTGTACATTGAGCGGAGAGGTACTTGTACATGGAGTGGAGATGTACTTGTACATTGAGCGGAGAGGTACTGGTACATGGAGCGGAGATGTACTTGTACATTGAGCGGAGAGGTACTTGTACATGGAGTGGAGATGTACTTGTACATTGAGCGGAGAGGTACTGGTACATGGAGCGGAGATGTACTTGTACATTGAGCGGAGAGGTACTTGTACATGGAGTGGAGATGTACTTGTACATGGAGCGGAGATGTACTTGTACATTGAGCGGAGAGGTACTTGTACATGGAGCGGAGATGTACTTGTACATGGAGCGGAGAGGTACTTGTACATGGAGCGGAGATGTACTTGTACATTGAGCGGAGAGGTACTTGTACATGGAGCGGAGAGGTACTTGTACATGGAGCGGAGATGTACTTGTACATGGAGCGGAGAGGTACTTGTACATGGAGCGGAGATGTACTTGTACATTGAGCGGAGAGGTACTTGTACATGGAGCAGAGATGTACTTGTACATGGAGCGGAGAGGTACTTGTACATGGAGCGGAGAGGTACTTGTACATGGAGCGGAGAGGTACTTGTACATTGAGCGGAGAGGTACTTGTACATTGAGCGGAGAGATACTTGTACATGGAGCTAGGGCTGGGTATCGAGTTTCGATACTTACTTGGCACCGAAATGGAAACATCGATACTAAGGGGTATCGAAGCCTCCCTTGTCAATCGATACCAATTTTCGATACCAAAACAAAACAGCGTCATTGAGCCTATAAGCATGCGACATGCTTGCACGCCGCGCTCTAATACGGCTGGTGATTGGCTGTCATGTAGAGGCATGCAGGAAACGTTACGCCCACTTTAGCCGGTGTGTTTGTTGTGACTGTGAGCCAGGCGTGCGGTGCGGATAGTATACAAGAAGTTAGCCACTCAAGCTACTCCTATCCTGGATTACCATATGGCGAAGATGATGAAAAGCAGGAAAAGAAACAGAAACAACACGGACTGGTTTCCACAGACAAGAGAAATAATTGAGAGGTGGGTCAGCTCAGCTTACCGCAAGTTAGCGGTTATCAGATCCCTCAGTCTGACAAATCCATGCATCTGGCTGTGAGTTGTAGCATTAGATCGTTTAATTAATTGCCGCCGTAACGTTATGCGCAAGCGGGCATTGTGTATTTTTAGCAACTCGTTAACAAACGCTGATGTCATGATAGTTTGTTGAATGTAAATGTGATTCATTTATATTGATTGGCTAGTCAGTGAAGTTGAGCTGTCTCGTCAGATTTGACAAGAATGACGTTCTGTTGCAGCAGTGAGCACACTGATCTGCAACGCTAGCGTTAATGTTTAATTAATTAGCGTTATGTGCAAGCGGGCAGTTATCGCCCATGTATTTTTAGCAACTCGTTAACAAACGCTGATGTCATGATAGTTTGTTGAATATAAATGCGATTCACTTTGTGGCATATAAGGCTATATTGATAGGCTAGTCAATGCTCAACTAGTCTTCCATGCATGAAGTGGAGCCATCTCATCAGTTTGTACAAGAATAGAGTTCTGTTGCATCAGTGAGCATTAAACCCTGATTTGCAACTCTCTGTTTTGCACTGAAAACTATTCCACTGATTTATTTGTTTTAGCTACATTTCTTTCCTTTGTAGTACTCCAATATTTTTTGTAGGGACGGCAATACGTTTAGAGAACTTAAAGTTATGTTAAATACAGTAGGTTTTATTTTTTTCTGCTGTAAAACTTAAGATGGGGGGAAACTAAAGATTTGTAAAATAATTTCAATGTGTAATGCAGTTTTATTTTTGTTAAAATGGATTTTTCTAAAAATTGGTATCGAAAAAAGTATCGTTCAGGAACCGGTATCGAAATCCAAGTATCGAAACGGTATCGATATCGAAAAATTTTGAACGATACCCAGCCCTACATGGAGCGCAGATGTACTTGTACATTGAGCGGAGAGGTACTGGTACATGGAGCGGAGATGTACTTGTACATTGAGCGGAGAGGTACTTGTACATTGAGCGGAGAGGTACTGGTACATGGAGCGGAGATGTACTTGTACATTGAGCGGAGAGGTACTTGTACATGGAGTGGAGATGTACTTGTACATTGAGCGGAGAGGTACTGGTACATGGAGCGGAGATGTACTTGTACATTGAGCGGAGAGGTACTTGTACATTGAGCGGAGAGGTACTTGTACATGGAGCTAGGGCTGGGTATCGAGTTTCGATACTTACTTGGCACCGAAATGGAAACATCGATACTAAGGGGTATCGAAGCCTCCCTTGTCAATCGATACCAATTTTCGATACCAAAACAAAACAGCGTCATTGAGCCTATAAGCATGCGACATGCTTGCACGCCGCGCTCTAATACGGCTGGTGATTGGCTGTCATGTAGAGGCATGCAGGAAACGTTACGCCCACTTTAGCCGGTGTGTTTGTTGTGACTGTGAGCCAGGCGTGCGGTGCGGATAGTATACAAGAAGTTAGCCACTCAAGCTACTCCTATCCTGGATTACCATATGGCGAAGATGATGAAAAGCAGGAAAAGAAACAGAAACAACACGGACTGGTTTCCACAGACAAGAGAAATAATTGAGAGGTGGGTCAGCTCAGCTTACCGCAAGTTAGCGGTTATCAGATCCCTCAGTCTGACAAATCCATGCATCTGGCTGTGAGTTGTAGCATTAGATCGTTTAATTAATTGCCGCCGTAACGTTATGCGCAAGCGGGCATTGTGTATTTTTAGCAACTCGTTAACAAACGCTGATGTCATGATAGTTTGTTGAATGTAAATGCGATTCATTTATATTGATTGGCTAGTCAGTGAAGTTGAGCTGTCTCGTCAGATTTGACAAGAATGACGTTCTGTTGCAGCAGTGAGCACACTGATCTGCAACGCTAGCGTTAATGTTTAATTAATTAGCGTTATGTGCAAGCGGGCAGTTATCGCCCATGTATTTTTAGCAACTCGTTAACAAACGCTGATGTCATGATAGTTTGTTGAATATAAATGCGATTCACTTTGTGGCATATAAGGCTATATTGATAGGCTAGTCAATGCTCAACTAGTCTTCCATGCATGAAGTGGAGCCATCTCATCAGTTTGTACAAGAATAGAGTTCTGTTGCATCAGTGAGCATTAAACCCTGATTTGCAACTCTCTGTTTTGCACTGAAAACTATTCCACTGATTTATTTGTTTTAGCTACATTTCTTTCCTTTGTAGTACTCCAATATTTTTTGTAGGGACGGCAATACGTTTAGAGAACTTAAAGTTATGTTAAATACAGTAGGTTTTATTTTTTTCTGCTGTAAAACTTAAGATGGGGGGAAACTAAAGATTTGTAAAATAATTTCAATGTGTAATGCAGTTTTATTTTTGTTAAAATGGATTTTTCTAAAAATTGGTATCGAAAAAAGTATCGTTCAGGAACCGGTATCGAAATCCAAGTATCGAAACGGTATCGATATCGAAAAATTTTGAACGATACCCAGCCCTACATGGAGCGCAGATGTACTTGTACATTGAGCGGAGAGGTACTGGTACATGGAGCGGAGATGTACTTGTACATTGAGCGGAGAGGTACTTGTACATTGAGCGGAGAGGTACTGGTACATGGAGCGGAGATGTACTTGTACATTGAGCGGAGAGGTACTTGTACATGGAGTGGAGATGTACTTGTACATTGAGCGGAGAGGTACTGGTACATGGAGCGGAGATGTACTTGTACATTGAGCGGAGAGGTACTTGTACATGGAGTGGAGATGTACTTGTACATTGAGCGGAGAGGTACTGGTACATGGAGCGGAGATGTACTTGTACATTGAGCGGAGAGGTACTTGTACATGGAGTGGAGATGTACTTGTACATGGAGCGGAGATGTACTTGTACATTGAGCGGAGAGGTACTTGTACATGGAGCGGAGATGTACTTGTACATGGAGCGGAGAGGTACTTGTACATGGAGCGGAGATGTACTTGTACATTGAGCGGAGAGGTACTTGTACATGGAGCAGAGATGTACTTGTACATGGAGCGGAGAGGTACTTGTACATGGAGCGGAGAGGTACTTGTACATGGAGCGGAGAGGTACTTGTACATTGAGCGGAGAGGTACTTGTACATTGAGCGGAGAGGTACTTGTACATGGAGCTAGGGCTGGGTATCGAGTTTCGATACTTACTTGGCACCGAAATGGAAACATCGATACTAAGGGGTATCGAAGCCTCCCTTGTCAATCGATACCAATTTTCGATACCAAAACAAAACAGCGTCATTGAGCCTATAAGCATGCGACATGCTTGCACGCCGCGCTCTAATACGGCTGGTGATTGGCTGTCATGTAGAGGCATGCAGGAAACGTTACGCCCACTTTAGCCGGTGTGTTTGTTGTGACTGTGAGCCAGGCGTGCGGTGCGGATAGTATACAAGAAGTTAGCCACTCAAGCTACTCCTATCCTGGATTACCATATGGCGAAGATGATGAAAAGCAGGAAAAGAAACAGAAACAACACGGACTGGTTTCCACAGACAAGAGAAATAATTGAGAGGTGGGTCAGCTCAGCTTACCGCAAGTTAGCGGTTATCAGATCCCTCAGTCTGACAAATCCATGCATCTGGCTGTGAGTTGTAGCATTAGATCGTTTAATTAATTGCCGCCGTAACGTTATGCGCAAGCGGGCATTGTGTATTTTTAGCAACTCGTTAACAAACGCTGATGTCATGATAGTTTGTTGAATGTAAATGCGATTCATTTATATTGATTGGCTAGTCAGTGAAGTTGAGCTGTCTCGTCAGATTTGACAAGAATGACGTTCTGTTGCAGCAGTGAGCACACTGATCTGCAACGCTAGCGTTAATGTTTAATTAATTAGCGTTATGTGCAAGCGGGCAGTTATCGCCCATGTATTTTTAGCAACTCGTTAACAAACGCTGATGTCATGATAGTTTGTTGAATATAAATGCGATTCACTTTGTGGCATATAAGGCTATATTGATAGGCTAGTCAATGCTCAACTAGTCTTCCATGCATGAAGTGGAGCCATCTCATCAGTTTGTACAAGAATAGAGTTCTGTTGCATCAGTGAGCATTAAACCCTGATTTGCAACTCTCTGTTTTGCACTGAAAACTATTCCACTGATTTATTTGTTTTAGCTACATTTCTTTCCTTTGTAGTACTCCAATATTTTTTGTAGGGACGGCAATACGTTTAGAGAACTTAAAGTTATGTTAAATACAGTAGGTTTTATTTTTTTCTGCTGTAAAACTTAAGATGGGGGGAAACTAAAGATTTGTAAAATAATTTCAATGTGTAATGCAGTTTTATTTTTGTTAAAATGGATTTTTCTAAAAATTGGTATCGAAAAAAGTATCGTTCAGGAACCGGTATCGAAATCCAAGTATCGAAACGGTATCGATATCGAAAAATTTTGAACGATACCCAGCCCTACATGGAGCGCAGATGTACTTGTACATTGAGCGGAGAGGTACTGGTACATGGAGCGGAGATGTACTTGTACATTGAGCGGAGAGGTACTTGTACATTGAGCGGAGAGGTACTTGTACATGGAGCGGAGATGTACTTGTACATTGAGCGGAGAGGTACTGGTACATGGAGCGGAGATGTACTTGTACATTGAGCGGAGAGGTACTTGTACATGGAGTGGAGATGTACTTGTACATTGAGCGGAGAGGTACTGGTACATGGAGCGGAGATGTACTTGTACATTGAGCGGAGAGGTACTTGTACATGGAGTGGAGATGTACTTGTACATTGAGCGGAGAGGTACTGGTACATGGAGCGGAGATGTACTTGTACATTGAGCGGAGAGGTACTTGTACATGGAGTGGAGATGTACTTGTACATGGAGCGGAGATGTACTTGTACATTGAGCGGAGAGGTACTTGTACATGGAGCGGAGATGTACTTGTACATGGAGCGGAGAGGTACTTGTACATGGAGCGGAGAGGTACTTGTACATGGAGCGGAGATGTACTTGTACATGGAGCGGAGATGTACTTGTACATTGAGCGGAGAGGTACTTGTACATGGAGCGGAGAGGTACTTATACATTGAGCGGAGACGTACTTGTACATGGAGCGGAGATGTACTTGTACATTGAGCGGAGAGGTACTTGTACATTGAGCGGAGAGGTACTGGTACATGGAGCGGAGATGTACCTGTACATTGAGCGGAGAGGTACTTGTACATGGAGCGGAGAGGTACTTGTACATTGAGCGGAGAGGTACTTGTACATTGAGCAGAGACGTACTTGTACATTGAGCGGAGATGTACTTGTACATTGAGCGGAGATGTACTTGTACATTGAGCGGAGAGGTACTTGTACATGGAGCGGAGAGGTACTTGTACATTGAGCGGAGAGGTACTTGTACATTGAGCGGAGACGTACTTGTACATTGAGCGGAGATGTACTTGTACATTGAGCGGAGATGTACTTGTACATTGAGCGGAGAGGTACTGGTACATGGAGCGGAGAGGTACTTGTACATGGAGCGGAGAGGTATTTGTACATGGAGCGGAGAGGTATTTGTACATGGAGCGGAGAGGTACTTGTACATTGAGCGGAGAGGTACTTGTACATGGAGCGGAGAGGTACTTGTACATGGAGCGGAGAGGTACTTGTACATGTAGCGGAGAGGTGCTTGTACATGGAGCGGAGAGGTACTTGTACATGGAGCGGAGAGGTATTTGTACATGGAGCGGAGAGGTACTTGTACATGGAGCGGAGAGGTACTTGTACATTCAGCGGAGAGGTACTTGTACATTGAGCGGAGAGGTACTTGTAGATGGAGCGGAGAGGTACTGTCGACACTTGTACATTGAGCGGAGAGGTACTTGTACATGGAGCGGAGAGGTACTTGTACATGGAGCGGAGAGGTACTGTCGACACTTGTACATTGAGCGGAGAGGTACTTGTACATGGAGCGGAGAGGTACTTGTACATGGAGCGGAGAGGTACTTGTACATGGAGCGGAGATGTACTTGTACATTGAGCGGAGAGGTACTTGTACATGGAGCGGAGAGGTACTTGTACATGGAGCGGAGATGTACTTGTACATGGAGCGGAGAGGTACTTGTACATGGAGCGGAGATGTACTTGTACATTGAGCGGAGAGGTACTTGTACATGGAGCAGAGATGTACTTGTACATGGAGCGGAGAGGTACTTGTACATGGAGCGGAGAGGTACTTGTACATGGAGCGGAGAGGTACTTGTACATGGAGCGGAGAGGTACTTGTACATTGAGCGGAGAGGTACTTGTACATTGAGCGGAGAGGTACTTGTACATGGAGCTAGGGCTGGGTATCGAGTTTCGATACTTACTTGGCACCGAAATGGAAACATCGATACTAAGGGGTATCGAAGCCTCCCTTGTCAATCGATACCAATTTTCGATACCAAAACAAAACAGCGTCATTGAGCCTATAAGCATGCGACATGCTTGCACGCCGCGCTCTAATACGGCTGGTGATTGGCTGTCATGTAGAGGCATGCAGGAAACGTTACGCCCACTTTAGCCGGTGTGTTTGTTGTGACTGTGAGCCAGGCGTGCGGTGCGGATAGTATACAAGAAGTTAGCCACTCAAGCTACTCCTATCCTGGATTACCATATGGCGAAGATGATGAAAAGCAGGAAAAGAAACAGAAACAACACGGACTGGTTTCCACAGACAAGAGAAATAATTGAGAGGTGGGTCAGCTCAGCTTACCGCAAGTTAGCGGTTATCAGATCCCTCAGTCTGACAAATCCATGCATCTGGCTGTGAGTTGTAGCATTAGATCGTTTAATTAATTGCCGCCGTAACGTTATGCGCAAGCGGGCATTGTGTATTTTTAGCAACTCGTTAACAAACGCTGATGTCATGATAGTTTGTTGAATGTAAATGCGATTCATTTATATTGATTGGCTAGTCAGTGAAGTTGAGCTGTCTCGTCAGATTTGACAAGAATGACGTTCTGTTGCAGCAGTGAGCACACTGATCTGCAACGCTAGCGTTAATGTTTAATTAATTAGCGTTATGTGCAAGCGGGCAGTTATCGCCCATGTATTTTTAGCAACTCGTTAACAAACGCTGATGTCATGATAGTTTGTTGAATATAAATGTGATTCACTTTGTGGCATATAAGGCTATATTGATAGGCTAGTCAATGCTCAACTAGTCTTCCATGCATGAAGTGGAGCCATCTCATCAGTTTGTACAAGAATAGAGTTCTGTTGCATCAGTGAGCATTAAACCCTGATTTGCAACTCTCTGTTTTGCACTGAAAACTATTCCACTGATTTATTTGTTTTAGCTACATTTCTTTCCTTTGTAGTACTCCAATATTTTTTGTAGGGACGGCAATACGTTTAGAGAACTTAAAGTTATGTTAAATACAGTAGGTTTTATTTTTTTCTGCTGTAAAACTTAAGATGGGGGGAAACTAAAGATTTGTAAAATAATTTCAATGTGTAATGCAGTTTTATTTTTGTTAAAATGGATTTTTCTAAAAATTGGTATCGAAAAAAGTATCGTTCAGGAACCGGTATCGAAATCCAAGTATCGAAACGGTATCGATATCGAAAAATTTTGAACGATACCCAGCCCTACATGGAGCGCAGATGTACTTGTACATTGAGCGGAGAGGTACTGGTACATGGAGCGGAGATGTACTTGTACATTGAGCGGAGAGGTACTTGTACATTGAGCGGAGAGGTACTTGTACATGGAGCGGAGATGTACTTGTACATTGAGCGGAGAGGTACTGGTACATGGAGCGGAGATGTACTTGTACATTGAGCAGAGAGGTACTTGTACATGGAGTGGAGATGTACTTGTACATTGAGCGGAGAGGTACTGGTACATGGAGCGGAGATGTACTTGTACATTGAGCGGAGAGGTACTTGTACATGGAGTGGAGATGTACTTGTACATTGAGCGGAGAGGTACTGGTACATGGAGCGGAGATGTACTTGTACATTGAGCGGAGAGGTACTTGTACATGGAGTGGAGATGTACTTGTACATGGAGCGGAGATGTACTTGTACATTGAGCGGAGAGGTACTTGTACATGGAGCGGAGATGCACTTGTACATGGAGCGGAGAGGTACTTGTACATGGAGCGGAGAGGTACTTGTACATGGAGCGGAGATGTACTTGTACATGGAGCGGAGATGTACTTGTACATTGAGCGGAGAGGTACTTGTACATGGAGCGGAGAGGTACTTATACATTGAGCGGAGACGTACTTGTACATGGAGCGGAGATGTACTTGTACATTGAGCGGAGAGGTACTTGTACATTGAGCGGAGAGGTACTGGTACATGGAGCGGAGATGTACTTGTACATTGAGCGGAGAGGTACTTGTACATGGAGCGGAGAGGTACTTGTACATTGAGCGGAGAGGTACTTGTACATTGAGCGGAGACGTACTTGTACATTGAGCGGAGATGTACTTGTACATTGAGCGGAGATGTACTTGTACATTGAGCGGAGAGGTACTTGTACATGGAGCGGAGAGGTACTTGTACATTGAGCGGAGAGGTACTTGTACATTGAGCGGAGACGTACTTGTACATTGAGCGGAGATGTACTTGTACATTGAGCGGAGATGTACTTGTACATTGAGCGGAGAGGTACTGGTACATGGAGCGGAGAGGTACTTGTACATGGAGCGGAGAGGTATTTGTACATGGAGCGGAGAGGTATTTGTACATGGAGCGGAGAGGTACTTGTACATTGAGCGGAGAGGTACTTGTACATGGAGCGGAGAGGTACTTGTACATGGAGCGGAGAGGTACTTGTACATGTAGCGGAGAGGTGCTTGTACATGGAGCGGAGAGGTACTTGTACATGGAGCGGAGAGGTATTTGTACATGGAGCGGAGAGGTACTTGTACATGGAGCGGAGAGGTACTTGTACATTCAGCGGAGAGGTACTTGTACATTGAGCGGAGAGGTACTTGTAGATGGAGCGGAGAGGTACTGTCGACACTTGTACATTGAGCGGAGAGGTACTTGTACATGGAGCGGAGAGGTACTTGTACATGGAGCGGAGAGGTACTGTCGACACTTGTACATTGAGCGGAGAGGTACTTGTACATGGAGCGGAGAGGTACTTGTACATGGAGCGGAGAGGTACTTGTACATGGAGCGGAGATGTACTTGTACATTGAGCGGAGAGGTACTTGTACATGGAGCGGAGAGGTACTTGTACATGGAGCGGAGATGTACTTGTACATGGAGCGGAGAGGTACTTGTACATGGAGCGGAGATGTACTTGTACATTGAGCGGAGAGGTACTTGTACATGGAGCAGAGATGTACTTGTACATGGAGCGGAGAGGTACTTGTACATGGAGCGGAGAGGTACTTGTACATGGAGCGGAGAGGTACTTGTACATGGAGCGGAGAGGTACTTGTACATTGAGCGGAGAGGTACTTGTACATTGAGCGGAGAGGTACTTGTACATGGAGCTAGGGCTGGGTATCGAGTTTCGATACTTACTTGGCACCGAAATGGAAACATCGATACTAAGGGGTATCGAAGCCTCCCTTGTCAATCGATACCAATTTTCGATACCAAAACAAAACAGCGTCATTGAGCCTATAAGCATGCGACATGCTTGCACGCCGCGCTCTAATACGGCTGGTGATTGGCTGTCATGTAGAGGCATGCAGGAAACGTTACGCCCACTTTAGCCGGTGTGTTTGTTGTGACTGTGAGCCAGGCGTGCGGTGCGGATAGTATACAAGAAGTTAGCCACTCAAGCTACTCCTATCCTGGATTACCATATGGCGAAGATGATGAAAAGCAGGAAAAGAAACAGAAACAACACGGACTGGTTTCCACAGACAAGAGAAATAATTGAGAGGTGGGTCAGCTCAGCTTACCGCAAGTTAGCGGTTATCAGATCCCTCAGTCTGACAAATCCATGCATCTGGCTGTGAGTTGTAGCATTAGATCGTTTAATTAATTGCCGCCGTAACGTTATGCGCAAGCGGGCATTGTGTATTTTTAGCAACTCGTTAACAAACGCTGATGTCATGATAGTTTGTTGAATGTAAATGCGATTCATTTATATTGATTGGCTAGTCAGTGAAGTTGAGCTGTCTCGTCAGATTTGACAAGAATGACGTTCTGTTGCAGCAGTGAGCACACTGATCTGCAACGCTAGCGTTAATGTTTAATTAATTAGCGTTATGTGCAAGCGGGCAGTTATCGCCCATGTATTTTTAGCAACTCGTTAACAAACGCTGATGTCATGATAGTTTGTTGAATATAAATGCGATTCACTTTGTGGCATATAAGGCTATATTGATAGGCTAGTCAATGCTCAACTAGTCTTCCATGCATGAAGTGGAGCCATCTCATCAGTTTGTACAAGAATAGAGTTCTGTTGCATCAGTGAGCATTAAACCCTGATTTGCAACTCTCTGTTTTGCACTGAAAACTATTCCACTGATTTATTTGTTTTAGCTACATTTCTTTCCTTTGTAGTACTCCAATATTTTTTGTAGGGACGGCAATACGTTTAGAGAACTTAAAGTTATGTTAAATACAGTAGGTTTTATTTTTTTCTGCTGTAAAACGTAAGATGGGGGGAAACTAAAGATTTGTAAAATAATTTCAATGTGTAATGCAGTTTTATTTTTGTTAAAATGGATTTTTCTAAAAATTGGTATCGAAAAAAGTATCGTTCAGGAACCGGTATCGAAATCCAAGTATCGAAACGGTATCGATATCGAAAAATTTTGAACGATACCCAGCCCTACATGGAGCGCAGATGTACTTGTACATTGAGCGGAGAGGTACTGGTACATGGAGCGGAGATGTACTTGTACATTGAGCGGAGAGGTACTTGTACATTGAGCGGAGAGGTACTTGTACATGGAGCGGAGATGTACTTGTACATTGAGCGGAGAGGTACTGGTACATGGAGCGGAGATGTACTTGTACATTGAGCGGAGAGGTACTTGTACATGGAGTGGAGATGTACTTGTACATTGAGCGGAGAGGTACTGGTACATGGAGCGGAGATGTACTTGTACATTGAGCGGAGAGGTACTTGTACATGGAGTGGAGATGTACTTGTACATTGAGCGGAGAGGTACTGGTACATGGAGCGGAGATGTACTTGTACATTGAGCGGAGAGGTACTTGTACATGGAGTGGAGATGTACTTGTACATGGAGCGGAGATGTACTTGTACATTGAGCGGAGAGGTACTTGTACATGGAGCGGAGATGTACTTGTACATGGAGCGGAGAGGTACTTGTACATGGAGCGGAGATGTACTTGTACATGGAGCGGAGATGTACTTGTACATGGAGCGGAGAGGTACTTGTACATGGAGCGGAGAGGTACTTATACATTGAGCGGAGACGTACTTGTACATGGAGCGGAGATGTACTTGTACATTGAGCGGAGAGGTACTTGTACATTGAGCGGAGAGGTACTGGTACATGGAGCGGAGATGTACTTGTACATTGAGCGGAGAGGTACTTGTACATGGAGCGGAGAGGTACTTGTACATTGAGCGGAGAGGTACTTGTACATTGAGCGGAGACGTACTTGTACATTGAGCGGAGATGTACTTGTACATTGAGCGGAGATGTACTTGTACATTGAGCGGAGATGTACTTGTACATTGAGCGGAGAGGTACTGGTACATGGAGCGGAGAGGTACTTGTACATGGAGCGGAGAGGTATTTGTACATGGAGCGGAGAGGTATTTGTACATGGAGCGGAGAGGTACTTGTACATTGAGCGGAGAGGTACTTGTACATGGAGCGGAGAGGTACTTGTACATGGAGCGGAGAGGTACTTGTACATGTAGCGGAGAGGTGCTTGTACATGGAGCGGAGAGGTACTTGTACATGGAGCGGAGAGGTATTTGTACATGGAGCGGAGAGGTACTTGTACATGGAGCGGAGAGGTACTTGTACATTCAGCGGAGAGGTACTTGTACATTGAGCGGAGAGGTACTTGTAGATGGAGCGGAGAGGTACTGTCGACACTTGTACATTGAGCGGAGAGGTACTTGTACATGGAGCGGAGAGGTACTTGTACATGGAGCGGAGAGGTACTGTCGACACTTGTACATTGAGCGGAGAGGTACTTGTACATGGAGCGGAGAGGTACTTGTACATGGAGCGGAGATGTACTTGTACAGGGAGCGGAGAGGTACTTGTACATTGAGCGGAGAGGTACTTGTACATGGAGCGGAGAGGTACTTGTACATGGAGCGGAGAGGTACTTGTACATGGAGCGGAGAGGTACTTGTACATTGAGCGGAGAGGTACTTGTACATGGAGCGGAGAGGTACTTGTACATGGAGCGGAGAGGTACTTGTACATGGAGCGGAGAGGTACTTGTACATTGAGCGGAGAGGTACTTGTACATGGAGCGGAGGGGTACTTGTACATGGAGCGGAGAGGTACTTGTACATGGAGCGGAGAGGTACTTGTACATGGAGCGGAGAGGTACTTGTACATTGAGCGGAGATGTACTTGTACATGGAGCGGAGATGTACTTGTACATGGATCGGAGAGGTACTTGTACATGAGAGCGGAGAGGTACTGTCGACACTTGTACATTGAGCGTAGAGGTACTGTCGACACTTGTACATTGAGCGGAGAGGTACTTGTACATGGAGCGGAGAGGTACTGTCGACACTTGTACATTGAGCGGAGAGGTACTTGTACATTGAGCGGAGAGGTACTTGTACATGGAGCGCAGAGGTACTTGTACATTGAGCGGAGAGGTACTTGTACATGGAGCGGATAGGTACTTGTACATGAGAGCGGAGAGGTACTTGTACATGGAGCGGAGAGGTACTTGTACATTGAGCGGAGAGGTACTGTCGACACTTGTACATTCAGCGGAGAGGTACTTGTACATGGAGCGGAGAGGTACTGTCGATACTTGACATTGAGCGGAGAGGTACTTGTACATGGAGCGGAGAGGTACTTGTACATGGAGCGGAGAGGTACTTGTACATGGAGCGGAGAGGTACTTGTACATTGAGCGGAGAGGTACTTGTACATTGAGCGGAGAGGTACTTGTACATGGAGCGGAGAGGTACTTGTACATGGAGCGGAGAGGTACTTGTACATGGAGCGGAGAGGTACTTGTACATGGAGCGGAGAGGTACTTGTACATTGAGCGGAGATGTACTTGTACATGGAGCGGAGATGTACTTGTACATGGATCGGAGAGGTACTTGTACATGAGAGCGGAGAGGTACTGTCGACACTTGTACATTGAGCGTAGAGGTACTGTCGACACTTGTACATTGAGCGGAGAGGTACTTGTACATGGAGCGGAGAGGTACTGTCGACACTTGTACATTGAGCGGAGAGGTACTTGTACATTGAGCGGAGAGGTACTTGTACATGGAGCGCAGAGGTACTTGTACATTGAGCGGAGAGGTACTTGTACATGGAGCGGAGAGGTACTTGTACATGAGAGCGGAGAGGTACTTGTACATGGAGCGGAGAGGTACTTGTACATTGAGCGGAGAGGTACTGTCGACACTTGTACATTCAGCGGAGAGGTACTTGTACATGGAGCGGAGAGGTACTGTCGATACTTGACATTGAGCGGAGAGGTACTTGTACATGGAGCGGAGAGGTATTTGTACATTGAGCGGAGAGGTACTTGTACATTGAGCGGAGAGGTACTGTCGACACTTGTACATTCAGCGGAGAGCTACTTGTACATGGAGCGGAGAGGTATTTGTACATTGAGCGGAGAGGTACTTGTACATGGAGCGGAGAGGTACTTGTACATAGAGCGGAGAGGTACTTATACATGGAGCGGAGAGGTATTTGTACATTGAGCGGAGAGGTACTTGTACATGGAGCGGAGAGGTACTTGTACATGAGAGCGGAGAGGTATTTGTACATGGAGCGGAAAGGTACTGTCGACACTTGTACATTGAGCGGAGAGCTACTTGTACATGGAGCGGAGAGGTACTTGTACATGAGAGCGGAGAGGTACTTGTACATGGAGCGGAGAGGTATTTGTACATGGAGCGGAGAGGTACTGTCGACACTTGACATTGAGCGGAGAGGTACTTGTACATGGAGCGGAGAGGTACTTGTACATGAGAGCGGAGAGGTATTTGTACATGGAGCGGAGAGGTACTGTCGACACTTGACATTGAGCGGAGAGGTACTTGTACATGGAGCGGAGAGGTACTTGTACATGGAGCGGAGAGGTACTTGTACATGGACCGGAGAGGTACTTGTACATGGAGCGGAGAGGTACTTGTACATGGAGCGGAGATGTACTTGTACATTGAGCGGAGAGGTACTTGTACATGGAGCAGAGATGTACTTGTACATGGAGCGGAGATGTACTTGTACATTGAGCGGAGAGGTACTTGTACATGGAGCGGAGAGGTACTTGTACATGGAGCGGAGATGTACTTGTACATGGAGCGGAGAGGTACTTGTACATGGAGCGGAGATGTACTTGTACATTGAGCGGAGAGGTACTTGTACATGGAGCAGAGATGTACTTGTACATGGAGCGGAGAGGTACTTGTACATGGAGCGGAGAGGTACTTGTACATGGAGCGGAGAGGTACTTGTACATGGAGCGGAGAGGTACTTGTACATTGAGCGGAGAGGTACTTGTACATTGAGCGGAGAGGTACTTGTACATGGAGCTAGGGCTGGGTATCGAGTTTCGATACTTACTTGGCACCGAAATGGAAACATCGATACTAAGGGGTATCGAAGCCTCCCTTGTCAATCGATACCAATTTTCGATACCAAAACAAAACAGCGTCATTGAGCCTATAAGCATGCGACATGCTTGCACGCCGCGCTCTAATACGGCTGGTGATTGGCTGTCATGTAGAGGCATGCAGGAAACGTTACGCCCACTTTAGCCGGTGTGTTTGTTGTGACTGTGAGCCAGGCGTGCGGTGCGGATAGTATACAAGAAGTTAGCCACTCAAGCTACTCCTATGCTGGATTACCATATGGCGAAGATGATGAAAAGCAGGAAAAGAAACAGAAACAACACGGACTGGTTTCCACAGACAAGAGAAATAATTGAGAGGTGGGTCAGCTCAGCTTACCGCAAGTTAGCGGTTATCAGATCCCTCAGTCTGACAAATCCATGCATCTGGCTGTGAGTTGTAGCATTAGATCGTTTAATTAATTGCCGCCGTAACGTTATGCGCAAGCGGGCATTGTGTATTTTTAGCAACTCGTTAACAAACGCTGATGTCATGATAGTTTGTTGAATGTAAATGCGATTCATTTATATTGATTGGCTAGTCAGTGAAGTTGAGCTGTCTCGTCAGATTTGACAAGAATTACGTTCTGTTGCAGCAGTGAGCACACTGATCTGCAACGCTAGCGTTAATGTTTAATTAATTAGCGTTATGTGCAAGCGGGCAGTTATCGCCCATGTATTTTTAGCAACTCGTTAACAAACGCTGATGTCATGATAGTTTGTTGAATATAAATGCGATTCACTTTGTGGCATATAAGGCTATATTGATAGGCTAGTCAATGCTCAACTAGTCTTCCATGCATGAAGTGGAGCCATCTCATCAGTTTGTACAAGAATAGAGTTCTGTTGCATCAGTGAGCATTAAACCCTGATTTGCAACTCTCTGTTTTGCACTGAAAACTATTCCACTGATTTATTTGTTTTAGCTACATTTCTTTCCTTTGTAGTACTCCAATATTTTTTGTAGGGACGGCAATACGTTTAGAGAACTTAAAGTTATGTTAAATACAGTAGGTTTTATTTTTTTCTGCTGTAAAACTTAAGATGGGGGGAAACTAAAGATTTGTAAAATAATTTCAATGTGTAATGCAGTTTTATTTTTGTTAAAATGGATTTTTCTAAAAATTGGTATCGAAAAAAGTATCGTTCAGGAACCGGTATCGAAATCCAAGTATCGAAACGGTATCGATATCGAAAAATTTTGAACGATACCCAGCCCTACATGGAGCGCAGATGTACTTGTACATTGAGCGGAGAGGTACTGGTACATGGAGCGGAGATGTACTTGTACATTGAGCGGAGAGGTACTTGTACATTGAGCGGAGAGGTACTTGTACATGGAGCGGAGATGTACTTGTACATTGAGCGGAGAGGTACTGGTACATGGAGCGGAGATGTACTTGTACATTGAGCGGAGAGGTACTTGTACATGGAGTGGAGATGTACTTGTACATTGAGCGGAGAGGTACTGGTACATGGAGCGGAGATGTACTTGTACATTGAGCGGAGAGGTACTTGTACATGGAGTGGAGATGTACTTGTACATTGAGCGGAGAGGTACTGGTACATGGAGCGGAGATGTACTTGTACATTGAGCGGAGAGGTACTTGTACATGGAGTGGAGATGTACTTGTACATGGAGCGGAGATGTACTTGTACATTGAGCGGAGAGGTACTTGTACATGGAGCGGAGATGTACTTGTACATGGAGCGGAGAGGTACTTGTACATGGAGCGGAGAGGTACTTGTACATGGAGCGGAGATGTACTTGTACATGGAGCGGAGATGTACTTGTACATGGAGCGGAGAGGTACTTGTACATGGAGCGGAGAGGTACTTATACATTGAGCGGAGACGTACTTGTACATGGAGCGGAGATGTACTTGTACATTGAGCGGAGAGGTACTTGTACATTGAGCGGAGAGGTACTGGTACATGGAGCGGAGATGTACTTGTACATTGAGCGGAGAGGTACTTGTACATGGAGCGGAGAGGTACTTGTACATTGAGCGGAGAGGTACTTGTACATTGAGCGGAGACGTACTTGTACATTGAGCGGAGATGTACTTGTACATTGAGCGGAGATGTACTTGTACATTGAGCGGAGAGGTACTGGTACATGGAGCGGAGAGGTACTTGTACATGGAGCGGAGAGGTATTTGTACATGGAGCGGAGAGGTATTTGTACATGGAGCGGAGAGGTACTTGTACATTGAGCGGAGAGGTACTTGTACATGGAGCGGAGAGGTACTTGTACATGGAGCGGAGAGGTACTTGTACATGTAGCGGAGAGGTGCTTGTACATGGAGCGGAGAGGTACTTGTACATGGAGCGGAGAGGTATTTGTACATGGAGCGGAGAGGTACTTGTACATGGAGCGGAGAGGTACTTGTACATTCAGCGGAGAGGTACTTGTACATTGAGCGGAGAGGTACTTGTAGATGGAGCGGAGAGGTACTGTCGACACTTGTACATTGAGCGGAGAGGTACTTGTACATGGAGCGGAGAGGGACTTGTACATGGAGCGGAGAGGTACTGTCGACACTTGTACATTGAGCGGAGAGGTACTTGTACATGGAGCGGAGAGGTACTTGTACATGGAGCGGAGAGGTACTTGTACATGGAGCGGAGATGTACTTGTACATTGAGCGGAGAGGTACTTGTACATGGAGCGGAGAGGTACTTGTACATGGAGCGGAGATGTACTTGTACATTGAGCGGAGAGGTACTTGTACATGGAGCAGAGATGTACTTGTACATGGAGCGGAGAGGTACTTGTACATGGAGCGGAGAGGTACTTGTACATGGAGCGGAGAGGTACTTGTACATGGAGCGGAGAGGTACTTGTACATTGAGCGGAGAGGTACTTGTACATTGAGCGGAGAGGTACTTGTACATGGAGCTAGGGCTGG
This sequence comes from Poromitra crassiceps, assembly GCF_964638095.1. NCBI lineage: Eukaryota > Metazoa > Chordata > Actinopteri > Beryciformes > Melamphaidae > Poromitra > Poromitra crassiceps. The sequence goes on from NW_028152259.1 coordinate 1,289,889, forward strand.
GTATCGAGTTTCGATACTTACTTGGCACCGAAATGGAAACATCGATACTAAGGGGTATCGAAGCCTCCCTTGTCAATCGATACCAATTTTCGATACCAAAACAAAACAGCGTCATTGAGCCTATAAGCATGCGACATGCTTGCACGCCGCGCTCTAATACGGCTGGTGATTGGCTGTCATGTAGAGGCATGCAGGAAACGTTACGCCCACTTTAGCCGGTGTGTTTGTTGTGACTGTGAGCCAGGCGTGCGGTGCGGATAGTATACAAGAAGTTAGCCACTCAAGCTACTCCTATCCTGGATTACCATATGGCGAAGATGATGAAAAGCAGGAAAAGAAACAGAAACAACACGGACTGGTTTCCACAGACAAGAGAAATAATTGAGAGGTGGGTCAGCTCAGCTTACCGCAAGTTAGCGGTTATCAGATCCCTCAGTCTGACAAATCCATGCATCTGGCTGTGAGTTGTAGCATTAGATCGTTTAATTAATTGCCGCCGTAACGTTATGCGCAAGCGGGCATTGTGTATTTTTAGCAACTCGTTAACAAACGCTGATGTCATGATAGTTTGTTGAATGTAAATGCGATTCATTTATATTGATTGGCTAGTCAGTGAAGTTGAGCTGTCTCGTCAGATTTGACAAGAATGACGTTCTGTTGCAGCAGTGAGCACACTGATCTGCAACGCTAGCGTTAATGTTTAATTAATTAGCGTTATGTGCAAGCGGGCAGTTATCGCCCATGTATTTTTAGCAACTCGTTAACAAACGCTGATGTCATGATAGTTTGTTGAATATAAATGCGATTCACTTTGTGGCATATAAGGCTATATTGATAGGCTAGTCAATGCTCAACTAGTCTTCCATGCATGAAGTGGAGCCATCTCATCAGTTTGTACAAGAATAGAGTTCTGTTGCATCAGTGAGCATTAAACCCTGATTTGCAACTCTCTGTTTTGCACTGAAAACTATTCCACTGATTTATTTGTTTTAGCTACATTTCTTTCCTTTGTAGTACTCCAATATTTTTTGTAGGGACGGCAATACGTTTAGAGAACTTAAAGTTATGTTAAATACAGTAGGTTTTATTTTTTTCTGCTGTAAAACTTAAGATGGGGGGAAACTAAAGATTTGTAAAATAATTTCAATGTGTAATGCAGTTTTATTTTTGTTAAAATGGATTTTTCTAAAAATTGGTATCGAAAAAAGTATCGTTCAGGAACCGGTATCGAAATCCAAGTATCGAAACGGTATCGATATCGAAAAATTTTGAACGATACCCAGCCCTACATGGAGCGCAGATGTACTTGTACATTGAGCGGAGAGGTACTGGTACATGGAGCGGAGATGTACTTGTACATTGAGCGGAGAGGTACTGGTACATGGAGCGGAGATGTACTTGTACATTGAGCGGAGAGGTACTTGTACATGGAGTGGAGATGTACTTGTACATTGAGCGGAGAGGTACTGGTACATGGAGCGGAGATGTACTTGTACATTGAGCGGAGAGGTACTTGTACATGGAGTGGAGATGTACTTGTACATTGAGCGGAGAGGTACTGGTACATGGAGCGGAGATGTACTTGTACATTGAGCGGAGAGGTACTTGTACATGGAGTGGAGATGTACTTGTACATGGAGCGGAGATGTACTTGTACATTGAGCGGAGAGGTACTTGTACATGGAGCGGAGATGTACTTGTACATGGAGCGGAGAGGTACTTGTACATGGAGCGGAGAGGTACTTGTACATGGAGCGGAGATGTACTTGTACATGGAGCGGAGATGTACTTGTACATTGAGCGGAGAGGTACTTGTACATGGAGCGGAGAGGTACTTATACATTGAGCGGAGACGTACTTGTACATGGAGCGGAGATGTACTTGTACATTGAGCGGAGAGGTACTTGTACATTTGAGCGGAGAGGTACTGGTACATGGAGCGGAGATGTACTTGTACATTGAGCGGAGAGGTACTTGTACATGGAGCGGAGAGGTACTTGTACATTGAGCGGAGAGGTACTTGTACATTGAGCGGAGACGTACTTGTACATTGAGCGGAGATGTACTTGTACATTGAGCGGAGATGTACTTGTACATTGAGCGGAGAGGTACTTGTACATGGAGCGGAGAGGTACTTGTACATTGAGCGGAGAGGTACTTGTACATTGAGCGGAGACGTACTTGTACATTGAGCGGAGATGTACTTGTACATTGAGCGGAGATGTACTTGTACATTGAGCGGAGAGGTACTGGTACATGGAGCGGATAGGTACTTGTACATGGAGCGGAGAGGTATTTGTACATGGAGCGGAGAGGTATTTGTACATGGAGCGGAGAGGTACTTGTACATTGAGCGGAGAGGTACTTGTACATGGAGCGGAGAGGTACTTGTACATGGAGCGGAGAGGTACTTGTACATGTAGCGGAGAGGTGCTTGTACATGGAGCGGAGAGGTACTTGTACATGGAGCGGAGAGGTATTTGTACATGGAGCGGAGAGGTACTTGTACATGGAGCGGAGAGGTACTTGTACATTCAGCGGAGAGGTACTTGTACATTGAGCGGAGAGGTACTTGTAGATGGAGCGGAGAGGTACTGTCGACACTTGTACATTGAGTGGAGAGGTACTTGTACATGGAGCGGAGAGGTACTTGTACATGGAGCGGAGAGGTACTGTCGACACTTGTACATTGAGCGGAGAGGTACTTGTACATGGAGCGGAGAGGTACTTGTACATGGAGCGGAGAGGTACTTGTACATGGAGCGGAGATGTACTTGTACATTGAGCGGAGAGGTACTTGTACATGGAGCGGAGAGGTACTTGTACATGGAGCGGAGATGTACTTGTACATGGAGCGGAGAGGTACTTGTACATGGAGCGGAGATGTACTTGTACATTGAGCGGAGAGGTACTTGTACATGGAGCAGAGATGTACTTGTACATGGAGCGGAGAGGTACTTGTACATGGAGCGGAGAGGTACTTGTACATGGAGCGGAGAGGTACTTGTACATGGAGCGGAGAGGTACTTGTACATTGAGCGGAGAGGTACTTGTACATTGAGCGGAGAGGTACTTGTACATGGAGCGGAGAGGTACTTGTACATTCAGCGGAGAGGTACTTGTACATTGAGCGGAGAGGTACTTGTAGATGGAGCGGAGAGGTACTGTCGACACTTGTACATTGAGCGGAGAGGTACTTGTACATGGAGCGGAGAGGGACTTGTACATGGAGCGGAGAGGTACTGTCGACACTTGTACATTGAGCGGAGAGGTACTTGTACATGGAGCGGAGAGGTACTTGTACATGGAGCGGAGAGGTACTTGTACATGGAGCGGAGATGTACTTGTACATTGAGCGGAGAGGTACTTGTACATGGAGCGGAGAGGTACTTGTACATGGAGCGGAGATGTACTTGTACATGGAGCGGAGAGGTACTTGTACATGGAGCGGAGATGTACTTGTACATTGAGCGGAGAGGTACTTGTACATGGAGCAGAGATGTACTTGTACATGGAGCGGAGAGGTACTTGTACATGGAGCGGAGAGGTACTTGTACATGGAGCGGAGAGGTACTTGTACATGGAGCGGAGAGGTACTTGTACATTGAGCGGAGAGGTACTTGTACATTGAGCGGAGAGGTACTTGTACATGGAGCTAGGGCTGGGTATCGAGTTTCGATACTTACTTGGCACCGAAATGGAAACATCGATACTAAGGGGTATCGAAGCCTCCCTTGTCAATCGATACCAATTTTCGATACCAAAACAAAACAGCGTCATTGAGCCTATAAGCATGCGACATGCTTGCACGCCGCGCTCTAATACGGCTGGTGATTGGCTGTCATGTAGAGGCATGCAGGAAACGTTACGCCCACTTTAGCCGGTGTGTTTGTTGTGACTGTGAGCCAGGCGTGCGGTGCGGATAGTATACAAGAAGTTAGCCACTCAAGCTACTCCTATCCTGGATTACCATATGGCGAAGATGATGAAAAGCAGGAAAAGAAACAGAAACAACACGGACTGGTTTCCACAGACAAGAGAAATAATTGAGAGGTGGGTCAGCTCAGCTTACCGCAAGTTAGCGGTTATCAGATCCCTCAGTCTGACAAATCCATGCATCTGGCTGTGAGTTGTAGCATTAGATCGTTTAATTAATTGCCGCCGTAACGTTATGCGCAAGCGGGCATTGTGTATTTTTAGCAACTCGTTAACAAACGCTGATGTCATGATAGTTTGTTGAATGTAAATGCGATTCATTTATATTGATTGGCTAGTCAGTGAAGTTGAGCTGTCTCGTCAGATTTGACAAGAATGACGTTCTGTTGCAGCAGTGAGCACACTGATCTGCAACGCTAGCGTTAATGTTTAATTAATTAGCGTTATGTGCAAGCGGGCAGTTATCGCCCATGTATTTTTAGCAACTCGTTAACAAACGCTGATGTCATGATAGTTTGTTGAATATAAATGCGATTCACTTTGTGGCATATAAGGCTATATTGATAGGCTAGTCAATGCTCAACTAGTCTTCCATGCATGAAGTGGAGCCATCTCATCAGTTTGTACAAGAATAGAGTTCTGTTGCATCAGTGAGCATTAAACCCTGATTTGCAACTCTCTGTTTTGCACTGAAAACTATTCCACTGATTTATTTGTTTTAGCTACATTTCTTTCCTTTGTAGTACTCCAATATTTTTTGTAGGGACGGCAATACGTTTAGAGAACTTAAAGTTATGTTAAATACAGTAGGTTTTATTTTTTTCTGCTGTAAAACTTAAGATGGGGGGAAACTAAAGATTTGTAAAATAATTTCAATGTGTAATGCAGTTTTATTTTTGTTAAAATGGATTTTTCTAAAAATTGGTATCGAAAAAAGTATCGTTCAGGAACCGGTATCGAAATCCAAGTATCGAAACGGTATCGATATCGAAAAATTTTGAACGATACCCAGCCCTACATGGAGCGCAGATGTACTTGTACATTGAGCGGAGAGGTACTGGTACATGGAGCGGAGATGTACTTGTACATTGAGCGGAGAGGTACTGGTACATGGAGCGGAGATGTACTTGTACATTGAGCGGAGAGGTACTTGTACATGGAGTGGAGATGTACTTGTACATTGAGCGGAGAGGTACTGGTACATGGAGCGGAGATGTACTTGTACATTGAGCGGAGAGGTACTTGTACATGGAGTGGAGATGTACTTGTACATTGAGCGGAGAGGTACTGGTACATGGAGCGGAGATGTACTTGTACATTGAGCGGAGAGGTACTTGTACATGGAGTGGAGATGTACTTGTACATGGAGCGGAGATGTACTTGTACATTGAGCGGAGAGGTACTTGTACATGGAGCGGAGATGTACTTGTACATGGAGCGGAGAGGTACTTGTACATGGAGCGGAGAGGTACTTGTACATGGAGCGGAGATGTACTTGTACATGGAGCGGAGATGTACTTGTACATTGAGCGGAGAGGTACTTGTACATGGAGCGGAGAGGTACTTATACATTGAGCGGAGACGTACTTGTACATGGAGCGGAGATGTACTTGTACATTGAGCGGAGAGGTACTTGTACATTTGAGCGGAGAGGTACTGGTACATGGAGCGGAGATGTACTTGTACATTGAGCGGAGAGGTACTTGTACATGGAGCGGAGAGGTACTTGTACATTGAGCGGAGAGGTACTTGTACATTGAGCGGAGACGTACTTGTACATTGAGCGGAGATGTACTTGTACATTGAGCGGAGATGTACTTGTACATTGAGCGGAGAGGTACTTGTACATGGAGCGGAGAGGTACTTGTACATTGAGCGGAGAGGTACTTGTACATTGAGCGGAGACGTACTTGTACATTGAGCGGAGATGTACTTGTACATTGAGCGGAGATGTACTTGTACATTGAGCGGAGAGGTACTGGTACATGGAGCGGATAGGTACTTGTACATGGAGCGGAGAGGTATTTGTACATGGAGCGGAGAGGTATTTGTACATGGAGCGGAGAGGTACTTGTACATTGAGCGGAGAGGTACTTGTACATGGAGCGGAGAGGTACTTGTACATGGAGCGGAGAGGTACTTGTACATGTAGCGGAGAGGTGCTTGTACATGGAGCGGAGAGGTACTTGTAAATGGAGCGGAGAGGTATTTGTACATGGAGCGGAGAGGTACTTGTACATGGAGCGGAGAGGTACTTGTACATTCAGCGGAGAGGTACTTGTACATTGAGCGGAGAGGTACTTGTAGATGGAGCGGAGAGGTACTGTCGACACTTGTACATTGAGCGGAGAGGTACTTGTACATGGAGCGGAGAGGTACTTGTACATGGAGCGGAGAGGTACTGTCGACACTTGTACATTGAGCGGAGAGGTACTTGTACATGGAGCGGAGAGGTACTTGTACATGGAGCGGAGAGGTACTTGTACATGGAGCGGAGATGTACTTGTACATTGAGCGGAGAGGTACTTGTACATGGAGCGGAGAGGTACTTGTACATGGAGCGGAGATGTACTTGTACATGGAGCGGAGAGGTACTTGTACATGGAGCGGAGATGTACTTGTACATTGAGCGGAGAGGTACTTGTACATGGAGCAGAGATGTACTTGTACATGGAGCGGAGAGGTACTTGTACATGGAGCGGAGAGGTACTTGTACATGGAGCGGAGAGGTACTTGTACATGGAGCGGAGAGGTACTTGTACATTGAGCGGAGAGGTACTTGTACATTGAGCGGAGAGGTACTTGTACATGGAGCTAGGGCTGGGTATCGAGTTTCGATACTTACTTGGCACCGAAATGGAAACATCGATACTAAGGGGTATCGAAGCCTCCCTTGTCAATCGATACCAATTTTCGATACCAAAACAAAACAGCGTCATTGAGCCTATAAGCATGCGACATGCTTGCACGCCGCGCTCTAATATGGCTGGTGATTGGCTGTCATGTAGAGGCATGCAGGAAACTTTACGCCCACTTTAGCCGGTGTGTTTGTTGTGACTGTGAGCCAGGCGTGCGGTGCGGATAGTATACAAGAAGTTAGCCACTCAAGCTACTCCTATCCTGGATTACCATATGGCGAAGATGATGAAAAGCAGGAAAAGAAACAGAAACAACACGGACTGGTTTCCACAGACAAGAGAAATAATTGAGAGGTGGGTCAGCTCAGCTTACCGCAAGTTAGCGGTTATCAGATCCCTCAGTCTGACAAATCCATGCATCTGGCTGTGAGTTGTAGCATTAGATCGTTTAATTAATTGCCGCCGTAACGTTATGCGCAAGCGGGCATTGTGTATTTTTAGCAACTCGTTAACAAACGCTGATGTCATGATAGTTTGTTGAATGTAAATGCGATTCATTTATATTGATTGGCTAGTCAGTGAAGTTGAGCTGTCTCGTCAGATTTGACAAGAATGACGTTCTGTTGCAGCAGTGAGCACACTGATCTGCAACGCTAGCGTTAATGTTTAATTAATTAGCGTTATGTGCAAGCGGGCAGTTATCGCCCATGTATTTTTAGCAACTCGTTAACAAACGCTGATGTCATGATAGTTTGTTGAATATAAATGCGATTCACTTTGTGGCATATAAGGCTATATTGATAGGCTAGTCAATGCTCAACTAGTCTTCCATGCATGAAGTGGAGCCATCTCATCAGTTTGTACAAGAATAGAGTTCTGTTGCATCAGTGAGCATTAAACCCTGATTTGCAACTCTCTGTTTTGCACTGAAAACTATTCCACTGATTTATTTGTTTTAGCTACATTTCTTTCCTTTGTAGTACTCCAATATTTTTTGTAGGGACGGCAATACGTTTAGAGAACTTAAAGTTATGTTAAATACAGTAGGTTTTATTTTTTTCTGCTGTAAAACTTAAGATGGGGGGAAACTAAAGATTTGTAAAATAATTTCAATGTGTAATGCAGTTTTATTTTTGTTAAAATGGATTTTTCTAAAAATTGGTATCGAAAAAAGTATCGTTCAGGAACCGGTATCGAAATCCAAGTATCGAAACGGTATCGATATCGAAAAATTTTGAACGATACCCAGCCCTACATGGAGCGCAGATGTACTTGTACATTGAGCGGAGAGGTACTGGTACATGGAGCGGAGATGTACTTGTACATTGAGCGGAGAGGTACTTGTACATTGAGCGGAGAGGTACTTGTACATGGAGCGGAGATGTACTTGTACATTGAGCGGAGAGGTACTGGTACATGGAGCGGAGATGTACTTGTACATTGAGCGGAGAGGTACTTGTACATGGAGTGGAGATGTACTTGTACATTGAGCGGAGATGTACTGGTACATGGAGCGGAGATGTACTTGTACATTGAGCGGAGAGGTACTTGTACATGGAGTGGAGATGTACTTGTACATTGAGCGGAGAGGTACTGGTACATGGAGCGGAGATGTACTTGTACATTGAGCGGAGAGGTACTTGTACATGGAGTGGAGATGTACTTGTACATGGAGCGGAGATGTACTTGTACATTGAGCGGAGAGGTACTTGTACATGGAGCGGAGATGTACTTGTACATGGAGCGGAGAGGTACTTGTACATGGAGCGGAGAGGTACTTGTACATGGAGCGGAGATGTACTTGTACATGGAGCGGAGATGTACTTGTACATGGAGCGGAGAGGTACTTGTACATGGAGCGGAGAGGTACTTATACATTGAGCGGAGACGTACTTGTACATGGAGCGGAGATGTACTTGTACATTGAGCGGAGAGGTACTTGTACATTGAGCGGAGAGGTACTGGTACATGGAGCGGAGATGTACTTGTACATTGAGCGGAGAGGTACTTGTACATGGAGCGGAGAGGTACTTGTACATTGAGCGGAGAGGTACTTGTACATTGAGCGGAGACGTACTTGTACATTGAGCGGAGATGTACTTGTACATTGAGCGGAGATGTACTTGTACATTGAGCGGAGAGGTACTGGTACATGGAGCGGAGAGGTACTTGTACATGGAGCGGAGAGGTATTTGTACATGGAGCGGAGAGGTATTTGTACATGGAGCGGAGAGGTACTTGTACATTGAGCGGAGAGGTACTTGTACATGGAGCGGAGAGGTACTTGTACATGGAGCGGAGAGGTACTTGTACATGTAGCGGAGAGGTGCTTGTACATGGAGCGGATAGGTACTTGTACATGGAGCGGAGAGGTATTTGTACATGGAGCGGAGAGGTACTTGTACATGGAGCGGAGAGGTACTTGTACATTCAGCGGAGAGGTACTTGTACATTGAGCGGAGAGGTACTTGTAGATGGAGCGGAGAGGTACTGTCGACACTTGTACATTGAGCGGAGAGGTACTTGTACATGGAGCGGAGAGGTACTTGTACATGGAGCGGAGAGGTACTGTCGACACTTGTACATTGAGCGGAGAGGTACTTGTACATGGAGCGGAGAGGTACTTGTACATGGAGCGGAGATGTACTTGTACAGGGAGCGGAGAGGTACTTGTACATTGAGCGGAGAGGTACTTGTACATGGAGCGGAGAGGTACTTGTACATGGAGCGGAGAGGTACTTGTACATGGAGCGGAGAGGTACTTGTACATTGAGCGGAGAGGTACTTGTACATGGAGCGGAGAGGTACTTGTACATGGAGCGGAGAGGTACTTGTACATGGAGCGGAGAGGTACTTGTACATTGAGCGGAGAGGTACTTGTACATGGAGCGGAGAGGTACTTGTACATGGAGCGGAGAGGTACTTGTACATGGAGCGGAGAGGTACTTGTACATGGAGCGGAGAGGTACTTGTACATTGAGCGGAGATGTACTTGTACATGGAGCGGAGATGTACTTGTACATGGATCGGAGAGGTACTTGTACATGAGAGCGGAGAGGTACTGTCGACACTTGTACATTGAGCGTAGAGGTACTGTCGACACTTGTACATTGAGCGGAGAGGTACTTGTACATGGAGCGGAGAGGTACTGTCGACACTTGTACATTGAGCGGAGAGGTACTTGTACATTGAGCGGAGAGGTACTTGTACATGGAGCGCAGAGGTACTTGTACATTGAGCGGAGAGGTACTTGTACATGGAGCGGAGAGGTACTTGTACATGAGAGCGGAGAGGTACTTGTACATGGAGCGGAGAGGTACTTGTACATTGAGCGGAGAGGTACTGTCGACACTTGTACATTCAGCGGAGAGGTACTTGTACATGGAGCGGAGAGGTACTGTCGATACTTGACATTGAGCGGAGAGGTACTTGTACATGGAGCGGAGAGGTACTTGTACATGGAGCGGAGAGGTACTTGTACATGGAGCGGAGAGGTACTTGTACATTGAGCGGAGAGGTACTTGTACATGGAGCGGAGAGGTACTTGTACATTGAGCGGAGAGGTACTTGTACATGGAGCGGAGAGGTACTTGTACATGGAGCGGAGAGGTACTTGTACATGGAGCGGAGAGGTACTTGTACATGGAGCGGAGAGGTACTTGTACATTGAGCGGAGATGTACTTGTACATGGAGCGGAGATGTACTTGTACATGGATCGGAGAGGTACTTGTACATGAGAGCGGAGAGGTACTGTCGACACTTGTACATTGAGCGTAGAGGTACTGTCGACACTTGTACATTGAGCGGAGAGGTACTTGTACATGGAGCGGAGAGGTACTGTCGACACTTGTACATTGAGCGGAGAGGTACTTGTACATTGAGCGGAGAGGTACTTGTACATGGAGCGCAGAGGTACTTGTACATTGAGCGGAGAGGTACTTGTACATGGAGCGGAGAGGTACTTGTACATGAGAGCGGAGAGGTACTTGTACATGGAGCGGAGAGGTACTTGTACATTGAGCGGAGAGGTACTGTCGACACTTGTACATTCAGCGGAGAGGTACTTGTACATGGAGCGGAGAGGTACTGTCGATACTTGACATTGAGCGGAGAGGTACTTGTACATGGAGCGGAGAGGTATTTGTACATTGAGCGGAGAGGTACTTGTACATTGAGCGGAGAGGTACTGTCGACACTTGTACATTCAGCGGAGAGCTACTTGTACATGGAGCGGAGAGGTATTTGTACATTGAGCGGAGAGGTACTTGTACATGGAGCGGAGAGGTACTTGTACATAGAGCGGAGAGGTACTTATACATGGAGCGGAGAGGTATTTGTACATTGAGCGGAGAGGTACTTGTACATGGAGCGGAGAGGTACTTGTACATGGAGCGGAGATGTACTTGTACATGGAGCGGAGATGTACTTGTACATGGAGCGGAGAGGTACTTGTACATGGAGCGGAGAGGTACTTATACATTGAGCGGAGACGTACTTGTACATGGAGCGGAGATGTACTTGTACATTGAGCGGAGAGGTACTTGTACATTGAGCGGAGAGGTACTGGTACATGGAGCGGAGATGTACTTGTACATTGAGCGGAGAGGTACTTGTACATGGAGCGGAGAGGTACTTGTACATTGAGCGGAGAGGTACTTGTACATTGAGCGGAGACGTACTTGTACATTGAGCGGAGATGTACTTGTACATTGAGCGGAGATGTACTTGTACATTGAGCGGAGAGGTACTGGTACATGGAGCGGAGAGGTACTTGTACATGGAGCGGAGAGGTATTTGTACATGGAGCGGAGAGGTACTTGTACATGTAGCGGAGAGGTGCTTGTACATGGAGCGGAGAGGTACTTGTACATGGAGCGGAGAGGTATTTGTACATGGAGCGGAGAGGTACTTGTACATGGAGCGGAGAGGTACTTGTACATTCAGCGGAGAGGTACTTGTACATTGAGCGGAGAGGTACTTGTAGATGGAGCGGAGAGGTACTGTCGACACTTGTACATTGAGCGGAGAGGTACTTGTACATGGAGCGGAGAGGTACTTGTACATGGAGCGGAGAGGTACTGTCGACACTTGTACATTGAGCGGAGAGGTACTTGTACATGGAGCGGAGAGGTACTTGTACATGGAGCGGAGATGTACTTGTACAGGGAGCGGAGAGGTACTTGTACATTGAGCGGAGAGGTACTTGTACATGGAGCGGAGAGGTACTTGTACATGGAGCGGAGAGGTACTTGTACATGGAGCGGAGAGGTACTTGTACATTGAGCGGAGAGGTACTTGTACATGGAGCGGAGAGGTACTTGTACATGGAGCGGAGAGGTACTTGTACATGGAGCGGAGAGGTACTTGTACATTGAGCGGAGAGGTACTTGTACATTGAGCGGAGAGGTACTTGTACATGGAGCGGAGAGGTACTTGTACATGGAGCGGAGAGGTACTTGTACATTGAGCGGAGATGTACTTGTACATGGAGCGGAGATGTACTTGTACATGGATCGGAGAGGTACTTGTACATGAGAGCGGAGAGGTACTGTCGACACTTGTACATTGAGCGTAGAGGTACTGTCGACACTTGTACATTGAGCGGAGAGGTACTTGTACATGGAGCGGAGAGGTACTGTCGACACTTGTACATTGAGCAGAGAGGTACTTGTACATTGAGCGGAGAGGTACTTGTACATGGAGCGCAGAGGTACTTGTACATTGAGCGGAGAGGTACTTGTACATGGAGCGGAGAGGTACTTGTACATGAGAGCGGAGAGGTACTTGTACATGGAGCGGAGAGGTACTTGTACATTGAGCGGAGAGGTACTGTCGACACTTGTACATTCAGCGGAGAGGTACTTGTACATGGAGCGGAGAGGTACTGTCGATACTTGACATTGAGCGGAGAGGTACTTGTACATGGAGCGGAGAGGTACTTGTACATGGACCGGAGAGGTACTTGTACATGGAGCGGAGAGGTACTTGTACATGGAGCGGAGATGTACTTGTACATTGAGCGGAGAGGTACTTGTACATGGAGCAGAGATGTACTTGTACATGGAGCGGAGATGTACTTGTACATTGAGCGGAGAGGTACTTGTACATGGAGCGGAGAGGTACTTGTACATGGAGCGGAGATGTACTTGTACATGGAGCGGAGAGGTACTTGTACATGGAGCGGAGATGTACTTGTACATTGAGCGGAGAGGTACTTGTACATGGAGCAGAGATGTACTTGTACATGGAGCGGAGAGGTACTTGTACATGGAGCGGAGAGGTACTTGTACATGGAGCGGAGAGGTACTTGTACATGGAGCGGAGAGGTACTTGTACATTGAGCGAAAAGGTACTTGTACATTGAGCGGAGAGGTACTTGTACATGGAGCTAGGGCTGGGTATCGAGTTTCGATACTTACTTGGCACCGAAATGGAAACATCGATACTAAGGGGTATCGAAGCCTCCCTTGTCAATCGATACCAATTTTCGATACCAAAACAAAACAGCGTCATTGAGCCTATAAGCATGCGACATGCTTGCACGCCGCGCTCTAATACGACTGGTGATTGGCTGTCATGTAGAGGCATGCAGGAAACGTTACGCCCACTTTAGCCGGTGTGTTTGTTGTGACTGTGAGCCAGGCGTGCGGTGCGGATAGTATACAAGAAGTTAGCCACTCAAGCTACTCCTATGCTGGATTACCATATGGCGAAGATGATGAAAAGCAGGAAAAGAAACAGAAACAACACGGACTGGTTTCCACAGACAAGAGAAATAATTGAGAGGTGGGTCAGCTCAGCTTACCGCAAGTTAGCGGTTATCAGATCCCTCAGTCTGACAAATCCATGCATCTGGCTGTGAGTTGTAGCATTAGATCGTTTAATTAATTGCCGCCGTAACGTTATGCGCAAGCGGGCATTGTGTATTTTTAGCAACTCGTTAACAAACGCTGATGTCATGATAGTTTGTTGAATGTAAATGCGATTCATTTATATTGATTGGCTAGTCAGTGAAGTTGAGCTGTCTCGTCAGATTTGACAAGAATGACGTTCTGTTGCAGCAGTGAGCACACTGATCTGCAACGCTAGCGTTAATGTTTAATTAATTAGCGTTATGTGCAAGCGGGCAGTTATCGCCCATGTATTTTTAGCAACTCGTTAACAAACGCTGATGTCATGATAGTTTGTTGAATATAAATGCGATTCACTTTGTGGCATATAAGGCTATATTGATAGGCTAGTCAATGCTCAACTAGTCTTCCATGCATGAAGTGGAGCCATCTCATCAGTTTGTACAAGAATAGAGTTCTGTTGCATCAGTGAGCATTAAACCCTGATTTGCAACTCTCTGTTTTGCACTGAAAACTATTCCACTGATTTATTTGTTTTAGCTACATTTCTTTCCTTTGTAGTACTCCAATATTTTTTGTAGGGACGGCAATACGTTTAGAGAACTTAAAGTTATGTTAAATACAGTAGGTTTTATTTTTTTCTGCTGTAAAACTTAAGATGGGGGGAAACTAAAGATTTGTAAAATAATTTCAATGTGTAATGCAGTTTTATTTTTGTTAAAATGGATTTTTCTAAAAATTGGTATCGAAAAAAGTATCGTTCAGGAACCGGTATCGAAATCCAAGTATCGAAACGGTATCGATATCGAAAAATTTTGAACGATACCCAGCCCTACATGGAGCGCAGATGTACTTGTACATTGAGCGGAGAGGTACTGGTACATGGAGCGGAGATGTACTTGTACATTGAGCGGAGAGGTACTTGTACATTGAGCGGAGAGGTACTTGTACATGGAGCGGAGATGTACTTGTACATTGAGCGGAGAGGTACTGGTACATGGAGCGGAGATGTACTTGTACATTGAGCGGAGAGGTACTTGTACATGGAGTGGAGATGTACTTGTACATTGAGCGGAGAGGTACTGGTACATGGAGCGGAGATGTACTTGTACATTGAGCGGAGAGGTACTTGTACATGGAGTGGAGATGTACTTGTACATTGAGCGGAGAGGTACTGGTACATGGAGCGGAGATGTACTTGTACATTGAGCGGAGAGGTACTTGTACATGGAGTGGAGATGTACTTGTACATGGAGCGGAGATGTACTTGTACATTGAGCGGAGAGGTACTTGTACATGGAGCGGAGATGTACTTGTACATGGAGCGGAGAGGTACTTGTACATGGAGCGGAGAGGTACTTGTACATGGAGCGGAGATGTACTTGTACATGGAGCGGAGATGTACTTGTACATGGAGCGGAGAGGTACTTGTACATGGAGCGGAGAGGTACTTATACATTGAGCGGAGACGTACTTGTACATGGAGCGGAGATGTACTTGTACATTGAGCGGAGAGGTACTTGTACATTGAGCGGAGAGGTACTGGTACATGGAGCGGAGATGTACTTGTACATTGAGCGGAGAGGTACTTGTACATGGAGCGGAGAGGTACTTGTACATTGAGCGGAGAGGTACTTGTACATTGAGCGGAGACGTACTTGTACATTGAGCGGAGATGTACTTGTACATTGAGCGGAGATGTACTTGTACATTGAGCGGAGAGGTACTGGTACATGGAGCGGAGAGGTACTTGTACATGGAGCGGAGAGGTATTTGTACATGGAGCGGAGAGGTATTTGTACATGGAGCGGAGAGGTACTTGTACATTGAGCGGAGAGGTACTTGTACATGGAGCGGAGAGGTACTTGTACATGTAGCGGAGAGGTGCTTGTACATGGAGCGGAGAGGTACTTGTACATGGAGCGGAGAGGTATTTGTACATGGAGCGGAGAGGTACTTGTACATGGAGCGGAGAGGTACTTGTACATTCAGCGGAGAGGTACTTGTACATTGAGCGGAGAGGTACTTGTAGATGGAGCGGAGAGGTACTGTCGACACTTGTACATTGAGCGGAGAGGTACTTGTACATGGAGCGGAGAGGTACTTGTACATGGAGCGGAGATGTACTTGTACATTGAGCGGAGAGGTACTTGTACATGGAGCAGAGATGTACTTGTACATGGAGCGGAGAGGTACTTGTACATGGAGCGGAGAGGTACTTGTACATGGAGCGGAGAGGTACTTGTACATGGAGCGGAGAGGTACTTGTACATTGAGCGGAGAGGTACTTGTACATTGAGCGGAGAGGTACTTGTACATGGAGCTAGGGCTGGGTATCGAGTTTCGATACTTACTTGGCACCGAAATGGAAACATCGATACTAAGGGGTATCGAAGCCTCCCTTGTCAATCGATACCAATTTTCGATACCAAAACAAAACAGCGTCATTGAGCCTATAAGCATGCGACATGCTTGCACGCCGCGCTCTAATACGGCTGGTGATTGGCTGTCATGTAGAGGCATGCAGGAAACGTTACGCCCACTTTAGCCGGTGTGTTTGTTGTGACTGTGAGCCAGGCGTGCGGTGCGGATAGTATACAAGAAGTTAGCCACTCAAGCTACTCCTATGCTGGATTACCATATGGCGAAGATGATGAAAAGCAGGAAAAGAAACAGAAACAACACGGACTGGTTTCCACAGACAAGAGAAATAATTGAGAGGTGGGTCAGCTCAGCTTACCGCAAGTTAGCGGTTATCAGATCCCTCAGTCTGACAAATCCATGCATCTGGCTGTGAGTTGTAGCATTAGATCGTTTAATTAATTGCCGCCGTAACGTTATGCGCAAGCGGGCATTGTGTATTTTTAGCAACTCGTTAACAAACGCTGATGTCATGATAGTTTGTTGAATGTAAATGCGATTCATTTATATTGATTGGCTAGTCAGTGAAGTTGAGCTGTCTCGTCAGATTTGACAAGAATGACGTTCTGTTGCAGCAGTGAGCACACTGATCTGCAACGCTAGCGTTAATGTTTAATTAATTAGCGTTATGTGCAAGCGGGCAGTTATCGCCCATGTATTTTTAGCAACTCGTTAACAAACGCTGATGTCATGATAGTTTGTTGAATATAAATGCGATTCACTTTGTGGCATATAAGGCTATATTGATAGGCTAGTCAATGCTCAACTAGTCTTCCATGCATGAAGTGGAGCCATCTCATCAGTTTGTACAAGAATAGAGTTCTGTTGCATCAGTGAGCATTAAACCCTGATTTGCAACTCTCTGTTTTGCACTGAAAACTATTCCACTGATTTATTTGTTTTAGCTACATTTCTTTCCTTTGTAGTACTCCAATATTTTTTGTAGGGACGGCAATACGTTTAGAGAACTTAAAGTTATGTTAAATACAGTAGGTTTTATTTTTTTCTGCTGTAAAACTTAAGATGGGGGGAAACTAAAGATTTGTAAAATAATTTCAATGTGTAATGCAGTTTTATTTTTGTTAAAATGGATTTTTCTAAAAATTGGTATCGAAAAAAGTATCGTTCAGGAACCGGTATCGAAATCCAAGTATCGAAACGGTATCGATATCGAAAAATTTTGAACGATACCCAGCCCTACATGGAGCGCAGATGTACTTGTACATTGAGCGGAGAGGTACTGGTACATGGAGCGGAGATGTACTTGTACATTGAGCGGAGAGGTACTTGTACATTGAGCGGAGAGGTACTTGTACATGGAGCGGAGATGTACTTGTACATTGAGCGGAGAGGTACTGGTACATGGAGCGGAGATGTACTTGTACATTGAGCGGAGAGGTACTTGTACATGGAGTGGAGATGTACTTGTACATTGAGCGGAGAGGTACTGGTACATGGAGCGGAGATGTACTTGTACATTGAGCGGAGAGGTACTTGTACATGGAGTGGAGATGTACTTGTACATTGAGCGGAGAGGTACTGGTACATGGAGCGGAGATGTACTTGTACATTGAGCGGAGAGGTACTTGTACATGGAGTGGAGATGTACTTGTACATGGAGCGGAGATGTACTTGTACATTGAGCGGAGAGGTACTTGTACATGGAGCGGAGATGTACTTGTACATGGAGCGGAGAGGTACTTGTACATGGAGCGGAGAGGTACTTGTACATGGAGCGGAGATGTACTTGTACATGGAGCGGAGATGTACTTGTACATGGAGCGGAGAGGTACTTGTACATGGAGCGGAGAGGTACTTATACATTGAGCGGAGACGTACTTGTACATGGAGCGGAGATGTACTTGTACATTGAGCGGAGAGGTACTTGTACATTGAGCGGAGAGGTACTGGTACATGGAGCGGAGATGTACTTGTACATTGAGCGGAGAGGTACTTGTACATGGAGCGGAGAGGTACTTGTACATTGAGCGGAGAGGTACTTGTACATTGAGCGGAGACGTACTTGTACATTGAGCGGAGATGTACTTGTACATTGAGCGGAGATGTACTTGTACATTGAGCGGAGAGGTACTGGTACATGGAGCGGAGAGGTACTTGTACATGGAGCGGAGAGGTATTTGTACATGGAGCGGAGAGGTATTTGTACATGGAGCGGAGAGGTACTTGTACATTGAGCGGAGAGGTACTTGTACATGGAGCGGAGAGGTACTTGTACATGTAGCGGAGAGGTGCTTGTACATGGAGCGGAGAGGTACTTGTACATGGAGCGGAGAGGTATTTGTACATGGAGCGGAGAGGTACTTGTACATGGAGCGGAGAGGTACTTGTACATTCAGCGGAGAGGTACTTGTACATTGAGCGGAGAGGTACTTGTAGATGGAGCGGAGAGGTACTGTCGACACTTGTACATTGAGCGGAGAGGTACTTGTACATGGAGCGGAGAGGTACTTGTACATGGAGCGGAGAGGTACTGTCGACACTTGTACATTGAGCGGAGAGGTACTTGTACATGGAGCGGAGAGGTACTTGTACATGGAGCGGAGATGTACTTGTACAGGGAGCGGAGAGGTACTTGTACATTGAGCGGAGAGGTACTTGTACATGGAGCGGAGAGGTACTTGTACATGGAGCGGAGAGGTACTTGTACATGGAGCGGAGAGGTACTTGTACATTGAGCGGAGAGGTACTTGTACATGGAGCGGAGAGGTACTTGTACATGGAGCGGAGAGGTACTTGTACATGGAGCGGAGAGGTACTTGTACATTGAGCGGAGAGGTACTTGTACATGGAGCGGAGAGGTACTTGTACATGGAGCGGAGAGGTACTTGTACATGGAGCGGAGAGGTACTTGTACATTGAGCGGAGATGTACTTGTACATGGAGCGGAGATGTACTTGTACATGGATCGGAGAGGTACTTGTACATGAGAGCGGAGAGGTACTGTCGACACTTGTACATTGAGCGTAGAGGTACTGTCGACACTTGTACATTGAGCGGAGAGGTACTTGTACATGGAGCGGAGAGGTACTGTCGACACTTGTACATTGAGCGGAGAGGTACTTGTACATTGAGCGGAGAGGTACTTGTACATGGAGCGCAGAGGTACTTGTACATTGAGCGGAGAGGTACTTGTACATGGAGCGGAGAGGTACTTGTACATGAGAGCGGAGAGGTACTTGTACATGGAGCGGAGAGGTACTTGTACATTGAGCGGAGAGGTACTGTCGACACTTGTACATTCAGCGGAGAGGTACTTGTACATGGAGCGGAGAGGTACTGTCGATACTTGACATTGAGCGGAGAGGTACTTGTACATGGAGCGGAGAGGTACTTGTACATGGAGCGGAGAGGTACTTGTACATGGAGCGGAGAGGTACTTGTACATTGAGCGGAGAGGTACTTGTACATGGAGCGGAGAGGTACTTGTACATTGAGCGGAGAGGTACTTGTACATGGAGCGGAGAGGTACTTGTACATGGAGCGGAGAGGTACTTGTACATGGAGCGGAGAGGTACTTGTACATGGAGCGGAGAGGTACTTGTACATTGAGCGGAGATGTACTTGTACATGGAGCGGAGATGTACTTGTACATGGATCGGAGAGGTACTTGTACATGAGAGCGGAGAGGTACTGTCGACACTTGTACATTGAGCGTAGAGGTACTGTCGACACTTGTACATTGAGCGGAGAGGTACTTGTACATGGAGCGGAGAGGTACTGTCGACACTTGTACATTGAGCGGAGAGGTACTTGTACATTGAGCGGAGAGGTACTTGTACATGGAGCGCAGAGGTACTTGTACATTGAGCGGAGAGGTACTTGTACATGGAGCGGAGAGGTACTTGTACATGAGAGCGGAGAGGTACTTGTACATGGAGCGGAGAGGTACTTGTACATTGAGCGGAGAGGTACTGTCGACACTTGTACATTCAGCGGAGAGGTACTTGTTCATGGAGCGGAGAGGTACTGTCGATACTTGACATTGAGCGGAGAGGTACTTGTACATGGAGCGGAGAGGTATTTGTACATTGAGCGGAGAGGTACTTGTACATTGAGCGGAGAGGTACTGTCGACACTTGTACATTCAGCGGAGAGCTACTTGTACATGGAGCGGAGAGGTATTTGTACATTGAGCGGAGAGGTACTTGTACATGGAGCGGAGAGGTACTTGTACATAGAGCGGAGAGGTACTTATACATGGAGCGGAGAGGTATTTGTACATTGAGCGGAGAGGTACTTGTACATGGAGCGGAGAGGTACTTGTACATGAGAGCGGAGAGGTATTTGTACATGGAGCGGAAAGGTACTGTCGACACTTGTACATTGAGCGGAGAGCTACTTGTACATGGAGCGGAGAGGTACTTGTACATGAGAGCGGAGAGGTACTTGTACATGGAGCGGAGAGGTACTTGTACATGAGAGCGGAGAGGTACTTGTACATGGAGCGGAGAGGTATTTGTACATGGAGCGGAGAGGTACTGTCGACACTTGACATTGAGCGGAGAGGTACTTGTACATGGAGCGGAGAGGTACTTGTGTTTAGGGGGACCTGATGGAGTGCAGTGACACATTTTGTGCAATTCGACATAGCGCCACCTACTGGCAAAAACAAAAAGTGGTTCATCTCGAGAACCAACTCTCTGTTTTGCAACTCTCTGTTTTGCACTGAAAACTATTCCACTGATTTATTTGTTTTAGCTACATTTCTTTCCTTTGTAGTACTCCAATATTTTTTGTAGGGACGGCAATACGTTTAGAGAACTTAAAGTTATGTTAAATACAGAGGTATTTGTACATGGAGCGGAGAGGTACTGTCGACACTTGACATTGAGCGGAGAGGTACTTGTACATGGAGCGGAGAGGTACTTGTACATGAGAGCGGAGAGGTATTTGTACATGGAGCGGAGAGGTACTGTCGACACTTGACATTGAGCGGAGAGGTACTTGTACATGGAGCGGAGAGGTACTTGTACATGGAGCGGAGAGGTACTTGTACATGAGAGCGGAGAGGTACTTGTACATGGAGCGGAGAGGTATTTGTACATGGAGCGGAGAGGTACTGTCGACACTTGACATTGAGCGGAGAGGTACTTGTACATGGAGCGGAGAGGTACTTGTACATGAGAGCGGAGAGGTATTTGTACATGGAGCGGAGAGGTACTGTCGACACTTGACATTGAGCGGAGAGGTACTTGTACATGGAGCGGAGAGGTACTTGTACATGGAGCGGAGAGGTACTTGTACATGGACCGGAGAGGTACTTGTACATGGAGCGGAGAGGTACTTGTACATGGAGCGGAGATGTACTTGTACATTGAGCGGAGAGGTACTTGTACATGGAGCAGAGATGTACTTGTACATGGAGCGGAGATGTACTTGTACATTGAGCGGAGAGGTACTTGTACATGGAGCGGAGAGGTACTTGTACATGGAGCGGAGATGTACTTGTACATGGAGCGGAGAGGTACTTGTACATGGAGCGGAGATGTACTTGTACATTGAGCGGAGAGGTACTTGTACATGGAGCAGAGATGTACTTGTACATGGAGCGGAGAGGTACTTGTACATGGAGCGGAGAGGTACTTGTACATGGAGCGGAGAGGTACTTGTACATGGAGCGGAGAGGTACTTGTACATTGAGCGGAGAGGTACTTGTACATTGAGCGGAGAGGTACTTGTACATGGAGCTAGGGCTGGGTATCGAGTTTCGATACTTACTTGGCACCGAAATGGAAACATCGATACTAAGGGGTATCGAAGCCTCCCTTGTCAATCGATACCAATTTTCGATACCAAAACAAAACAGCGTCATTGAGCCTATAAGCATGCGACATGCTTGCACGCCGCGCTCTAATACGGCTGGTGATTGGCTGTCATGTAGAGGCATGCAGGAAACGTTACGCCCACTTTAGCCGGTGTGTTTGTTGTGACTGTGAGCCAGGCGTGCGGTGCGGATAGTATACAAGAAGTTAGCCACTCAAGCTACTCCTATGCTGGATTACCATATGGCGAAGATGATGAAAAGCAGGAAAAGAAACAGAAACAACACGGACTGGTTTCCACAGACAAGATAAATAATTGAGAGGTGGGTCAGCTCAGCTTACCGCAAGTTAGCGGTTATCAGATCCCTCAGTCTGACAAATCCATGCATCTGGCTGTGAGTTGTAGCATTAGATCGTTTAATTAATTGCCGCCGTAACGTTATGCGCAAGCGGGCATTGTGTATTTTTAGCAACTTGTTAACAAACGCTGATGTCATGATAGTTTGTTGAATGTAAATGCGATTCATTTATATTGATTGGCTAGTCAGTGAAATTGAGCTGTCTCGTCAGATTTGACAAGAATGACGTTCTGTTGCAGCAGTGAGCACACTGATCTGCAACGCTAGCGTTAATGTTTAATTAATTAGCGTTATGTGCAAGCGGGCAGTTATCGCCCATGTATTTTTAGCAACTCGTTAACAAACGCTGATGTCATGATAGTTTGTTGAATATAAATGCGATTCACTTTGTGGCATATAAGGCTATATTGATAGGCTAGTCAATGCTCAACTAGTCTTCCATGCATGAAGTGGAGCCATCTCATCAGTTTGTACAAGAATAGAGTTCTGTTGCATCAGTGAGCATTAAACCCTGATTTGCAACTCTCTGTTTTGCACTGAAAACTATTCCACTGATTTATTTGTTTTAGCTACATTTCTTTCCTTTGTAGTACTCCAATATTTTTTGTAGGGACGGCAATACGTTTAGAGAACTTAAAGTTATGTTAAATACAGTAGGTTTTATTTTTTTCTGCTGTAAAACTTAAGATGGGGGGAAACTAAAGATTTGTAAAATAATTTCAATGTGTAATGCAGTTTTATTTTTGTTAAAATGGATTTTTCTAAAAATTGGTATCGAAAAAAGTATCGTTCAGGAACCGGTATCGAAATCCAAGTATCGAAACGGTATCGATATCGAAAAATTTTGAACGATACCCAGCCCTACATGGAGCGCAGATGTACTTGTACATTGAGCGGAGAGGTACTGGTACATGGAGCGGAGATGTACTTGTACATTGAGCGGAGAGGTACTTGTACATTGAGCGGAGAGGTACTTGTACATGGAGCGGAGATGTACTTGTACATTGAGCGGAGAGGTACTGGTACATGGAGCGGAGATGTACTTGTACATTGAGCGGAGAGGTACTTGTACATGGAGTGGAGATGTACTTGTACATTGAGCGGAGAGGTACTGGTACATGGAGCGGAGATGTACTTGTACATTGAGCGGAGAGGTACTTGTACATGGAGTGGAGATGTACTTGTACATTGAGCGGAGAGGTACTGGTACATGGAGCGGAGATGTACTTGTACATTGAGCGGAGAGGTACTTGTACATGGAGTGGAGATGTACTTGTACATGGAGCGGAGATGTACTTGTACATTGAGCGGAGAGGTACTTGTACATGGAGCGGAGATGTACTTGTACATGGATCGGAGAGGTACTTGTACATGAGAGCGGAGAGGTACTGTCGACACTTGTACATTGAGCGTAGAGGTACTGTCGACACTTGTACATTGAGCGGAGAGGTACTTGTACATGGAGCGGAGAGGTACTGTCGACACTTGTACATTGAGCGGAGAGGTACTTGTACATTGAGCGGAGAGGTACTTGTACATGGAGCGCAGAGGTACTTGTACATTGAGCGGAGAGGTACTTGTACATGGAGCGGAGAGGTACTTGTACATGAGAGCGGAGAGGTACTTGTACATGGAGCGGAGAGGTACTTGTACATTGAGCGGAGAGGTACTGTCGACACTTGTACATTCAGCGGAGAGGTACTTGTACATGGAGCGGAGAGGTACTGTCGATACTTGACATTGAGCGGAGAGGTACTTGTACATGGAGCGGAGAGGTACTTGTACATGGAGCGGAGAGGTACTTGTACATGGAGCGGAGAGGTACTTGTACATTGAGCGGAGAGGTACTTGTACATGGAGCGGAGAGGTACTTGTACATTGAGCGGAGAGGTACTTGTACATGGAGCGGAGAGGTACTTGTACATGGAGCGGAGAGGTACTTGTACATGGAGCGGAGAGGTACTTGTACATGGAGCGGAGAGGTACTTGTACATTGAGCGGAGATGTACTTGTACATGGAGCGGAGATGTACTTGTACATGGATCGGAGAGGTACTTGTACATGAGAGCGGAGAGGTACTGTCGACACTTGTACATTGAGCGTAGAGGTACTGTCGACACTTGTACATTGAGCGGAGAGGTACTTGTACATGGAGCGGAGAGGTACTGTCGACACTTGTACATTGAGCGGAGAGGTACTTGTACATTGAGCGGAGAGGTACTTGTACATGGAGCGCAGAGGTACTTGTACATTGAGCGGAGAGGTACTTGTACATGGAGCGGAGAGGTACTTGTACATGAGAGCGGAGAGGTACTTGTACATGGAGCGGAGAGGTACTTGTACATTGAGCGGAGAGGTACTGTCGACACTTGTACATTCAGCGGAGAGGTACTTGTACATGGAGCGGAGAGGTACTGTCGATACTTGACATTGAGCGGAGAGGTACTTGTACATGGAGCGGAGAGGTATTTGTACATTGAGCGGAGAGGTACTTGTACATTGAGCGGAGAGGTACTGTCGACACTTGTACATTCAGCGGAGAGCTACTTGTACATGGAGCGGAGAGGTATTTGTACATTGAGCGGAGAGGTACTTGTACATGGAGCGGAGAGGTACTTGTACATAGAGCGGAGAGGTACTTATACATGGAGCGGAGAGGTATTTGTACATTGAGCGGAGAGGTACTTGTACATGGAGCGGAGAGGTACTTGTACATGAGAGCGGAGAGGTATTTGTACATGGAGCGGAAAGGTACTGTCGACACTTGTACATTGAGCGGAGAGCTACTTGTACATGGAGCGGAGAGGTACTTGTACATGAGAGCGGAGAGGTACTTGTACATGGAGCGGAGAGGTACTTGTACATGAGAGCGGAGAGGTACTTGTACATGGAGCGGAGAGGTATTTGTACATGGAGCGGAGAGGTACTGTCGACACTTGACATTGAGCGGAGAGGTACTTGTACATGGAGCGGAGAGGTACTTGTGTTTAGGGGGACCTGATGGAGTGCAGTGACACATTTTGTGCAATTCGACATAGCGCCACCTACTGGCAAAAACAAAAAGTGGTTCATCTCGAGAACCAACTCTCTGTTTTGCAACTCTCTGTTTTGCACTGAAAACTATTCCACTGATTTATTTGTTTTAGCTACATTTCTTTCCTTTGTAGTACTCCAATATTTTTTGTAGGGACGGCAATACGTTTAGAGAACTTAAAGTTATGTTAAATACAGAGGTATTTGTACATGGAGCGGAGAGGTACTGTCGACACTTGACATTGAGCGGAGAGGTACTTGTACATGGAGCGGAGAGGTACTTGTACATGAGAGCGGAGAGGTATTTGTACATGGAGCGGAGAGGTACTGTCGACACTTGACATTGAGCGGAGAGGTACTTGTACATGGAGCGGAGAGGTACTTGTACATGGAGCGGAGAGGTACTTGTACATGAGAGCGGAGAGGTACTTGTACATGGAGCGGAGAGGTATTTGTACATGGAGCGGAGAGGTACTGTCGACACTTGACATTGAGCGGAGAGGTACTTGTACATGGAGCGGAGAGGTACTTGTACATGAGAGCGGAGAGGTATTTGTACATGGAGCGGAGAGGTACTGTCGACACTTGACATTGAGCGGAGAGGTACTTGTACATGGAGCGGAGAGGTACTTGTACATGGAGCGGAGAGGTACTTGTACATGGACCGGAGAGGTACTTGTACATGGAGCGGAGAGGTACTTGTACATGGAGCGGAGATGTACTTGTACATTGAGCGGAGAGGTACTTGTACATGGAGCAGAGATGTACTTGTACATGGAGCGGAGATGTACTTGTACATTGAGCGGAGAGGTACTTGTACATGGAGCGGAGAGGTACTTGTACATGGAGCGGAGATGTACTTGTACATGGAGCGGAGAGGTACTTGTACATGGAGCGGAGATGTACTTGTACATTGAGCGGAGAGGTACTTGTACATGGAGCAGAGATGTACTTGTACATGGAGCGGAGAGGTACTTGTACATGGAGCGGAGAGGTACTTGTACATGGAGCGGAGAGGTACTTGTACATGGAGCGGAGAGGTACTTGTACATTGAGCGGAGAGGTACTTGTACATTGAGCGGAGAGGTACTTGTACATGGAGCTAGGGCTGGGTATCGAGTTTCGATACTTACTTGGCACCGAAATGGAAACATCGATACTAAGGGGTATCGAAGCCTCCCTTGTCAATCGATACCAATTTTCGATACCAAAACAAAACAGCGTCATTGAGCCTATAAGCATGCGACATGCTTGCACGCCGCGCTCTAATACGGCTGGTGATTGGCTGTCATGTAGAGGCATGCAGGAAACGTTACGCCCACTTTAGCCGGTGTGTTTGTTGTGACTGTGAGCCAGGCGTGCGGTGCGGATAGTATACAAGAAGTTAGCCACTCAAGCTACTCCTATGCTGGATTACCATATGGCGAAGATGATGAAAAGCAGGAAAAGAAACAGAAACAACACGGACTGGTTTCCACAGACAAGATAAATAATTGAGAGGTGGGTCAGCTCAGCTTACCGCAAGTTAGCGGTTATCAGATCCCTCAGTCTGACAAATCCATGCATCTGGCTGTGAGTTGTAGCATTAGATCGTTTAATTAATTGCCGCCGTAACGTTATGCGCAAGCGGGCATTGTGTATTTTTAGCAACTTGTTAACAAACGCTGATGTCATGATAGTTTGTTGAATGTAAATGCGATTCATTTATATTGATTGGCTAGTCAGTGAAATTGAGCTGTCTCGTCAGATTTGACAAGAATGACGTTCTGTTGCAGCAGTGAGCACACTGATCTGCAACGCTAGCGTTAATGTTTAATTAATTAGCGTTATGTGCAAGCGGGCAGTTATCGCCCATGTATTTTTAGCAACTCGTTAACAAACGCTGATGTCATGATAGTTTGTTGAATATAAATGCGATTCACTTTGTGGCATATAAGGCTATATTGATAGGCTAGTCAATGCTCAACTAGTCTTCCATGCATGAAGTGGAGCCATCTCATCAGTTTGTACAAGAATAGAGTTCTGTTGCATCAGTGAGCATTAAACCCTGATTTGCAACTCTCTGTTTTGCACTGAAAACTATTCCACTGATTTATTTGTTTTAGCTACATTTCTTTCCTTTGTAGTACTCCAATATTTTTTGTAGGGACGGCAATACGTTTAGAGAACTTAAAGTTATGTTAAATACAGTAGGTTTTATTTTTTTCTGCTGTAAAACTTAAGATGGGGGGAAACTAAAGATTTGTAAAATAATTTCAATGTGTAATGCAGTTTTATTTTTGTTAAAATGGATTTTTCTAAAAATTGGTATCGAAAAAAGTATCGTTCAGGAACCGGTATCGAAATCCAAGTATCGAAACGGTATCGATATCGAAAAATTTTGAACGATACCCAGCCCTACATGGAGCGCAGATGTACTTGTACATTGAGCGGAGAGGTACTGGTACATGGAGCGGAGATGTACTTGTACATTGAGCGGAGAGGTACTTGTACATTGAGCGGAGAGGTACTTGTACATGGAGCGGAGATGTACTTGTACATTGAGCGGAGAGGTACTGGTACATGGAGCGGAGATGTACTTGTACATTGAGCGGAGAGGTACTTGTACATGGAGTGGAGATGTACTTGTACATTGAGCGGAGAGGTACTGGTACATGGAGCGGAGATGTACTTGTACATTGAGCGGAGAGGTACTTGTACATGGAGTGGAGATGTACTTGTACATTGAGCGGAGAGGTACTGGTACATGGAGCGGAGATGTACTTGTACATTGAGCGGAGAGGTACTTGTACATGGAGTGGAGATGTACTTGTACATGGAGCGGAGATGTACTTGTACATTGAGCGGAGAGGTACTTGTACATGGAGCGGAGATGTACTTGTACATGGATCGGAGAGGTACTTGTACATGAGAGCGGAGAGGTACTGTCGACACTTGTACATTGAGCGTAGAGGTACTGTCGACACTTGTACATTGAGCGGAGAGGTACTTGTACATGGAGCGGAGAGGTACTGTCGACACTTGTACATTGAGCGGAGAGGTACTTGTACATTGAGCGGAGAGGTACTTGTACATGGAGCGCAGAGGTACTTGTACATTGAGCGGAGAGGTACTTGTACATGGAGCGGAGAGGTACTTGTACATGAGAGCGGAGAGGTACTTGTACATGGAGCGGAGAGGTACTTGTACATTGAGCGGAGAGGTACTGTCGACACTTGTACATTCAGCGGAGAGGTACTTGTACATGGAGCGGAGAGGTACTGTCGATACTTGACATTGAGCGGAGAGGTACTTGTACATGGAGCGGAGAGGTACTTGTACATGGAGCGGAGAGGTACTTGTACATGGAGCGGAGAGGTACTTGTACATTGAGCGGAGAGGTACTTGTACATGGAGCGGAGAGGTACTTGTACATTGAGCGGAGAGGTACTTGTACATGGAGCGGAGAGGTACTTGTACATGGAGCGGAGAGGTACTTGTACATGGAGCGGAGAGGTACTTGTACATGGAGCGGAGAGGTACTTGTACATTGAGCGGAGATGTACTTGTACATGGAGCGGAGATGTACTTGTACATGGATCGGAGAGGTACTTGTACATGAGAGCGGAGCGGTACTGTCGACACTTGTACATTGAGCGTAGAGGTACTGTCGACACTTGTACATTGAGCGGAGAGGTACTTGTACATGGAGCGGAGAGGTACTGTCGACACTTGTACATTGAGCGGAGAGGTACTTGTACATTGAGCGGAGAGGTACTTGTACATGGAGCGCAGAGGTACTTGTACATTGAGCGGAGAGGTACTTGTACATGGAGCGGAGAGGTACTTGTACATGAGAGCGGAGAGGTACTTGTACATGGAGCGGAGAGGTACTTGTACATTGAGCGGAGAGGTACTGTCGACACTTGTACATTCAGCGGAGAGGTACTTGTACATGGAGCGGAGAGGTACTGTCGATACTTGACATTGAGCGGAGAGGTACTTGTACATGGAGCGGAGAGGTATTTGTACATTGAGCGGAGAGGTACTTGTACATTGAGCGGAGAGGTACTGTCGACACTTGTACATTCAGCGGAGAGCTACTTGTACATGGAGCGGAGAGGTATTTGTACATTGAGCGGAGAGGTACTTGTACATGGAGCGGAGAGGTACTTGTACATAGAGCGGAGAGGTACTTATACATGGAGCGGAGAGGTATTTGTACATTGAGCGGAGAGGTACTTGTACATGGAGCGGAGAGGTACTTGTACATGAGAGCGGAGAGGTATTTGTACATGGAGCGGAAAGGTACTGTCGACACTTGTACATTGAGCGGAGAGCTACTTGTACATGGAGCGGAGAGGTACTTGTACATGAGAGCGGAGAGGTACTTGTACATGGAGCGGAGAGGTACTTGTACATGAGAGCGGAGAGGTACTTGTACATGGAGCGGAGAGGTATTTGTACATGGAGCGGAGAGGTACTGTCGACACTTGACATTGAGCGGAGAGGTACTTGTACATGGAGCGGAGAGGTACTTGTGTTTAGGGGGACCTGATGGAGTGCAGTGACACATTTTGTGCAATTCGACATAGCGCCACCTACTGGCAAAAACAAAAAGTGGTTCATCTCGAGAACCAACTCTCTGTTTTGCAACTCTCTGTTTTGCACTGAAAACTATTCCACTGATTTATTTGTTTTAGCTACATTTCTTTCCTTTGTAGTACTCCAATATTTTTTGTAGGGACGGCAATACGTTTAGAGAACTTAAAGTTATGTTAAATACAGAGGTATTTGTACATGGAGCGGAGAGGTACTGTCGACACTTGACATTGAGCGGAGAGGTACTTGTACATGGAGCGGAGAGGTACTTGTACATGAGAGCGGAGAGGTATTTGTACATGGAGCGGAGAGGTACTGTCGACACTTGACATTGAGCGGAGAGGTACTTGTACATGGAGCGGAGAGGTACTTGTACATGGAGCGGAGAGGTACTTGTACATGAGAGCGGAGAGGTACTTGTACATGGAGCGGAGAGGTATTTGTACATGGAGCGGAGAGGTACTGTCGACACTTGACATTGAGCGGAGAGGTACTTGTACATGGAGCGGAGAGGTACTTGTACATGAGAGCGGAGAGGTATTTGTACATGGAGCGGAGAGGTACTGTCGACACTTGACATTGAGCGGAGAGGTACTTGTACATGGAGCGGAGAGGTACTTGTACATGGAGCGGAGAGGTACTTGTACATGGACCGGAGAGGTACTTGTACATGGAGCGGAGAGGTACTTGTACATGGAGCGGAGATGTACTTGTACATTGAGCGGAGAGGTACTTGTACATGGAGCAGAGATGTACTTGTACATGGAGCGGAGATGTACTTGTACATTGAGCGGAGAGGTACTTGTACATGGAGCGGAGAGGTACTTGTACATGGAGCGGAGATGTACTTGTACATGGAGCGGAGAGGTACTTGTACATGGAGCGGAGATGTACTTGTACATTGAGCGGAGAGGTACTTGTACATGGAGCAGAGATGTACTTGTACATGGAGCGGAGAGGTACTTGTACATGGAGCGGAGAGGTACTTGTACATGGAGCGGAGAGGTACTTGTACATGGAGCGGAGAGGTACTTGTACATTGAGCGGAGAGGTACTTGTACATTGAGCGGAGAGGTACTTGTACATGGAGCTAGGGCTGGGTATCGAGTTTCGATACTTACTTGGCACCGAAATGGAAACATCGATACTAAGGGGTATCGAAGCCTCCCTTGTCAATCGATACCAATTTTCGATACCAAAACAAAACAGCGTCATTGAGCCTATAAGCATGCGACATGCTTGCACGCCGCGCTCTAATACGGCTGGTGATTGGCTGTCATGTAGAGGCATGCAGGAAACGTTACGCCCACTTTAGCCGGTGTGTTTGTTGTGACTGTGAGCCAGGCGTGCGGTGCGGATAGTATACAAGAAGTTAGCCACTCAAGCTACTCCTATGCTGGATTACCATATGGCGAAGATGATGAAAAGCAGGAAAAGAAACAGAAACAACACGGACTGGTTTCCACAGACAAGATAAATAATTGAGAGGTGGGTCAGCTCAGCTTACCGCAAGTTAGCGGTTATCAGATCCCTCAGTCTGACAAATCCATGCATCTGGCTGTGAGTTGTAGCATTAGATCGTTTAATTAATTGCCGCCGTAACGTTATGCGCAAGCGGGCATTGTATATTTTTAGCAACTTGTTAACAAACGCTGATGTCATGATAGTTTGTTGAATGTAAATGCGATTCATTTATATTGATTGGCTAGTCAGTGAAATTGAGCTGTCTCGTCAGATTTGACAAGAATGACGTTCTGTTGCAGCAGTGAGCACACTGATCTGCAACGCTAGCGTTAATGTTTAATTAATTAGCGTTATGTGCAAGCGGGCAGTTATCGCCCATGTATTTTTAGCAACTCGTTAACAAACGCTGATGTCATGATAGTTTGTTGAATATAAATGCGATTCACTTTGTGGCATATAAGGCTATATTGATAGGCTAGTCAATGCTCAACTAGTCTTCCATGCATGAAGTGGAGCCATCTCATCAGTTTGTACAAGAATAGAGTTCTGTTGCATCAGTGAGCATTAAACCCTGATTTGCAACTCTCTGTTTTGCACTGAAAACTATTCCACTGATTTATTTGTTTTAGCTACATTTCTTTCCTTTGTAGTACTCCAATATTTTTTGTAGGGACGGCAATACGTTTAGAGAACTTAAAGTTATGTTAAATACAGTAGGTTTTATTTTTTTCTGCTGTAAAACTTAAGATGGGGGGAAACTAAAGATTTGTAAAATAATTTCAATGTGTAATGCAGTTTTATTTTTGTTAAAATGGATTTTTCTAAAAATTGGTATCGAAAAAAGTATCGTTCAGGAACCGGTATCGAAATCCAAGTATCGAAACGGTATCGATATCGAAAAATTTTGAACGATACCCAGCCCTACATGGAGCGCAGATGTACTTGTACATTGAGCGGAGAGGTACTGGTACATGGAGCGGAGATGTACTTGTACATTGAGCGGAGAGGTACTTGTACATTGAGCGGAGAGGTACTTGTACATGGAGCGGAGATGTACTTGTACATTGAGCGGAGAGGTACTGGTACATGGAGCGGAGATGTACTTGTACATTGAGCGGAGAGGTACTTGTACATGGAGTGGAGATGTACTTGTACATTGAGCGGAGAGGTACTGGTACATGGAGCGGAGATGTACTTGTACATTGAGCGGAGAGGTACTTGTACATGGAGTGGAGATGTACTTGTACATTGAGCGGAGAGGTACTGGTACATGGAGCGGAGATGTACTTGTACATTGAGCGGAGAGGTACTTGTACATGGAGTGGAGATGTACTTGTACATGGAGCGGAGATGTACTTGTACATTGAGCGGAGAGGTACTTGTACATGGAGCGGAGATGTACTTGTACATGGAGCGGAGAGGTACTTGTACATGGAGCGGAGAGGTACTTGTACATGGAGCGGAGATGTACTTGTACATGGAGCGGAGATGTACTTGTACATGGAGCGGAGAGGTACTTGTACATGGAGCGGAGAGGTACTTATACATTGAGCGGAGACGTACTTGTACATGGAGCGGAGATGTACTTGTACATTGAGCGGAGAGGTACTTGTACATTGAGCGGAGAGGTACTGGTACATGGAGCGGAGATGTACTTGTACATTGAGCGGAGAGGTACTTGTACATGGAGCGGAGAGGTACTTGTACATTGAGCGGAGAGGTACTTGTACATTGAGCGGAGACGTACTTGTACATTGAGCGGAGATGTACTTGTACATTGAGCGGAGATGTACTTGTACATTGAGCGGAGAGGTACTGGTACATGGAGCGGAGAGGTACTTGTACATGGAGCGGAGAGGTATTTGTACATGGAGCGGAGAGGTATTTGTACATGGAGCGGAGAGGTACTTGTACATTGAGCGGAGAGGTACTTGTACATGGAGCGGAGAGGTACTTGTACATGGAGCGGAGAGGTACTTGTACATGTAGCGGAGAGGTGCTTGTACATGGAGCGGAGAGGTACTTGTACATGGAGCGGAGAGGTATTTGTACATGGAGCGGAGAGGTACTTGTACATGGAGCGGAGAGGTACTTGTACATTCAGCGGAGAGGTACTTGTACATTGAGCGGAGAGGTACTTGTAGATGGAGCGGAGAGGTACTGTCGACACTTGTACATTGAGCGGAGAGGTACTTGTACATGGAGCGGAGAGGTACTTGTACATGGAGCGGAGAGGTACTGTCGACACTTGTACATTGAGCGGAGAGGTACTTGTACATGGAGCGGAGAGGTACTTGTACATGGAGCGGAGATGTACTTGTACAGGGAGCGGAGAGGTACTTGTACATTGAGCGGAGAGGTACTTGTACATGGAGCGGAGAGGTACTTGTACATGGAGCGGAGAGGTACTTGTACATGGAGCGGAGAGGTACTTGTACATTGAGCGGAGAGGTACTTGTACATGGAGCGGAGAGGTACTTGTACATGGAGCGGAGAGGTACTTGTACATGGAGCGGAGAGGTACTTGTACATTGAGCGGAGAGGTACTTGTACATGGAGCGGAGAGGTACTTGTACATGGAGCGGAGAGGTACTTGTACATGGAGCGGAGAGGTACTTGTACATTGAGCGGAGATGTACTTGTACATGGAGCGGAGATGTACTTGTACATGGATCGGAGAGGTACTTGTACATGAGAGCGGAGAGGTACTGTCGACACTTGTACATTGAGCGTAGAGGTACTGTCGACACTTGTACATTGAGCGGAGAGGTACTTGTACATGGAGCGGAGAGGTACTGTCGACACTTGTACATTGAGCGGAGAGGTACTTGTACATTGAGCGGAGAGGTACTTGTACATGGAGCGCAGAGGTACTTGTACATTGAGCGGAGAGGTACTTGTACATGGAGCGGAGAGGTACTTGTACATGAGAGCGGAGAGGTACTTGTACATGGAGCGGAGAGGTACTTGTACATTGAGCGGAGAGGTACTGTCGACACTTGTACATTCAGCGGAGAGGTACTTGTACATGGAGCGGAGAGGTACTGTCGATACTTGACATTGAGCGGAGAGGTACTTGTACATGGAGCGGAGAGGTACTTGTACATGGAGCGGAGAGGTACTTGTACATGGAGCGGAGAGGTACTTGTACATTGAGCGGAGAGGTACTTGTACATGGAGCGGAGAGGTACTTGTACATTGAGCGGAGAGGTACTTGTACATGGAGCGGAGAGGTACTTGTACATGGAGCGGAGAGGTACTTGTACATGGAGCGGAGAGGTACTTGTACATGGAGCGGAGAGGTACTTGTACATTGAGCGGAGATGTACTTGTACATGGAGCGGAGATGTACTTGTACATGGATCGGAGAGGTACTTGTACATGAGAGCGGAGAGGTACTGTCGACACTTGTACATTGAGCGTAGAGGTACTGTCGACACTTGTACATTGAGCGGAGAGGTACTTGTACATGGAGCGGAGAGGTACTGTCGACACTTGTACATTGAGCGGAGAGGTACTTGTACATTGAGCGGAGAGGTACTTGTACATGGAGCGCAGAGGTACTTGTACATTGAGCGGAGAGGTACTTGTACATGGAGCGGAGAGGTACTTGTACATGAGAGCGGAGAGGTACTTGTACATGGAGCGGAGAGGTACTTGTACATTGAGCGGAGAGGTACTGTCGACACTTGTACATTCAGCGGAGAGGTACTTGTACATGGAGCGGAGAGGTACTGTCGATACTTGACATTGAGCGGAGAGGTACTTGTACATGGAGCGGAGAGGTATTTGTACATTGAGCGGAGAGGTACTTGTACATTGAGCGGAGAGGTACTGTCGACACTTGTACATTCAGCGGAGAGCTACTTGTACATGGAGCGGAGAGGTATTTGTACATTGAGCGGAGAGGTACTTGTACATGGAGCGGAGAGGTACTTGTACATAGAGCGGAGAGGTACTTATACATGGAGCGGAGAGGTATTTGTACATTGAGCAGAGAGGTACTTGTACATGGAGCGGAGAGGTACTTGTACATGAGAGCGGAGAGGTATTTGTACATGGAGCGGAAAGGTACTGTCGACACTTGTACATTGAGCGGAGAGCTACTTGTACATGGAGCGGAGAGGTACTTGTACATGAGAGCGGAGAGGTACTTGTACATGGAGCGGAGAGGTATTTGTACATGGAGCGGAGAGGTACTGTCGACACTTGACATTGAGCGGAGAGGTACTTGTACATGGAGCGGAGAGGTACTTGTACATGAGAGCGGAGAGGTATTTGTACATGGAGCGGAGAGGTACTGTCGACACTTGACATTGAGCGGAGAGGTACTTGTACATGGAGCGGAGAGGTACTGGTACATGGAGCGGAGATGTACTTGTACATTGAGCGGAGAGGTACTTGTACATGGAGTGGAGATGTACTTGTACATG
This sequence comes from Poromitra crassiceps, assembly GCF_964638095.1. Classification (NCBI taxonomy): domain Eukaryota; kingdom Metazoa; phylum Chordata; class Actinopteri; order Beryciformes; family Melamphaidae; genus Poromitra; species Poromitra crassiceps. Next base: position 1,325,609 of record NW_028152259.1, read on the forward strand.
GAGCGGAGATGTACTTGTACATTGAGCGGAGAGGTACTTGTACATGGAGCGGAGATGTACTTGTACATGGAGCGGAGAGGTACTTGTACATGGAGCGGAGAGGTACTTGTACATGGAGCGGAGATGTACTTGTACATGGAGCGGAGATGTACTTGTACATGGAGCGGAGAGGTACTTGTACATGGAGCGGAGAGGTACTTATACATTGAGCGGAGACGTACTTGTACATGGAGCGGAGATGTACTTGTACATTGAGCGGAGAGGTACTTGTACATTGAGCGGAGAGGTACTGGTACATGGAGCGGAGATGTACTTGTACATTGAGCGGAGAGGTACTTGTACATGGAGCGGAGAGGTACTTGTACATTGAGCGGAGAGGTACTTGTACATTGAGCGGAGACGTACTTGTACATTGAGCGGAGATGTACTTGTACATTGAGCGGAGATGTACTTGTACATTGAGCGGAGAGGTACTGGTACATGGAGCGGAGAGGTACTTGTACATGGAGCGGAGAGGTATTTGTACATGGAGCGGAGAGGTATTTGTACATGGAGCGGAGAGGTACTTGTACATTGAGCGGAGAGGTACTTGTACATGGAGCGGAGAGGTACTTGTACATGGAGCGGAGAGGTACTTGTACATGTAGCGGAGAGGTGCTTGTACATGGAGCGGAGAGGTACTTGTACATGGAGCGGAGAGGTATTTGTACATGGAGCGGAGAGGTACTTGTACATGGAGCGGAGAGGTACTTGTACATTCAGCGGAGAGGTACTTGTACATTGAGCGGAGAGGTACTTGTAGATGGAGCGGAGAGGTACTGTCGACACTTGTACATTGAGCGGAGAGGTACTTGTACATGGAGCGGAGAGGTACTTGTACATGGAGCGGAGAGGTACTGTCGACACTTGTACATTGAGCGGAGAGGTACTTGTACATGGAGCGGAGAGGTACTTGTACATGGAGCGGAGATGTACTTGTACAGGGAGCGGAGAGGTACTTGTACATTGAGCGGAGAGGTACTTGTACATGGAGCGGAGAGGTACTTGTACATGGAGCGGAGAGGTACTTGTACATGGAGCGGAGAGGTACTTGTACATTGAGCGGAGAGGTACTTGTACATGGAGCGGAGAGGTACTTGTACATGGAGCGGAGAGGTACTTGTACATGGAGCGGAGAGGTACTTGTACATTGAGCGGAGAGGTACTTGTACATGGAGCGGAGAGGTACTTGTACATGGAGCGGAGAGGTACTTGTACATGGAGCGGAGAGGTACTTGTACATTGAGCGGAGATGTACTTGTACATGGAGCGGAGATGTACTTGTACATGGATCGGAGAGGTACTTGTACATGAGAGCGGAGAGGTACTGTCGACACTTGTACATTGAGCGTAGAGGTACTGTCGACACTTGTACATTGAGCGGAGAGGTACTTGTACATGGAGCGGAGAGGTACTGTCGACACTTGTACATTGAGCGGAGAGGTACTTGTACATTGAGCGGAGAGGTACTTGTACATGGAGCGCAGAGGTACTTGTACATTGAGCGGAGAGGTACTTGTACATGGAGCGGAGAGGTACTTGTACATGAGAGCGGAGAGGTACTTGTACATGGAGCGGAGAGGTACTTGTACATTGAGCGGAGAGGTACTGTCGACACTTGTACATTCAGCGGAGAGGTACTTGTACATGGAGCGGAGAGGTACTGTCGATACTTGACATTGAGCGGAGAGGTACTTGTACATGGAGCGGAGAGGTACTTGTACATGGAGCGGAGAGGTACTTGTACATGGAGCGGAGAGGTACTTGTACATTGAGCGGAGAGGTACTTGTACATGGAGCGGAGAGGTACTTGTACATTGAGCGGAGAGGTACTTGTACATGGAGCGGAGAGGTACTTGTACATGGAGCGGAGAGGTACTTGTACATGGAGCGGAGAGGTACTTGTACATGGAGCGGAGAGGTACTTGTACATTGAGCGGAGATGTACTTGTACATGGAGCGGAGATGTACTTGTACATGGATCGGAGAGGTACTTGTACATGAGAGCGGAGAGGTACTGTCGACACTTGTACATTGAGCGTAGAGGTACTGTCGACACTTGTACATTGAGCGGAGAGGTACTTGTACATGGAGCGGAGAGGTACTGTCGACACTTGTACATTGAGCGGAGAGGTACTTGTACATTGAGCGGAGAGGTACTTGTACATGGAGCGCAGAGGTACTTGTACATTGAGCGGAGAGGTACTTGTACATGGAGCGGAGAGGTACTTGTACATGAGAGCGGAGAGGTACTTGTACATGGAGCGGAGAGGTACTTGTACATTGAGCGGAGAGGTACTGTCGACACTTGTACATTCAGCGGAGAGGTACTTGTACATGGAGCGGAGAGGTACTGTCGATACTTGACATTGAGCGGAGAGGTACTTGTACATGGAGCGGAGAGGTATTTGTACATTGAGCGGAGAGGTACTTGTACATTGAGCGGAGAGGTACTGTCGACACTTGTACATTCAGCGGAGAGCTACTTGTACATGGAGCGGAGAGGTATTTGTACATTGAGCGGAGAGGTACTTGTACATGGAGCGGAGAGGTACTTGTACATAGAGCGGAGAGGTACTTATACATGGAGCGGAGAGGTATTTGTACATTGAGCGGAGAGGTACTTGTACATGGAGCGGAGAGGTACTTGTACATGAGAGCGGAGAGGTATTTGTACATGGAGCGGAAAGGTACTGTCGACACTTGTACATTGAGCGGAGAGCTACTTGTACATGGAGCGGAGAGGTACTTGTACATGAGAGCGGAGAGGTACTTGTACATGGAGCGGAGAGGTATTTGTACATGGAGCGGAGAGGTACTGTCGACACTTGACATTGAGCGGAGAGGTACTTGTACATGGAGCGGAGAGGTACTTGTACATGAGAGCGGAGAGGTATTTGTACATGGAGCGGAGAGGTACTGTCGACACTTGACATTGAGCGGAGAGGTACTTGTACATGGAGCGGAGAGGTACTTGTACATGGAGCGGAGAGGTACTTGTACATGTAGCGGAGAGGTGCTTGTACATGGAGCGGAGAGGTACTTGTACATGGAGCGGAGAGGTATTTGTACATGGAGCGGAGAGGTACTTGTACATGGAGCGGAGAGGTACTTGTACATTCAGCGGAGAGGTACTTGTACATTGAGCGGAGAGGTACTTGTAGATGGAGCGGAGAGGTACTGTCGACACTTGTACATTGAGCGGAGAGGTACTTGTACATGGAGCGGAGAGGTACTTGTACATGGAGCGGAGAGGTACTGTCGACACTTGTACATTGAGCGGAGAGGTACTTGTACATGGAGCGGAGAGGTACTTGTACATGGAGCGGAGATGTACTTGTACAGGGAGCGGAGAGGTACTTGTACATTGAGCGGAGAGGTACTTGTACATGGAGCGGAGAGGTACTTGTACATGGAGCGGAGAGGTACTTGTACATGGAGCGGAGAGGTACTTGTACATTGAGCGGAGAGGTACTTGTACATGGAGCGGAGAGGTACTTGTACATGGAGCGGAGAGGTACTTGTACATGGAGCGGAGAGGTACTTGTACATTGAGCGGAGAGGTACTTGTACATGGAGCGGAGAGGTACTTGTACATGGAGCGGAGAGGTACTTGTACATGGAGCGGAGAGGTACTTGTACATTGAGCGGAGATGTACTTGTACATGGAGCGGAGATGTACTTGTACATGGATCGGAGAGGTACTTGTACATGAGAGCGGAGAGGTACTGTCGACACTTGTACATTGAGCGTAGAGGTACTGTCGACACTTGTACATTGAGCGGAGAGGTACTTGTACATGGAGCGGAGAGGTACTGTCGACACTTGTACATTGAGCGGAGAGGTACTTGTACATTGAGCGGAGAGGTACTTGTACATGGAGCGCAGAGGTACTTGTACATTGAGCGGAGAGGTACTTGTACATGGAGCGGAGAGGTACTTGTACATGAGAGCGGAGAGGTACTTGTACATGGAGCGGAGAGGTACTTGTACATTGAGCGGAGAGGTACTGTCGACACTTGTACATTCAGCGGAGAGGTACTTGTACATGGAGCGGAGAGGTACTGTCGATACTTGACATTGAGCGGAGAGGTACTTGTACATGGAGCGGAGAGGTACTTGTACATGGAGCGGAGAGGTACTTGTACATGGAGCGGAGAGGTACTTGTACATTGAGCGGAGAGGTACTTGTACATGGAGCGGAGAGGTACTTGTACATTGAGCGGAGAGGTACTTGTACATGGAGCGGAGAGGTACTTGTACATGGAGCGGAGAGGTACTTGTACATGGAGCGGAGAGGTACTTGTACATGGAGCGGAGAGGTACTTGTACATTGAGCGGAGATGTACTTGTACATGGAGCGGAGATGTACTTGTACATGGATCGGAGAGGTACTTGTACATGAGAGCGGAGAGGTACTGTCGACACTTGTACATTGAGCGTAGAGGTACTGTCGACACTTGTACATTGAGCGGAGAGGTACTTGTACATGGAGCGGAGAGGTACTGTCGACACTTGTACATTGAGCGGAGAGGTACTTGTACATTGAGCGGAGAGGTACTTGTACATGGAGCGCAGAGGTACTTGTACATTGAGCGGAGAGGTACTTGTACATGGAGCGGAGAGGTACTTGTACATGAGAGCGGAGAGGTACTTGTACATGGAGCGGAGAGGTACTTGTACATTGAGCGGAGAGGTACTGTCGACACTTGTACATTCAGCGGAGAGGTACTTGTACATGGAGCGGAGAGGTACTGTCGATACTTGACATTGAGCGGAGAGGTACTTGTACATGGAGCGGAGAGGTATTTGTACATTGAGCGGAGAGGTACTTGTACATTGAGCGGAGAGGTACTGTCGACACTTGTACATTCAGCGGAGAGCTACTTGTACATGGAGCGGAGAGGTATTTGTACATTGAGCGGAGAGGTACTTGTACATGGAGCGGAGAGGTACTTGTACATAGAGCGGAGAGGTACTTATACATGGAGCGGAGAGGTATTTGTACATTGAGCGGAGAGGTACTTGTACATGGAGCGGAGAGGTACTTGTACATGAGAGCGGAGAGGTATTTGTACATGGAGCGGAAAGGTACTGTCGACACTTGTACATTGAGCGGAGAGCTACTTGTACATGGAGCGGAGAGGTACTTGTACATGAGAGCGGAGAGGTACTTGTACATGGAGCGGAGAGGTATTTGTACATGGAGCGGAGAGGTACTGTCGACACTTGACATTGAGCGGAGAGGTACTTGTACATGGAGCGGAGAGGTACTTGTACATGAGAGCGGAGAGGTATTTGTACATGGAGCGGAGAGGTACTGTCGACACTTGACATTGAGCGGAGAGGTACTTGTACATGGAGCGGAGAGGTACTGGTACATGGAGCGGAGATGTACTTGTACATTGAGCGGAGAGGTACTTGTACATGGAGTGGAGATGTACTTGTACATGGAGCGGAGATGTACTTGTACATTGAGCGGAGAGGTACTTGTACATGGAGCGGAGATGTACTTGTACATGGAGCGGAGAGGTACTTGTACATGGAGCGGAGAGGTACTTGTACATGGAGCGGAGATGTACTTGTACATGGAGCGGAGATGTACTTGTACATGGAGCGGAGAGGTACTTGTACATGGAGCGGAGAGGTACTTATACATTGAGCGGAGACGTACTTGTACATGGAGCGGAGATGTACTTGTACATTGAGCGGAGAGGTACTTGTACATTGAGCGGAGAGGTACTGGTACATGGAGCGGAGATGTACTTGTACATTGAGCGGAGAGGTACTTGTACATGGAGCGGAGAGGTACTTGTACATTGAGCGGAGAGGTACTTGTACATTGAGCGGAGACGTACTTGTACATTGAGCGGAGATGTACTTGTACATTGAGCGGAGATGTACTTGTACATTGAGCGGAGAGGTACTGGTACATGGAGCGGAGAGGTACTTGTACATGGAGCGGAGAGGTATTTGTACATGGAGCGGAGAGGTATTTGTACATGGAGCGGAGAGGTACTTGTACATTGAGCGGAGAGGTACTTGTACATGGAGCGGAGAGGTACTTGTACATGGAGCGGAGAGGTACTTGTACATGTAGCGGAGAGGTGCTTGTACATGGAGCGGAGAGGTACTTGTACATGGAGCGGAGAGGTATTTGTACATGGAGCGGAGAGGTACTTGTACATGGAGCGGAGAGGTACTTGTACATTCAGCGGAGAGGTACTTGTACATTGAGCGGAGAGGTACTTGTAGATGGAGCGGAGAGGTACTGTCGACACTTGTACATTGAGCGGAGAGGTACTTGTACATGGAGCGGAGAGGTACTTGTACATGGAGCGGAGAGGTACTGTCGACACTTGTACATTGAGCGGAGAGGTACTTGTACATGGAGCGGAGAGGTACTTGTACATGGAGCGGAGATGTACTTGTACAGGGAGCGGAGAGGTACTTGTACATTGAGCGGAGAGGTACTTGTACATGGAGCGGAGAGGTACTTGTACATGGAGCGGAGAGGTACTTGTACATGGAGCGGAGAGGTACTTGTACATTGAGCGGAGAGGTACTTGTACATGGAGCGGAGAGGTACTTGTACATGGAGCGGAGAGGTACTTGTACATGGAGCGGAGAGGTACTTGTACATTGAGCGGAGAGGTACTTGTACATGGAGCGGAGAGGTACTTGTACATGGAGCGGAGAGGTACTTGTACATGGAGCGGAGAGGTACTTGTACATTGAGCGGAGATGTACTTGTACATGGAGCGGAGATGTACTTGTACATGGATCGGAGAGGTACTTGTACATGAGAGCGGAGAGGTACTGTCGACACTTGTACATTGAGCGTAGAGGTACTGTCGACACTTGTACATTGAGCGGAGAGGTACTTGTACATGGAGCGGAGAGGTACTGTCGACACTTGTACATTGAGCGGAGAGGTACTTGTACATTGAGCGGAGAGGTACTTGTACATGGAGCGCAGAGGTACTTGTACATTGAGCGGAGAGGTACTTGTACATGGAGCGGAGAGGTACTTGTACATGAGAGCGGAGAGGTACTTGTACATGGAGCGGAGAGGTACTTGTACATTGAGCGGAGAGGTACTGTCGACACTTGTACATTCAGCGGAGAGGTACTTGTACATGGAGCGGAGAGGTACTGTCGATACTTGACATTGAGCGGAGAGGTACTTGTACATGGAGCGGAGAGGTACTTGTACATGGAGCGGAGAGGTACTTGTACATGGAGCGGAGAGGTACTTGTACATTGAGCGGAGAGGTACTTGTACATGGAGCGGAGAGGTACTTGTACATTGAGCGGAGAGGTACTTGTACATGGAGCGGAGAGGTACTTGTACATGGAGCGGAGAGGTACTTGTACATGGAGCGGAGAGGTACTTGTACATGGAGCGGAGAGGTACTTGTACATTGAGCGGAGATGTACTTGTACATGGAGCGGAGATGTACTTGTACATGGATCGGAGAGGTACTTGTACATGAGAGCGGAGAGGTACTGTCGACACTTGTACATTGAGCGTAGAGGTACTGTCGACACTTGTACATTGAGCGGAGAGGTACTTGTACATGGAGCGGAGAGGTACTGTCGACACTTGTACATTGAGCGGAGAGGTACTTGTACATTGAGCGGAGAGGTACTTGTACATGGAGCGCAGAGGTACTTGTACATTGAGCGGAGAGGTACTTGTACATGGAGCGGAGAGGTACTTGTACATGAGAGCGGAGAGGTACTTGTACATGGAGCGGAGAGGTACTTGTACATTGAGCGGAGAGGTACTGTCGACACTTGTACATTCAGCGGAGAGGTACTTGTACATGGAGCGGAGAGGTACTGTCGATACTTGACATTGAGCGGAGAGGTACTTGTACATGGAGCGGAGAGGTATTTGTACATTGAGCGGAGAGGTACTTGTACATTGAGCGGAGAGGTACTGTCGACACTTGTACATTCAGCGGAGAGCTACTTGTACATGGAGCGGAGAGGTATTTGTACATTGAGCGGAGAGGTACTTGTACATGGAGCGGAGAGGTACTTGTACATAGAGCGGAGAGGTACTTATACATGGAGCGGAGAGGTATTTGTACATTGAGCGGAGAGGTACTTGTACATGGAGCGGAGAGGTACTTGTACATGAGAGCGGAGAGGTATTTGTACATGGAGCGGAAAGGTACTGTCGACACTTGTACATTGAGCGGAGAGCTACTTGTACATGGAGCGGAGAGGTACTTGTACATGAGAGCGGAGAGGTACTTGTACATGGAGCGGAGAGGTATTTGTACATGGAGCGGAGAGGTACTGTCGACACTTGACATTGAGCGGAGAGGTACTTGTACATGGAGCGGAGAGGTACTTGTACATGAGAGCGGAGAGGTATTTGTACATGGAGCGGAGAGGTACTGTCGACACTTGACATTGAGCGGAGAGGTACTTGTACATGGAGCGGAGAGGTACTTGTACATGGAGCGGAGAGGTACTTGTACATGGACCGGAGAGGTACTTGTACATGGAGCGGAGAGGTACTTGTACATGGAGCGGAGATGTACTTGTACATTGAGCGGAGAGGTACTTGTACATGGAGCAGAGATGTACTTGTACATGGAGCGGAGATGTACTTGTACATTGAGCGGAGAGGTACTTGTACATGGAGCGGAGAGGTACTTGTACATGGAGCGGAGATGTACTTGTACATGGAGCGGAGAGGTACTTGTACATGGAGCGGAGATGTACTTGTACATTGAGCGGAGAGGTACTTGTACATGGAGCAGAGATGTACTTGTACATGGAGCGGAGAGGTACTTGTACATGGAGCGGAGAGGTACTTGTACATGGAGCGGAGAGGTACTTGTACATGGAGCGGAGAGGTACTTGTACATTGAGCGGAGAGGTACTTGTACATTGAGCGGAGAGGTACTTGTACATGGAGCTAGGGCTGGGTATCGAGTTTCGATACTTACTTGGCACCGAAATGGAAACATCGATACTAAGGGGTATCGAAGCCTCCCTTGTCAATCGATACCAATTTTCGATACCAAAACAAAACAGCGTCATTGAGCCTATAAGCATGCGACATGCTTGCACGCCGCGCTCTAATACGGCTGGTGATTGGCTGTCATGTAGAGGCATGCAGGAAACGTTACGCCCACTTTAGCCGGTGTGTTTGTTGTGACTGTGAGCCAGGCGTGCGGTGCGGATAGTATACAAGAAGTTAGCCACTCAAGCTACTCCTATGCTGGATTACCATATGGCGAAGATGATGAAAAGCAGGAAAAGAAACAGAAACAACACGGACTGGTTTCCACAGACAAGAGAAATAATTGAGAGGTGGGTCAGCTCAGCTTACCGCAAGTTAGCGGTTATCAGATCCCTCAGTCTGACAAATCCATGCATCTGGCTGTGAGTTGTAGCATTAGATCGTTTAATTAATTGCCGCCGTAACGTTATGCGCAAGCGGGCATTGTGTATTTTTAGCAACTCGTTAACAAACGCTGATGTCATGATAGTTTGTTGAATGTAAATGCGATTCATTTATATTGATTGGCTAGTCAGTGAAGTTGAGCTGTCTCGTCAGATTTGACAAGAATGACGTTCTGTTGCAGCAGTGAGCACACTGATCTGCAACGCTAGCGTTAATGTTTAATTAATTAGCGTTATGTGCAAGCGGGCAGTTATCGCCCATGTATTTTTAGCAACTCGTTAACAAACGCTGATGTCATGATAGTTTGTTGAATATAAATGCGATTCACTTTGTGGCATATAAGGCTATATTGAAAGGCTAGTCAATGCTCAACTAGTCTTCCATGCATGAAGTGGAGCCATCTCATCAGTTTGTACAAGAATAGAGTTCTGTTGCATCAGTGAGCATTAAACCCTGATTTGCAACTCTCTGTTTTGCACTGAAAACTATTCCACTGATTTATTTGTTTTAGCTACATTTCTTTCCTTTGTAGTACTCCAATATTTTTTGTAGGGACGGCAATACGTTTAGAGAACTTAAAGTTATGTTAAATACAGTAGGTTTTATTTTTTTCTGCTGTAAAACTTAAGATGGGGGGAAACTAAAGATTTGTAAAATAATTTCAATGTGTAATGCAGTTTTATTTTTGTTAAAATGGATTTTTCTAAAAATTGGTATCGAAAAAAGTATCGTTCAGGAACCGGTATCGAAATCCAAGTATCGAAACGGTATCGATATCGAAAATTTTTTAACGATACCCAGCCCTACATGGAGCGCAGATGTACTTGTACATTGAGCGGAGAGGTACTGGTACATGGAGCGGAGATGTACTTGTACATTGAGCGGAGATGTACTTGTACATTGAGCGGAGAGGTACTGGTACATGGAGCGGAGAGGTACTTGTACATGGAGCGGAGAGGTATTTGTACATGGAGCGGAGAGGTATTTGTACATGGAGCGGAGAGGTACTTGTACATTGAGCGGAGAGGTACTTGTACATGGAGCGGAGAGGTACTTGTACATGGAGCGGAGAGGTACTTGTACATGTAGCGGAGAGGTGCTTGTACATGGAGCGGAGAGGTACTTGTACATGGAGCGGAGAGGTATTTGTACATGGAGCGGAGAGGTACTTGTACATGGAGCGGAGAGGTACTTGTACATTCAGCGGAGAGGTACTTGTACATTGAGCGGAGAGGTACTTGTAGATGGAGCGGAGAGGTACTGTCGACACTTGTACATTGAGCGGAGAGGTACTTGTACATGGAGCGGAGAGGTACTTGTACATGGAGCGGAGAGGTACTGTCGACACTTGTACATTGAGCGGAGAGGTACTTGTACATGGAGCGGAGAGGTACTTGTACATGGAGCGGAGATGTACTTGTACAGGGAGCGGAGAGGTACTTGTACATTGAGCGGAGAGGTACTTGTACATGGAGCGGAGAGGTACTTGTACATGGAGCGGAGAGGTACTTGTACATGGAGCGGAGAGGTACTTGTACATTGAGCGGAGAGGTACTTGTACATGGAGCGGAGAGGTACTTGTACATGGAGCGGAGAGGTACTTGTACATGGAGCGGAGAGGTACTTGTACATTGAGCGGAGAGGTACTTGTACATGGAGCGGAGAGGTACTTGTACATGGAGCGGAGAGGTACTTGTACATGGAGCGGAGAGGTACTTGTACATTGAGCGGAGATGTACTTGTACATGGAGCGGAGATGTACTTGTACATGGATCGGAGAGGTACTTGTACATGAGAGCGGAGAGGTACTGTCGACACTTGTACATTGAGCGTAGAGGTACTGTCGACACTTGTACATTGAGCGGAGAGGTACTTGTACATGGAGCGGAGAGGTACTGTCGACACTTGTACATTGAGCGGAGAGGTACTTGTACATTGAGCGGAGAGGTACTTGTACATGGAGCGCAGAGGTACTTGTACATTGAGCGGAGAGGTACTTGTACATGGAGCGGAGAGGTACTTGTACATGAGAGCGGAGAGGTACTTGTACATGGAGCGGAGAGGTACTTGTACATTGAGCGGAGAGGTACTGTCGACACTTGTACATTCAGCGGAGAGGTACTTGTACATGGAGCGGAGAGGTACTCTCGATACTTGACATTGAGCGGAGAGGTACTTGTACATGGAGCGGAGAGGTACTTGTACATGGAGCGGAGAGGTACTTGTACATGGAGCGGAGAGGTACTTGTACATTGAGCGGAGAGGTACTTGTACATGGAGCGGAGAGGTACTTGTACATTGAGCGGAGAGGTACTTGTACATGGAGCGGAGAGGTACTTGTACATGGAGCGGAGAGGTACTTGTACATGGAGCGGAGAGGTACTTGTACATGGAGCGGAGAGGTACTTGTACATTGAGCGGAGATGTACTTGTACATGGAGCGGAGATGTACTTGTACATGGATCGGAGAGGTACTTGTACATGAGAGCGGAGAGGTACTGTCGACACTTGTACATTGAGCGTAGAGGTACTGTCGACACTTGTACATTGAGCGGAGAGGTACTTGTACATGGAGCGGAGAGGTACTGTCGACACTTGTACATTGAGCGGAGAGGTACTTGTACATTGAGCGGAGAGGTACTTGTACATGGAGCGCAGAGGTACTTGTACATTGAGCGGAGAGGTACTTGTACATGGAGCGGAGAGGTACTTGTACATGAGAGCGGAGAGGTACTTGTACATGGAGCGGAGAGGTACTTGTACATTGAGCGGAGAGGTACTGTCGACACTTGTACATTCAGCGGAGAGGTACTTGTACATGGAGCGGAGAGGTACTGTCGATACTTGACATTGAGCGGAGAGGTACTTGTACATGGAGCGGAGAGGTATTTGTACATTGAGCGGAGAGGTACTTGTACATTGAGCGGAGAGGTACTGTCGACACTTGTACATTCAGCGGAGAGCTACTTGTACATGGAGCGGAGAGGTATTTGTACATTGAGCGGAGAGGTACTTGTACATGGAGCGGAGAGGTACTTGTACATAGAGCGGAGAGGTACTTATACATGGAGCGGAGAGGTATTTGTACATTGAGCGGAGAGGTACTTGTACATGGAGCGGAGAGGTACTTGTACATGAGAGCGGAGAGGTATTTGTACATGGAGCGGAAAGGTACTGTCGACACTTGTACATTGAGCGGAGAGCTACTTGTACATGGAGCGGAGAGGTACTTGTACATGAGAGCGGAGAGGTACTTGTACATGGAGCGGAGAGGTATTTGTACATGGAGCGGAGAGGTACTGTCGACACTTGACATTGAGCGGAGAGGTACTTGTACATGGAGCGGAGAGGTACTTGTACATGAGAGCGGAGAGGTATTTGTACATGGAGCGGAGAGGTACTGTCGACACTTGACATTGAGCGGAGAGGTACTTGTACATGGAGCGGAGAGGTACTTGTACATGGAGCGGAGAGGTACTTGTACATGGACCGGAGAGGTACTTGTACATGGAGCGGAGAGGTACTTGTACATGGAGCGGAGATGTACTTGTACATTGAGCGGAGAGGTACTTGTACATGGAGCAGAGATGTACTTGTACATGGAGCGGAGATGTACTTGTACATTGAGCGGAGAGGTACTTGTACATGGAGCGGAGAGGTACTTGTACATGGAGCGGAGATGTACTTGTACATGGAGCGGAGAGGTACTTGTACATGGAGCGGAGATGTACTTGTACATTGAGCGGAGAGGTACTTGTACATGGAGCAGAGATGTACTTGTACATGGAGCGGAGAGGTACTTGTACATGGAGCGGAGAGGTACTTGTACATGGAGCGGAGAGGTACTTGTACATGGAGCGGAGAGGTACTTGTACATTGAGCGGAGAGGTACTTGTACATTGAGCGGAGAGGTACTTGTACATGGAGCTAGGGCTGGGTATCGAGTTTCGATACTTACTTGGCACCGAAATGGAAACATCGATACTAAGGGGTATCGAAGCCTCCCTTGTCAATCGATACCAATTTTCGATACCAAAACAAAACAGCGTCATTGAGCCTATAAGCATGCGACATGCTTGCACGCCGCGCTCTAATACGGCTGGTGATTGGCTGTCATGTAGAGGCATGCAGGAAACGTTACGCCCACTTTAGCCGGTGTGTTTGTTGTGACTGTGAGCCAGGCGTGCGGTGCGGATAGTATACAAGAAGTTAGCCACTCAAGCTACTCCTATGCTGGATTACCATATGGCGAAGATGATGAAAAGCAGGAAAAGAAACAGAAACAACACGGACTGGTTTCCACAGACAAGAGAAATAATTGAGAGGTGGGTCAGCTCAGCTTACCGCAAGTTAGCGGTTATCAGATCCCTCAGTCTGACAAATCCATGCATCTGGCTGTGAGTTGTAGCATTAGATCGTTTAATTAATTGCCGCCGTAACGTTATGCGCAAGCGGGCATTGTGTATTTTTAGCAACTCGTTAACAAACGCTGATGTCATGATAGTTTGTTGAATGTAAATGCGATTCATTTATATTGATTGGCTAGTCAGTGAAGTTGAGCTGTCTCGTCAGATTTGACAAGAATGACGTTCTGTTGCAGCAGTGAGCACACTGATCTGCAACGCTAGCGTTAATGTTTAATTAATTAGCGTTATGTGCAAGCGGGCAGTTATCGCCCATGTATTTTTAGCAACTCGTTAACAAACGCTGATGTCATGATAGTTTGTTGAATATAAATGCGATTCACTTTGTGGCATATAAGGCTATATTGAAAGGCTAGTCAATGCTCAACTAGTCTTCCATGCATGAAGTGGAGCCATCTCATCAGTTTGTACAAGAATAGAGTTCTGTTGCATCAGTGAGCATTAAACCCTGATTTGCAACTCTCTGTTTTGCACTGAAAACTATTCCACTGATTTATTTGTTTTAGCTACATTTCTTTCCTTTGTAGTACTCCAATATTTTTTGTAGGGACGGCAATACGTTTAGAGAACTTAAAGTTATGTTAAATACAGTAGGTTTTATTTTTTTCTGCTGTAAAACTTAAGATGGGGGGAAACTAAAGATTTGTAAAATAATTTCAATGTGTAATGCAGTTTTATTTTTGTTAAAATGGATTTTTCTAAAAATTGGTATCGAAAAAAGTATCGTTCAGGAACCGGTATCGAAATCCAAGTATCGAAACGGTATCGATATCGAAAATTTTTTAACGATACCCAGCCCTACATGGAGCGCAGATGTACTTGTACATTGAGCGGAGAGGTACTGGTACATGGAGCGGAGATGTACTTGTACATTGAGCGGAGAGGTACTTGTACATTGAGCGGAGAGGTACTTGTACATGGAGCGGAGATGTACTTGTACATTGAGCGGAGAGGTACTGGTACATGGAGCGGAGATGTACTTGTACATTGAGCGGAGAGGTACTTGTACATGGAGTGGAGATGTACTTGTACATTGAGCGGAGAGGTACTGGTACATGGAGCGGAGATGTACTTGTACATTGAGCGGAGAGGTACTTGTACATGGAGTGGAGATGTACTTGTACATTGAGCGGAGAGGTACTGGTACATGGAGCGGAGATGTACTTGTACATTGAGCGGAGAGGTACTTGTACATGGAGTGGAGATGTACTTGTACATGGAGCGGAGATGTACTTGTACATTGAGCGGAGAGGTACTTGTACATGGAGCGGAGATGTACTTGTACATGGAGCGGAGAGGTACTTGTACATGGAGCGGAGAGGTACTTGTACATGGAGCGGAGATGTACTTGTACATGGAGCGGAGATGTACTTGTACATGGAGCGGAGAGGTACTTGTACATGGAGCGGAGAGGTACTTATACATTGAGCGGAGACGTACTTGTACATGGAGCGGAGATGTACTTGTACATTGAGCGGAGAGGTACTTGTACATTGAGCGGAGAGGTACTGGTACATGGAGCGGAGATGTACTTGTACATTGAGCGGAGAGGTACTTGTACATGGAGCGGAGAGGTACTTGTACATTGAGCGGAGAGGTACTTGTACATTGAGCGGAGACGTACTTGTACATTGAGCGGAGATGTACTTGTACATTGAGCGGAGATGTACTTGTACATTGAGCGGAGAGGTACTGGTACATGGAGCGGAGAGGTACTTGTACATGGAGCGGAGAGGTATTTGTACATGGAGCGGAGAGGTATTTGTACATGGAGCGGAGAGGTACTTGTACATTGAGCGGAGAGGTACTTGTACATGGAGCGGAGAGGTACTTGTACATGGAGCGGAGAGGTACTTGTACATGTAGCGGAGAGGTGCTTGTACATGGAGCGGAGAGGTACTTGTACATGGAGCGGAGAGGTATTTGTACATGGAGCGGAGAGGTACTTGTACATGGAGCGGAGAGGTACTTGTACATTCAGCGGAGAGGTACTTGTACATTGAGCGGAGAGGTACTTGTAGATGGAGCGGAGAGGTACTGTCGACACTTGTACATTGAGCGGAGAGGTACTTGTAGATGGAGCGGAGAGGTACTTGTACATGGAGCGGAGAGGTACTGTCGACACTTGTACATTGAGCGGAGAGGTACTTGTACATGGAGCGGAGAGGTACTTGTACATGGAGCGGAGATGTACTTGTACAGGGAGCGGAGAGGTACTTGTACATTGAGCGGAGAGGTACTTGTACATGGAGCGGAGAGGTACTTGTACATGGAGTGGAGAGGTACTTGTACATGGAGCGGAGAGGTACTTGTACATTGAGCGGAGAGGTACTTGTACATGGAGCGGAGAGGTACTTGTACATGGAGCGGAGAGGTACTTGTACATGGAGCGGAGAGGTACTTGTACATTGAGCGGAGAGGTACTTGTACATGGAGCGGAGAGGTACTTGTACATGGAGCGGAGAGGTACTTGTACATGGAGCGGAGAGGTACTTGTACATTGAGCGGAGATGTACTTGTACATGGAGCGGAGATGTACTTGTACATGGATCGGAGAGGTACTTGTACATGAGAGCGGAGAGGTACTGTCGACACTTGTACATTGAGCGTAGAGGTACTGTCGACACTTGTACATTGAGCGGAGAGGTACTTGTACATGGAGCGGAGAGGTACTGTCGACACTTGTACATTGAGCGGAGAGGTACTTGTACATTGAGCGGAGAGGTACTTGTACATGGAGCGCAGAGGTACTTGTACATTGAGCGGAGAGGTACTTGTACATGGAGCGGAGAGGTACTTGTACATGAGAGCGGAGAGGTACTTGTACATGGAGCGGAGAGGTACTTGTACATTGAGCGGAGAGGTACTGTCGACACTTGTACATTCAGCGGAGAGGTACTTGTACATGGAGCGGAGAGGTACTGTCGATACTTGACATTGAGCGGAGAGGTACTTGTACATGGAGCGGAGAGGTACTTGTACATGGAGCGGAGAGGTACTTGTACATGGAGCGGAGAGGTACTTGTACATTGAGCGGAGAGGTACTTGTACATGGAGCGGAGAGGTACTTGTACATTGAGCGGAGAGGTACTTGTACATGGAGCGGAGAGGTACTTGTACATGGAGCGGAGAGGTACTTGTACATGGAGCGGAGAGGTACTTGTACATGGAGCGGAGAGGTACTTGTACATTGAGCGGAGATGTACTTGTACATGGAGCGGAGATGTGCTTGTACATGGATCGGAGAGGTACTTGTACATGAGAGCGGAGAGGTACTGTCGACACTTGTACATTGAGCGTAGAGGTACTGTCGACACTTGTACATTGAGCGGAGAGGTACTTGTACATGGAGCGGAGAGGTACTGTCGACACTTGTACATTGAGCGGAGAGGTACTTGTACATTGAGCGGAGAGGTACTTGTACATGGAGCGCAGAGGTACTTGTACATTGAGCGGAGAGGTACTTGTACATGGAGCGGAGAGGTACTTGTACATGAGAGCGGAGAGGTACTTGTACATGGAGCGGAGAGGTACTTGTACATTGAGCGGAGAGGTACTGTCGACACTTGTACATTCAGCGGAGAGGTACTTGTACATGGAGCGGAGAGGTACTGTCGATACTTGACATTGAGCGGAGAGGTACTTGTACATGGAGCGGAGAGGTATTTGTACATTGAGCGGAGAGGTACTTGTACATTGAGCGGAGAGGTACTGTCGACACTTGTACATTCAGCGGAGAGCTACTTGTACATGGAGCGGAGAGGTATTTGTACATTGAGCGGAGAGGTACTTGTACATGGAGCGGAGAGGTACTTGTACATTGAGCGGAGAGGTACTTGTACATGGAGCGGAGAGGTACTTGTACATGGAGCGGAGAGGTACTTGTACATGGAGTGGAGATGTACTTGTACATTGAGCGGAGAGGTACTGGTACATGGAGCGGAGATGTACTTGTACATTGAGCGGAGAGGTACTTGTACATTGAGCGGAGAGGTACTTGTACATGGAGCGGAGATGTACTTGTACATTGAGCGGAGAGGTACTGGTACATGGAGCGGAGATGTACTTGTACATTGAGCGGAGAGGTACTTGTACATGGAGTGGAGATGTACTTGTACATTGAGCGGAGAGGTACTGGTACATGGAGCGGAGATGTACTTGTACATTGAGCGGAGAGGTACTTGTACATGGAGTGGAGATGTACTTGTACATTGAGCGGAGAGGTACTGGTACATGGAGCGGAGATGTACTTGTACATTGAGCGGAGAGGTACTTGTACATGGAGTGGAGATGTACTTGTACATGGAGCGGAGATGTACTTGTACATTGAGCGGAGAGGTACTTGTACATGGAGCGGAGATGTACTTGTACATGGAGCGGAGAGGTACTTGTACATGGAGCGGAGATGTACTTGTACATTGAGCGGAGAGGTACTTGTACATGGAGCGGAGAGGTACTTGTACATGGAGCGGAGATGTACTTGTACATGGAGCGGAGAGGTACTTGTACATGGAGCGGAGATGTACTTGTACATTGAGCGGAGAGGTACTTGTACATGGAGCAGAGATGTACTTGTACATGGAGCGGAGAGGTACTTGTACATGGAGCGGAGAGGTACTTGTACATGGAGCGGAGAGGTACTTGTACATTGAGCGGAGAGGTACTTGTACATGGAGTGGAGATGTACTTGTACATTGAGCGGAGAGGTACTGGTACATGGAGCGGAGATGTACTTGTACATTGAGCGGAGAGGTACTTGTACATGGAGTGGAGATGTACTTGTACATTGAGCGGAGAGGTACTGGTACATGGAGCGGAGATGTACTTGTACATTGAGCGGAGAGGTACTTGTACATGGAGTGGAGATGTACTTGTACATGGAGCGGAGATGTACTTGTACATTGAGCGGAGAGGTACTTGTACATGGAGCGGAGATGTACTTGTACATGGAGCGGAGAGGTACTTGTACATGGAGCGGAGAGGTACTTGTACATGGAGCGGAGATGTACTTGTACATGGAGCGGAGATGTACTTGTACATGGAGCGGAGAGGTACTTGTACATGGAGCGGAGAGGTACTTATACATTGAGCGGAGACGTACTTGTACATGGAGCGGAGATGTACTTGTACATTGAGCGGAGAGGTACTTGTACATTGAGCGGAGAGGTACTGGTACATGGAGCGGAGATGTACTTGTACATTGAGCGGAGAGGTACTTGTACATGGAGCGGAGAGGTACTTGTACATTGAGCGGAGAGGTACTTGTACATTGAGCGGAGACGTACTTGTACATTGAGCGGAGATGTACTTGTACATTGAGCGGAGATGTACTTGTACATTGAGCGGAGAGGTACTGGTACATGGAGCGGAGAGGTACTTGTACATGGAGCGGAGAGGTATTTGTACATGGAGCGGAGAGGTATTTGTACATGGAGCGGAGAGGTACTTGTACATTGAGCGGAGAGGTACTTGTACATGGAGCGGAGAGGTACTTGTACATGGAGCGGAGAGGTACTTGTACATGTAGCGGAGAGGTGCTTGTACATGGAGCGGAGAGGTACTTGTACATGGAGCGGAGAGGTATTTGTACATGGAGCGGAGAGGTACTTGTACATGGAGCGGAGAGGTACTTGTACATTCAGCGGAGAGGTACTTGTACATTGAGCGGAGAGGTACTTGTAGATGGAGCGGAGAGGTACTGTCGACACTTGTACATTGAGCGGAGAGGTACTTGTAGATGGAGCGGAGAGGTACTTGTACATGGAGCGGAGAGGTACTGTCGACACTTGTACATTGAGCGGAGAGGTACTTGTACATGGAGCGGAGAGGTACTTGTACATGGAGCGGAGATGTACTTGTACAGGGAGCGGAGAGGTACTTGTACATTGAGCGGAGAGGTACTTGTACATGGAGCGGAGAGGTACTTGTACATGGAGTGGAGAGGTACTTGTACATGGAGCGGAGAGGTACTTGTACATTGAGCGGAGAGGTACTTGTACATGGAGCGGAGAGGTACTTGTACATGGAGCGGAGAGGTACTTGTACATGGAGCGGAGAGGTACTTGTACATTGAGCGGAGAGGTACTTGTACATGGAGCGGAGAGGTACTTGTACATGGAGCGGAGAGGTACTTGTACATGGAGCGGAGAGGTACTTGTACATTGAGCGGAGATGTACTTGTACATGGAGCGGAGATGTACTTGTACATGGATCGGAGAGGTACTTGTACATGAGAGCGGAGAGGTACTGTCGACACTTGTACATTGAGCGTAGAGGTACTGTCGACACTTGTACATTGAGCGGAGAGGTACTTGTACATGGAGCGGAGAGGTACTGTCGACACTTGTACATTGAGCGGAGAGGTACTTGTACATTGAGCGGAGAGGTACTTGTACATGGAGCGCAGAGGTACTTGTACATTGAGCGGAGAGGTACTTGTACATGGAGCGGAGAGGTACTTGTACATGAGAGCGGAGAGGTACTTGTACATGGAGCGGAGAGGTACTTGTACATTGAGCGGAGAGGTACTGTCGACACTTGTACATTCAGCGGAGAGGTACTTGTACATGGAGCGGAGAGGTACTGTCGATACTTGACATTGAGCGGAGAGGTACTTGTACATGGAGCGGAGAGGTACTTGTACATGGAGCGGAGAGGTACTTGTACATGGAGCGGAGAGGTACTTGTACATTGAGCGGAGAGGTACTTGTACATGGAGCGGAGAGGTACTTGTACATTGAGCGGAGAGGTACTTGTACATGGAGCGGAGAGGTACTTGTACATGGAGCGGAGAGGTACTTGTACATGGAGCGGAGAGGTACTTGTACATGGAGCGGAGAGGTACTTGTACATTGAGCGGAGATGTACTTGTACATGGAGCGGAGATGTGCTTGTACATGGATCGGAGAGGTACTTGTACATGAGAGCGGAGAGGTACTGTCGACACTTGTACATTGAGCGTAGAGGTACTGTCGACACTTGTACATTGAGCGGAGAGGTACTTGTACATGGAGCGGAGAGGTACTGTCGACACTTGTACATTGAGCGGAGAGGTACTTGTACATTGAGCGGAGAGGTACTTGTACATGGAGCGCAGAGGTACTTGTACATTGAGCGGAGAGGTACTTGTACATGGAGCGGAGAGGTACTTGTACATGAGAGCGGAGAGGTACTTGTACATGGAGCGGAGAGGTACTTGTACATTGAGCGGAGAGGTACTGTCGACACTTGTACATTCAGCGGAGAGGTACTTGTACATGGAGCGGAGAGGTACTGTCGATACTTGACATTGAGCGGAGAGGTACTTGTACATGGAGCGGAGAGGTATTTGTACATTGAGCGGAGAGGTACTTGTACATTGAGCGGAGAGGTACTGTCGACACTTGTACATTCAGCGGAGAGCTACTTGTACATGGAGCGGAGAGGTATTTGTACATTGAGCGGAGAGGTACTTGTACATGGAGCGGAGAGGTACTTGTACATTGAGCGGAGAGGTACTTGTACATGGAGCGGAGAGGTACTTGTACATGGAGCGGAGAGGTACTTGTACATGGAGTGGAGATGTACTTGTACATTGAGCGGAGAGGTACTGGTACATGGAGCGGAGATGTACTTGTACATTGAGCGGAGAGGTACTTGTACATTGAGCGGAGAGGTACTTGTACATGGAGCGGAGATGTACTTGTACATTGAGCGGAGAGGTACTGGTACATGGAGCGGAGATGTACTTGTACATTGAGCGGAGAGGTACTTGTACATGGAGTGGAGATGTACTTGTACATTGAGCGGAGATGTACTTGTACATTGAGCGGAGAGGTACTGGTACATGGAGCGGAGATGTACTTGTACATTGAGCGGAGAGGTACTTGTACATGGAGTGGAGATGTACTTGTACATGGAGCGGAGATGTACTTGTACATTGAGCGGAGAGGTACTTGTACATGGAGCGGAGATGTACTTGTACATGGAGCGGAGAGGTACTTGTACATGGAGCGGAGATGTACTTGTACATTGAGCGGAGAGGTACTTGTACATGGAGCGGAGAGGTACTTGTACATGGAGCGGAGATGTACTTGTACATGGAGCGGAGAGGTACTTGTACATGGAGCGGAGATGTACTTGTACATTGAGCGGAGAGGTACTTGTACATGGAGCAGAGATGTACTTGTACATGGAGCGGAGAGGTACTTGTACATGGAGCGGAGAGGTACTTGTACATGGAGCGGAGAGGTACTTGTACATGGAGCGGAGAGGTACTTGTACATTGAGCGGAGAGGTACTTGTACATTGAGCGGAGAGGTACTTGTACATGGAGCTAGGGCTGGGTATCGAGTTTCGATACTTACTTGGCACCGAAATGGAAACATCGATACTAAGGGGTATCGAAGCCTCCCTTGTCAATCGATACCAATTTTCGATACCAAAACAAAACAGCGTCATTGAGCCTATAAGCATGCGACATGCTTGCACGCCGCGCTCTAATACGGCTGGTGATTGGCTGTCATGTAGAGGCATGCAGGAAACGTTACGCCCACTTTAGCCGGTGTGTTTGTTGTGACTGTGAGCCAGGCGTGCGGTGCGGATAGTATACAAGAAGTTAGCCACTCAAGCTACTCCTATCCTGGATTACCATATGGCGAAGATGATGAAAAGCAGGAAAAGAAACAGAAACAACACGGACTGGTTTCCACAGACAAGAGAAATAATTGAGAGGTGGGTCAGCTCAGCTTACCGCAAGTTAGCGGTTATCAGATCCCTCAGTCTGACAAATCCATGCATCTGGCTGTGAGTTGTAGCATTAGATCGTTTAATTAATTGCCGCCGTAACGTTATGCGCAAGCGGGCATTGTGTATTTTTAGCAACTCGTTAACAAACGCTGATGTCATGATAGTTTGTTGAATGTAAATGCGATTCATTTATATTGATTGGCTAGTCAGTGAAGTTGAGCTGTCTCGTCAGATTTGACAAGAATGACGTTCTGTTGCAGCAGTGAGCACACTGATCTGCAACGCTAGCGTTAATGTTTAATTAATTAGCGTTATGTGCAAGCGGGCAGTTATCGCCCATGTATTTTTAGCAACTCGTTAACAAACGCTGATGTCATGATAGTTTGTTGAATATAAATGCGATTCACTTTGTGGCATATAAGGCTATATTGATAGGCTAGTCAATGCTCAACTAGTCTTCCATGCATGAAGTGGAGCCATCTCATCAGTTTGTACAAGAATAGAGTTCTGTTGCATCAGTGAGCATTAAACCCTGATTTGCAACTCTCTGTTTTGCACTGAAAACTATTCCACTGATTTATTTGTTTTAGCTACATTTCTTTCCTTTGTAGTACTCCAATATTTTTTGTAGGGACGGCAATACGTTTAGAGAACTTAAAGTTATGTTAAATACAGTAGGTTTTATTTTTTTCTGCTGTAAAACTTAAGATGGGGGGAAACTAAAGATTTGTAAAATAATTTCAATGTGTAATGCAGTTTTATTTTTGTTAAAATGGATTTTTCTAAAAATTGGTATCGAAAAAAGTATCGTTCAGGAACCGGTATCGAAATCCAAGTATCGAAACGGTATCGATATCGAAAAATTTTGAACGATACCCAGCCCTACATGGAGCGCAGATGTACTTGTACATTGAGCGGAGAGGTACTGGTACATGGAGCGGAGATGTACTTGTACATTGAGCGGAGAGGTACTTGTACATTGAGCGGAGAGGTACTTGTACATGGAGCGGAGATGTACTTGTACATTGAGCGGAGAGGTACTGGTACATGGAGTGGAGATGTACTTGTACATTGAGCGGAGAGGTACTGGTACATGGAGCGGAGATGTACTTGTACATTGAGCGGAGAGGTACTTGTACATGGAGTGGAGATGTACTTGTACATTGAGCGGAGAGGTACTGGTACATGGAGCGGAGATGTACTTGTACATTGAGCGGAGAGGTACTTGTACATGGAGTGGAGATGTACTTGTACATGGAGCGGAGATGTACTTGTACATTGAGCGGAGAGGTACTTGTACATGGAGCGGAGATGTACTTGTACATGGAGCGGAGAGGTACTTGTACATGGAGCGGAGAGGTACTTGTACATGGAGCGGAGATGTACTTGTACATGAGAGCGGAGAGGTACTTGTACATGGAGCGGAGAGGTACTTGTACATTGAGCGGAGAGGTACTTGTACATGGAGCGGAGAGGTACTTGTACATGAGAGCGGAGAGGTACTTGTACATGGAGCGGAGAGGTACTTGTACATTGAGCGGAGAGGTACTGTCGACACTTGTACATTCAGCGGAGAGGTACTTGTACATGGAGCGGAGAGGTACTGTCGATACTTGACATTGAGCGGAGAGGTACTTCTACATGGAGCGGAGAGGTATTTGTACATTGAGCGGAGAGGTACTGTCGACACTTGTACATTCAGCGGAGAGCTACTTGTACATGGAGCGGAGAGGTATTTGTACATTGAGCGGAGAGGTACTTGTACATGGAGCGGAGAGGTACTTGTACATAGAGCGGAGAGGTACTTATACATGGAGCGGAGAGGTATTTGTACATTGAGCGGAGAGGTACTTGTACATGGAGCGGAGAGGTACTTGTACATGAGAGCGGAGAGGTATTTGTACATGGAGCGGAAAGGTACTGTTGACACTTGTACATTGAGCGGAGAGCTACTTGTACATGGAGCGGAGAGGTACTTGTACATGAGAGCGGAGAGGTACTTGTACATGGAGCGGAGAGGTATTTGTACATGGAGCGGAGAGGTACTGTCGACACTTGACATTGAGCGGAGAGGTACTTGTACATGGAGCGGAGAGGTACTTGTACATGAGAGCGGAGAGGTATTTGTACATGGAGCGGAGAGGTACTGTCGACACTTGACATTGAGCGGAGAGGTACTTGTACATGGAGCGGAGAGGTACTTGTACATGGAGCGGAGAGGTACTTGTACATGGAGCGGAGAGGTACTTGTACATGGAGCGGAGAGGTACTTGTACATGGAGCGGAGATGTACTTGTACATTGAGCGGAGAGGTACTTGTACATGGAGCGGAGAGGTACTTGTACATGGAGCGGAGATGTACTTGTACATGGAGCGGAGAGGTACTTGTACATGGAGCGGAGATGTACTTGTACATTGAGCGGAGAGGTACTTGTACATGGAGCAGAGATGTACTTGTACATGGAGCGGAGAGGTACTTGTACATGGAGCGGAGAGGTACTTGTACATTGAGCGGAGATGTACTTGTACATGGAGCGGAGATGTACTTGTACATGGATCGGAGAGGTACTTGTACATGAGAGCGGAGAGGTACTGTCGACACTTGTACATTGAGCGTAGAGGTACTGTCGACACCTGTACATTGAGCGGAGAGGTACTTGTACATGGAGCGGAGAGGTACTGTCGACACTTGTACATTGAGCGGAGAGGTACTTGTACATTGAGCGGAGAGGTACTTGTACATGGAGCGCAGAGGTACTTGTACATTGAGCGGAGAGGTACTTGTACATGGAGCGGAGAGGTACTTGTACATGAGAGCGGAGAGGTACTTGTACATGGAGCGGAGAGGTACTTGTACATTGAGCGGATAGGTACTGTCGACACTTGTACATTCAGCGGAGAGGTACTTGTACATGGAGCGGAGAGGTACTGTCGATACTTGACATTGAGCGGAGAGGTACTTGTACATGGAGCGGAGAGGTACTTGTACATGGAGCGGAGAGGTACTTGTACATGGAGCGGAGAGGTACTTGTACATTGAGCGGAGAGGTACTTGTACATGGAGCGGAGAGGTACTTGTACATTGAGCGGAGAGGTACTTGTACATGGAGCGGAGAGGTACTTGTACATGGAGCGGAGAGGTACTTGTACATGGAGCGGAGAGGTACTTGTACATGGAGCGGAGAGGTACTTGTACATTGAGCGGAGATGTACTTGTACATGGAGCGGAGATGTACTTGTACATGGATCGGAGAGGTACTTGTACATGAGAGCGGAGAGGTACTGTCGACACTTGTACATTGAGCGTAGAGGTACTGTCGACACTTGTACATTGAGCGGAGAGGTACTTGTACATGGAGCGGAGAGGTACTGTCGACACTTGTACATTGAGCGGAGAGGTACTTGTACATTGAGCGGAGAGGTACTTGTACATGGAGCGCAGAGGTACTTGTACATTGAGCGGAGAGGTACTTGTACATGGAGCGGAGAGGTACTTGTACATGAGAGCGGAGAGGTACTTGTACATGGAGCGGAGAGGTACTTGTACATTGAGCGGAGAGGTACTGTCGACACTTGTACATTCAGCGGAGAGGTACTTGTACATGGAGCGGAGAGGTACTGTCGATACTTGACATTGAGCGGAGAGGTACTTGTACATGGAGCGGAGAGGTATTTGTACATTGAGCGGAGAGGTACTTGTACATTGAGCGGAGAGGTACTGTCGACACTTGTACATTCAGCGGAGAGCTACTTGTACATGGAGCGGAGAGGTATTTGTACATTGAGCGGAGAGGTACTTGTACATGGAGCGGAGAGGTACTTGTACATAGAGCGGAGAGGTACTTATACATGGAGCGGAGAGGTATTTGTACATTGAGCGGAGAGGTACTTGTACATGGAGCGGAGAGGTACTTGTACATGAGAGCGGAGAGGTATTTGTACATGGAGCGGAAAGGTACTGTCGACACTTGTACATTGAGCGGAGAGCTACTTGTACATGGAGCGGAGAGGTACTTGTACATGAGAGCGGAGAGGTACTTGTACATGGAGCGGAGAGGTATTTGTACATGGAGCGGAGAGGTACTGTCGACACTTGACATTGAGCGGAGAGGTACTTGTACATGGAGCGGAGAGGTACTTGTACATGAGAGCGGAGAGGTATTTGTACATGGAGCGGAGAGGTACTGTCGACACTTGACATTGAGCGGAGAGGTACTTGTACATGGAGCGGAGAGGTACTTGTACATGGAGCGGAGAGGTACTTGTACATGGAGCGGAGAGGTACTTGTACATGGAGCGGAGAGGTACTTGTACATGGAGCGGAGATGTACTTGTACATTGAGCGGAGAGGTACTTGTACATGGAGCAGAGATGTACTTGTACATGGAGCGGAGATGTACTTGTACATTGAGCGGAGAGGTACTTGTACATGGAGCGGAGAGGTACTTGTACATGGAGCGGAGATGTACTTGTACATGGAGCGGAGAGGTACTTGTACATGGAGCGGAGATGTACTTGTACATTGAGCGGAGAGGTACTTGTACATGGAGCAGAGATGTACTTGTACATGGAGCGGAGAGGTACTTGTACATGGAGCGGAGAGGTACTTGTACATGGAGCGGAGAGGTACTTGTACATGGAGCGGAGAGGTACTTGTACATGGAGCGGAGAGGTACTTGTACATTGAGCGGAGAGGTACTTGTACATTGAGCGGAGAGGTACTTGTACATGGAGCTAGGGCTGGGTATCGAGTTTCGATACTTACTTGGCACCGAAATGGAAACATCGATACTAAGGGGTATCGAAGCCTCCCTTGTCAATCGATACCAATTTTCGATACCAAAACAAAACAGCGTCATTGAGCCTATAAGCATGCGACATGCTTGCACGCCGCGCTCTAATACGGCTGGTGATTGGCTGTCATGTAGAGGCATGCAGGAAACGTTACGCCCACTTTAGCCGGTGTGTTTGTTGTGACTGTGAGCCAGGCGTGCGGTGCGGATAGTATACAAGAAGTTAGCCACTCAAGCTACTCCTATCCTGGATTACCATATGGCGAAGATGATGAAAAGCAGGAAAAGAAACAGAAACAACACGGACTGGTTTCCACAGACAAGATAAATAATTGAGAGGTGGGTCAGCTCAGCTTACCGCAAGTTAGCGGTTATCAGATCCCTCAGTCTGACAAATCCATGCATCTGGCTGTGAGTTGTAGCATTAGATCGTTTAATTAATTGCCGCCGTAACGTTATGCGCAAGCGGGCATTGTGTATTTTTAGCAACTCGTTAACAAACGCTGATGTCATGATAGTTTGTTGAATGTAAATGTGATTCATTTATATTGATTGGCTAGTCAGTGAAGTTGAGCTGTCTCGTCAGATTTGACAAGAATGACGTTCTGTTGCAGCAGTGAGCACACTGATCTGCAACGCTAGCGTTAATGTTTAATTAATTAGCGTTATGTGCAAGCGGGCAGTTATCGCCCATGTATTTTTAGCAACTCGTTAACAAACGCTGATGTCATGATAGTTTGTTGAATATAAATGCGATTCACTTTGTGGCATATAAGGCTATATTGATAGGCTAGTCAATGCTCAACTAGTCTTCCATGCATGAAGTGGAGCCATCTCATCAGTTTGTACAAGAATAGAGTTCTGTTGCATCAGTGAGCATTAAACCCTGATTTGCAACTCTCTGTTTTGCACTGAAAACTATTCCACTGATTTATTTGTTTTAGCTACATTTCTTTCCTTTGTAGTACTCCAATATTTTTTGTAGGGACGGCAATACGTTTAGAGAACTTAAAGTTATGTTAAATACAGTAGGTTTTATTTTTTTCTGCTGTAAAACTTAAGATGGGGGGAAACTAAAGATTTGTAAAATAATTTCAATGTGTAATGCAGTTTTATTTTTGTTAAAATGGATTTTTCTAAAAATTGGTATCGAAAAAAGTATCGTTCAGGAACCGGTATCGAAATCCAAGTATCGAAACGGTATCGATATCGAAAAATTTTGAACGATACCCAGCCCTACATGGAGCGCAGATGTACTTGTACATTGAGCGGAGAGGTACTGGTACATGGAGCGGAGATGTACTTGTACATTGAGCGGAGAGGTACTTGTACATTGAGCGGAGAGGTACTTGTACATGGAGCGGAGATGTACTTGTACATTGAGCGGAGAGGTACTGGTACATGGAGCGGAGATGTACTTGTACATTGAGCGGAGAGGTACTTGTACATGGAGTGGAGATGTACTTGTACATTGAGCGGAGAGGTACTGGTACATGGAGCGGAGATGTACTTGTACATTGAGCGGAGAGGTACTTGTACATGGAGTGGAGATGTACTTGTACATTGAGCGGAGAGGTACTGGTACATGGAGCGGAGATGTACTTGTACATTGAGCGGAGAGGTACTTGTACATGGAGTGGAGATGTACTTGTACATGGAGCGGAGATGTACTTGTACATTGAGCGGAGAGGTACTTGTACATGGAGCGGAGATGTACTTGTACATGGAGCGGAGAGGTACTTGTACATGGAGCGGAGAGGTACTTGTACATGGAGCGGAGATGTACTTGTACATGGAGCGGAGATGTACTTGTACATGGAGCGGAGAGGTACTTGTACATGGAGCGGAGAGGTACTTATACATTGAGCGGAGACGTACTTGTACATGGAGCGGAGATGTACTTGTACATTGAGCGGAGAGGTACTTGTACATTGAGCGGAGAGGTACTGGTACATGGAGCGGAGATGTACTTGTACATTGAGCGGAGAGGTACTTGTACATGGAGCGGAGAGGTACTTGTACATTGAGCGGAGAGGTACTTGTACATTGAGCGGAGACGTACTTGTACATTGAGCGGAGATGTACTTGTACATTGAGCGGAGATGTACTTGTACATTGAGCGGAGAGGTACTGGTACATGGAGCGGAGAGGTACTTGTACATGGAGCGGAGAGGTATTTGTACATGGAGCGGAGAGGTATTTGTACATGGAGCGGAGAGGTACTTGTACATTGAGCGGAGAGGTACTTGTACATGGAGCGGAGAGGTACTTGTACATGGAGCGGAGAGGTACTTGTACATGTAGCGGAGAGGTGCTTGTACATGGAGCGGAGAGGTACTTGTACATGGACCGGAGAGGTATTTGTACATGGAGCGGAGAGGTACTTGTACATGGAGCGGAGAGGTACTTGTACATTCAGCGGAGAGGTACTTGTACATTGAGCGGAGAGGTACTTGTAGATGGAGCGGAGAGGTACTGTCGACACTTGTACATTGAGCGGAGAGGTACTTGTACATGGAGCGGAGAGGTACTTGTACATGGAGCGGAGAGGTACTGTCGACACTTGTACATTGAGCGGAGAGGTACTTGTACATGGAGCGGAGAGGTACTTGTACATGGAGCGGAGATGTACTTGTACAGGGAGCGGAGAGGTACTTGTACATTGAGCGGAGAGGTACTTGTACATGGAGCGGAGAGGTACTTGTACATGGAGCGGAGAGGTACTTGTACATGGAGCGGAGAGGTACTTGTACATTGAGCGGAGAGGTACTTGTACATGGAGCGGAGAGGTACTTGTACATGGAGCGGAGAGGTACTTGTACATGGAGCGGAGAGGTACTTGTACATTGAGCGGAGAGGTACTTGTACATGGAGCGGAGAGGTACTTGTACATTGAGCGGAGAGGTACTTGTACATTGAGCGGAGAGGTACTTGTACATGGAGCTAGGGCTGGGTATCGAGTTTCGATACTTACTTGGCACCGAAATGGAAACATCGATACTAAGGGGTATCGAAGCCTCCCTTGTCAATCGATACCAATTTTCGATACCAAAACAAAACAGCGTCATTGAGCCTATAAGCATGCGACATGCTTGCACGCCGCGCTCTAATACGGCTGGTGATTGGCTGTCATGTAGAGGCATGCAGGAAACGTTACGCCCACTTTAGCCGGTGTGTTTGTTGTGACTGTGAGCCAGGCGTGCGGTGCGGATAGTATACAAGAAGTTAGCCACTCAAGCTACTCCTATCCTGGATTACCATATGGCGAAGATGATGAAAAGCAGGAAAAGAAACAGAAACAACACGGACTGGTTTCCACAGACAAGAGAAATAATTGAGAGGTGGGTCAGCTCAGCTTACCGCAAGTTAGCGGTTATCAGATCCCTCAGTCTGACAAATCCATGCATCTGGCTGTGAGTTGTAGCATTAGATCGTTTAATTAATTGCCGCCGTAACGTTATGCGCAAGCGGGCATTGTGTATTTTTAGCAACTCGTTAACAAACGCTGATGTCATGATAGTTTGTTGAATGTAAATGCGATTCATTTATATTGATTGGCTAGTCAGTGAAGTTGAGCTGTCTCGTCAGATTTGACAAGAATGACGTTCTGTTGCAGCAGTGAGCACACTGATCTGCAACGCTAGCGTTAATGTTTAATTAATTAGCGTTATGTGCAAGCGGGCAGTTATCGCCCATGTATTTTTAGCAACTCGTTAACAAACGCTGATGTCATGATAGTTTGTTGAATATAAATGCGATTCACTTTGTGGCATATAAGGCTATATTGATAGGCTAGTCAATGCTCAACTAGTCTTCCATGCATGAAGTGGAGCCATCTCATCAGTTTGTACAAGAATAGAGTTCTGTTGCATCAGTGAGCATTAAACCCTGATTTGCAACTCTCTGTTTTGCACTGAAAACTATTCCACTGATTTATTTGTTTTAGCTACATTTCTTTCCTTTGTAGTACTCCAATATTTTTTGTAGGGACGGCAATACGTTTAGAGAACTTAAAGTTATGTTAAATACAGTAGGTTTTATTTTTTTCTGCTGTAAAACTTAAGATGGGGGGAAACTAAAGATTTGTAAAATAATTTCAATGTGTAATGCAGTTTTATTTTTGTTAAAATGGATTTTTCTAAAAATTGGTATCGAAAAAAGTATCGTTCAGGAACCGGTATCGAAATCCAAGTATCGAAACGGTATCGATATCGAAAAATTTTGAACGATACCCAGCCCTACATGGAGCGCAGATGTACTTGTACATTGAGCGGAGAGGTACTGGTACATGGAGCGGAGATGTACTTGTACATTGAGCGGAGAGGTACTTGTACATTGAGCGGAGAGGTACTTGTACATGGAGCGGAGATGTACTTGTACATTGAGCGGAGAGGTACTGGTACATGGAGCGGAGATGTACTTGTACATTGAGCGGAGAGGTACTTGTACATGGAGTGGAGATGTACTTGTACATTGAGCGGAGAGGTACTGGTACATGGAGCGGAGATGTACTTGTACATTGAGCGGAGAGGTACTTGTACATGGAGTGGAGATGTACTTGTACATTGAGCGGAGAGGTACTGGTACATGGAGCGGAGATGTACTTGTACATTGAGCGGAGAGGTACTTGTACATGGAGTGGAGATGTACTTGTACATGGAGCGGAGATGTACTTGTACATTGAGCGGAGAGGTACTTGTACATGGAGCGGAGATGTACTTGTACATGGAGCGGAGAGGTACTTGTACATGGAGCGGAGAGGTACTTGTACATGGAGCGGAGATGTACTTGTACATGGAGCGGAGATGTACTTGTACATGGAGCGGAGAGGTACTTGTACATGGAGCGGAGAGGTACTTATACATTGAGCGGAGACGTACTTGTACATGGAGCGGAGATGTACTTGTACATTGAGCGGAGAGGTACTTGTACATTGAGCGGAGAGGTACTGGTACATGGAGCGGAGATGTACTTGTACATTGAGCGGAGAGGTACTTGTACATGGAGCGGAGAGGTACTTGTACATTGAGCGGAGAGGTACTTGTACATTGAGCGGAGACGTACTTGTACATTGAGCGGAGATGTACTTGTACATTGAGCGGAGATGTACTTGTACATTGAGCGGAGAGGTACTGGTACATGGAGCGGAGAGGTACTTGTACATGGAGCGGAGAGGTATTTGTACATGGAGCGGAGAGGTATTTGTACATGGAGCGGAGAGGTACTTGTACATTGAGCGGAGAGGTACTTGTACATGGAGCGGAGAGGTACTTGTACATGGAGCGGAGAGGTACTTGTACATGTAGCGGAGAGGTGCTTGTACATGGAGCGGAGAGGTACTTGTACATGGACCGGAGAGGTATTTGTACATGGAGCGGAGAGGTACTTGTACATGGAGCGGAGAGGTACTTGTACATTCAGCGGAGAGGTACTTGTACATTGAGCGGAGAGGTACTTGTAGATGGAGCGGAGAGGTACTGTCGACACTTGTACATTGAGCGGAGAGGTACTTGTACATGGAGCGGAGAGGTACTTGTACATGGAGCGGAGAGGTACTGTCGACACTTGTACATTGAGCGGAGAGGTACTTGTACATGGAGCGGAGAGGTACTTGTACATGGAGCGGAGATGTACTTGTACAGGGAGCGGAGAGGTACTTGTACATTGAGCGGAGAGGTACTTGTACATGGAGCGGAGAGGTACTTGTACATGGAGCGGAGAGGTACTTGTACATGGAGCGGAGAGGTACTTGTACATTGAGCGGAGAGGTACTTGTACATGGAGCGGAGAGGTACTTGTACATGGAGCGGAGAGGTACTTGTACATGGAGCGGAGAGGTACTTGTACATTGAGCGGAGAGGTACTTGTACATGGAGCGGAGAGGTACTTGTACATTGAGCGGAGAGGTACTTGTACATTGAGCGGAGAGGTACTTGTACATGGAGCTAGGGCTGGGTATCGAGTTTCGATACTTACTTGGCACCGAAATGGAAACATCGATACTAAGGGGTATCGAAGCCTCCCTTGTCAATCGATACCAATTTTCGATACCAAAACAAAACAGCGTCATTGAGCCTATAAGCATGCGACATGCTTGCACGCCGCGCTCTAATACGGCTGGTGATTGGCTGTCATGTAGAGGCATGCAGGAAACGTTACGCCCACTTTAGCCGGTGTGTTTGTTGTGACTGTGAGCCAGGCGTGCGGTGCGGATAGTATACAAGAAGTTAGCCACTCAAGCTACTCCTATCCTGGATTACCATATGGCGAAGATGATGAAAAGCAGGAAAAGAAACAGAAACAACACGGACTGGTTTCCACAGACAAGAGAAATAATTGAGAGGTGGGTCAGCTCAGCTTACCGCAAGTTAGCGGTTATCAGATCCCTCAGTCTGACAAATCCATGCATCTGGCTGTGAGTTGTAGCATTAGATCGTTTAATTAATTGCCGCCGTAACGTTATGCGCAAGCGGGCATTGTGTATTTTTAGCAACTCGTTAACAAACGCTGATGTCATGATAGTTTGTTGAATGTAAATGCGATTCATTTATATTGATTGGCTAGTCAGTGAAGTTGAGCTGTCTCGTCAGATTTGACAAGAATGACGTTCTGTTGCAGCAGTGAGCACACTGATCTGCAACGCTAGCGTTAATGTTTAATTAATTAGCGTTATGTGCAAGCGGGCAGTTATCGCCCATGTATTTTTAGCAACTCGTTAACAAACGCTGATGTCATGATAGTTTGTTGAATATAAATGCGATTCACTTTGTGGCATATAAGGCTATATTGATAGGCTAGTCAATGCTCAACTAGTCTTCCATGCATGAAGTGGAGCCATCTCATCAGTTTGTACAAGAATAGAGTTCTGTTGCATCAGTGAGCATTAAACCCTGATTTGCAACTCTCTGTTTTGCACTGAAAACTATTCCACTGATTTATTTGTTTTAGCTACATTTCTTTCCTTTGTAGTACTCCAATATTTTTTGTAGGGACGGCAATACGTTTAGAGAACTTAAAGTTATGTTAAATACAGTAGGTTTTATTTTTTTCTGCTGTAAAACTTAAGATGGGGGGAAACTAAAGATTTGTAAAATAATTTCAATGTGTAATGCAGTTTTATTTTTGTTAAAATGGATTTTTCTAAAAATTGGTATCGAAAAAAGTATCGTTCAGGAACCGGTATCGAAATCCAAGTATCGAAACGGTATCGATATCGAAAAATTTTGAACGATACCCAGCCCTACATGGAGCGCAGATGTACTTGTACATTGAGCGGAGAGGTACTGGTACATGGAGCGGAGATGTACTTGTACATTGAGCGGAGAGGTACTTGTACATTGAGCGGAGAGGTACTTGTACATGGAGCGGAGATGTACTTGTACATTGAGCGGAGAGGTACTGGTACATGGAGTGGAGATGTACTTGTACATTGAGCGGAGAGGTACTGGTACATGGAGCGGAGATGTACTTGTACATTGAGCGGAGAGGTACTTGTACATGGAGTGGAGATGTACTTGTACATTGAGCGGAGAGGTACTGGTACATGGAGCGGAGATGTACTTGTACATTGAGCGGAGAGGTACTTGTACATGGAGTGGAGATGTACTTGTACATGGAGCGGAGATGTACTTGTACATTGAGCGGAGAGGTACTTGTACATGGAGCGGAGATGTACTTGTACATGGAGCGGAGAGGTACTTGTACATGGAGCGGAGAGGTACTTGTACATGGAGCGGAGATGTACTTGTACATGGAGCGGAGATGTACTTGTACATGGAGCGGAGAGGTACTTGTACATGGAGCGGAGAGGTACTTATACATTGAGCGGAGACGTACTTGTACATGGAGCGGAGATGTACTTGTACATTGAGCGGAGAGGTACTTGTACATTGAGCGGAGAGGTACTGGTACATGGAGCGGAGATGTACTTGTACATTGAGCGGATATGTACTTGTACATGGAGCGGAGATGTACTTGTACATTGAGCGGAGAGGTACTTGTACATGGAGCGGAGAGGTACTTGTACATGGAGCGGAGATGTACTTGTACATGGAGCGGAGAGGTACTTGTACATGGAGCGGAGATGTACTTGTACATTGAGCGGAGAGGTACTTGTACATGGAGCAGAGATGTACTTGTACATGGAGCGGAGAGGTACTTGTACATGGAGCGGAGAGGTACTTGTACATTGAGCGGAGATGTACTTGTACATGGAGCGGAGATGTACTTGTACATGGATCGGAGAGGTACTTGTACATGAGAGCGGAGAGGTACTGTCGACACTTGTACATTGAGCGTAGAGGTACTGTCGACACTTGTACATTGAGCAGAGAGGTACTTGTACATGGAGCGGAGAGGTACTGTCGACACTTGTACATTGAGCGGAGAGGTACTTGTACATTGAGCGGAGAGGTACTTGTACATGGAGCGCAGAGGTACTTGTACATTGAGCGGAGAGGTACTTGTACATGGAGCGGAGAGGTACTTGTACATGAGAGCGGAGAGGTACTTGTACATGGAGCGGAGAGGTACTTGTACATTGAGCGGAGAGGTACTGTCGACACTTGTACATTCAGCGGAGAGGTACTTGTACATGGAGCGGAGAGGTACTGTCGATACTTGACATTGAGCGGAGAGGTACTTGTACATGGAGCGGAGAGGTACTTGTACATGGAGCGGAGAGGTACTTGTACATGGAGCGGAGATGTACTTGTACATTGAGCGGAGAGGTACTTGTACATGGAGCGGAGAGGTACTTGTACATGGAGCGGAGATGTACTTGTACATGGAGCGGAGAGGTACTTGTACATGGAGCGGAGATGTACTTGTACATTGAGCGGAGAGGTACTTGTACATGGAGCAGAGATGTACTTGTACATGGAGCGGAGAGGTACTTGTACATGGAGCGGAGAGGTACTTGTACATTGAGCGGAGATGTACTTGTACATGGAGCGGAGAGGTACTTGTACATGGATCGGAGAGGTACTTGTACATGAGAGCGGAGAGGTACTGTCGACACTTGTACATTGAGCGTAGAGGTACTGTCGACACTTGTACATTGAGCGGAGAGGTACTTGTACATGGAGCGGAGAGGTACTGTCGACACTTGTACATTGAGCGGAGAGGTACTTGTACATTGAGCGGAGAGGTACTTGTACATGGAGCGCAGAGGTACTTGTACATTGAGCGGAGAGGTACTTGTACATGGAGCGGAGAGGTACTTGTACATGAGAGCGGAGAGGTACTTGTACATGGAGCGGAGAGGTACTTGTACATTGAGCGGAGAGGTACTGTTGACACTTGTACATTCAGCGGAGAGGTACTTGTACATGGAGCGGAGAGGTACTGTCGATACTTGACATTGAGCGGAGAGGTACTTGTACATGGAGCGGAGAGGTACTTGTACATGAGAGCGGAGAGGTACTTGTACATGGAGCGGAGAGGTACTTGTACATTGAGCGGAGAGGTACTGTCGACACTTGTACATTCAGCGGAGAGGTACTTGTACATGGAGCGGAGAGGTACTGTCGATACTTGACATTGAGCGGAGAGGTACTTGTACATGGAGCGGAGAGGTATTTGTACATTGAGCGGAGAGGTACTTGTACATTGAGCGGAGAGGTACTGTCGACACTTGTACATTCAGCGGAGAGCTACTTGTACATGGAGCGGAGAGGTATTTGTACATTGAGCGGAGAGGTACTTGTACATGGAGCGGAGAGGTACTTGTACATAGAGCGGAGAGGTACTTATACATGGAGCGGAGAGGTATTTGTACATTGAGCGGAGAGGTACTTGTACATGGAGCGGAGAGGTACTTGTACATGAGAGCGGAGAGGTATTTGTACATGGAGCGGAAAGGTACTGTCGACACTTGTACATTGAGCGGAGAGCTACTTGTACATGGAGCGGAGAGGTACTTGTACATGAGAGCGGAGAGGTACTTGTACATGGAGCGGAGAGGTATTTGTACATGGAGCGGAGAGGTACTGTCGACACTTGACATTGAGCGGAGAGGTACTTGTACATGGAGCGGAGAGGTACTTGTACATGAGAGCGGAGAGGTATTTGTACATGGAGCGGAGAGGTACTGTCGACACTTGACATTGAGCGGAGAGGTACTTGTACATGGAGCGGAGAGGTACTTGTACATGGAGCGGAGAGGTACTTGTACATGGAGCGGAGAGGTACTTGTACATGGAGCGGAGAGGTACTTGTACATGGAGCGGAGATGTACTTGTACATTGAGCGGAGAGGTACTTGTACATGGAGCAGAGATGTACTTGTACATGGAGCGGAGATGTACTTGTACATTGAGCGGAGAGGTACTTGTACATGGAGCGGAGATGTACTTGTACATTGAGCGGAGAGGTACTTGTACATGGAGCAGAGATGTACTTGTACATGGAGCGGAGAGGTACTTGTACATGGAGCGGAGAGGTACTTGTACATTGAGCGGAGATGTACTTGTACATGGAGCGGAGATGTACTTGTACATGGATCGGAGAGGTACTTGTACATGAGAGCGGAGAGGTACTGTCGACACTTGTACATTGAGCGTAGAGGTACTGTCGACACTTGTACATTGAGCGGAGAGGTACTTGTACATGGAGCGGAGAGGTACTGTCGACACTTGTACATTGAGCGGAGAGGTACTTGTACATTGAGCGGAGAGGTACTTGTACATGGAGCGCAGAGGTACTTGTACATTGAGCGGAGAGGTACTTGTACATGGAGCGGAGAGGTACTTGTACATGAGAGCGGAGAGGTACTTGTACATGGAGCGGAGAGGTACTTGTACATTGAGCGGAGAGGTACTGTCGACACTTGTACATTCAGCGGAGAGGTACTTGTACATGGAGCGGAGAGGTACTGTCGATACTTGACATTGAGCGGAGAGGTACTTGTACATGGAGCGGAGAGGTACTTGTACATGGAGCGGAGAGGTACTTGTACATGGAGCGGAGATGTACTTGTACATTGAGCGGAGAGGTACTTGTACATGGAGCGGAGAGGTACTTGTACATGGAGCGGAGATGTACTTGTACATGGAGCGGAGAGGTACTTGTACATGGAGCGGAGATGTACTTGTACATTGAGCGGAGAGGTACTTGTACATGGAGCAGAGATGTACTTGTACATGGAGCGGAGAGGTACTTGTACATGGAGCGGAGAGGTACTTGTACATTGAGCGGAGATGTACTTGTACATGGAGCGGAGATGTACTTGTACATGGATCGGAGAGGTACTTGTACATGAGAGCGGAGAGGTACTGTCGACACTTGTACATTGAGCGTAGAGGTACTGTCGACACTTGTACATTGAGCGGAGAGGTACTTGTACATGGAGCGGAGAGGTACTGTCGACACTTGTACATTGAGCGGAGAGGTACTTGTACATTGAGCGGAGAGGTACTTGTACATGGAGCGCAGAGGTACTTGTACATTGAGCGGAGAGGTACTTGTACATGGAGCGGAGAGGTACTTGTACATGAGAGCGGAGAGGTACTTGTACATGGAGCGGAGAGGTACTTGTACATTGAGCGGAGAGGTACTGTCGACACTTGTACATTCAGCGGAGAGGTACTTGTACATGGAGCGGAGAGGTACTGTCGATACTTGACATTGAGCGGAGAGGTACTTGTACATGGAGCGGAGAGGTACTTGTACATGGAGCGGAGAGGTACTTGTACATGGAGCGGAGAGGTACTTGTACATTGAGCGGAGAGGTACTTGTACATGGAGCGGAGAGGTACTTGTACATTGAGCGGAGAGGTACTTGTACATGGAGCGGAGAGGTACTTGTACATGGAGCGGAGAGGTACTTGTACATGGAGCGGAGAGGTACTTGTACATGGAGCGGAGAGGTACTTGTACATTGAGCGGAGATGTACTTGTACATGGAGCGGAGATGTACTTGTACATGGATCGGAGAGGTACTTGTACATGAGAGCGGAGAGGTACTGTCGACACTTGTACATTGAGCGTAGAGGTACTGTCGACACTTGTACATTGAGCGGAGAGGTACTTGTACATGGAGCGGAGAGGTACTGTCGACACTTGTACATTGAGCGGAGAGGTACTTGTACATTGAGCGGAGAGGTACTTGTACATGGAGCGCAGAGGTACTTGTACATTGAGCGGAGAGGTACTTGTACATGGAGCGGAGAGGTACTTGTACATGAGAGCGGAGAGGTACTTGTACATGGAGCGGAGAGGTACTTGTACATTGAGCGGAGAGGTACTGTCGACACTTGTACATTCAGCGGAGAGGTACTTGTACATGGAGCGGAGAGGTACTGTCGATACTTGACATTGAGCGGAGAGGTACTTGTACATTTAGCGGAGAGGTATTTGTACATTGAGCGGAGAGGTACTTGTACATTGAGCGGAGAGGTACTGTCGACACTTGTACATTCAGCGGAGAGCTACTTGTACATGGAGCGGAGAGGTATTTGTACATTGAGCGGAGAGGTACTTGTACATGGAGCGGAGAGGTACTTGTACATAGAGCGGAGAGGTACTTATACATGGAGCGGAGAGGTATTTGTACATTGAGCGGAGAGGTACTTGTACATGGAGCGGAGAGGTACTTGTACATGAGAGCGGAGAGGTATTTGTACATGGAGCGGAAAGGTACTGTCGACACTTGTACATTGAGCGGAGAGCTACTTGTACATGGAGCGGAGAGGTACTTGTACATGAGAGCGGAGAGGTACTTGTACATGGAGCGGAGAGGTATTTGTACATGGAGCGGAGAGGTACTGTCGACACTTGACATTGAGCGGAGAGGTACTTGTACATGGAGCGGAGAGGTACTTGTACATGAGAGCGGAGAGGTATTTGTACATGGAGCGGAGAGGTACTGTCGACACTTGACATTGAGCGGAGAGGTACTTGTACATGGAGCGGAGAGGTACTTGTACATGGAGCGGAGAGGTACTTGTACATGGAGCGGAGAGGTACTTGTACATGGAGCGGAGAGGTACTTGTACATGGAGCGGAGATGTACTTGTACATTGAGCGGAGAGGTACTTGTACATGGAGCAGAGATGTACTTGTACATGGAGCGGAGATGTACTTGTACATTGAGCGGAGAGGTACTTGTACATGGAGCGGAGAGGTACTTGTACATGGAGCGGAGATGTACTTGTACATGGAGCGGAGAGGTACTTGTACATGGAGCGGAGATGTACTTGTACATTGAGCGGAGAGGTACTTGTACATGGAGCAGAGATGTACTTGTACATGGAGCGGAGAGGTACTTGTACATGGAGCGGAGAGGTACTTGTACATGGAGCGGAGAGGTACTTGTACATGGAGCGGAGAGGTACTTGTACATTGAGCGGAGAGGTACTTGTACATTGAGCGGAGAGGTACTTGTACATGGAGCTAGGGCTGGGTATCGAGTTTCGATACTTACTTGGCACCGAAATGGAAACATCGATACTAAGGGGTATCGAAGCCTCCCTTGTCAATCGATACCAATTTTCGATACCAAAACAAAACAGCGTCATTGAGCCTATAAGCATGCGACATGCTTGCACGCCGCGCTCTAATACGGCTGGTGATTGGCTGTCATGTAGAGGCATGCAGGAAACGTTACGCCCACTTTAGCCGGTGTGTTTGTTGTGACTGTGAGCCAGGCGTGCGGTGCGGATAGTATACAAGAAGTTAGCCACTCAAGCTACTCCTATCCTGGATTACCATATGGCGAAGATGATGAAAAGCAGGAAAAGAAACAGAAACAACACGGACTGGTTTCCACAGACAAGAGAAATAATTGAGAGGTGGGTCAGCTCAGCTTACCGCAAGTTAGCGGTTATCAGATCCCTCAGTCTGACAAATCCATGCATCTGGCTGTGAGTTGTAGCATTAGATCGTTTAATTAATTGCCGCCGTAACGTTATGCGCAAGCGGGCATTGTGTATTTTTAGCAACTCGTTAACAAACGCTGATGTCATGATAGTTTGTTGAATGTAAATGCGATTCATTTATATTGATTGGCTAGTCAGTGAAGTTGAGCTGTCTCGTCAGATTTGACAAGAATGACGTTCTGTTGCAGCAGTGAGCACACTGATCTGCAACGCTAGCGTTAATGTTTAATTAATTAGCGTTATGTGCAAGCGGGCAGTTATCGCCCATGTATTTTTAGCAACTCGTTAACAAACGCTGATGTCATGATAGTTTGTTGAATATAAATGCGATTCACTTTGTGGCATATAAGGCTATATTGATAGGCTAGTCAATGCTCAACTAGTCTTCCATGCATGAAGTGGAGCCATCTCATCAGTTTGTACAAGAATAGAGTTCTGTTGCATCAGTGAGCATTAAACCCTGATTTGCAACTCTCTGTTTTGCACTGAAAACTATTCCACTGATTTATTTGTTTTAGCTACATTTCTTTCCTTTGTAGTACTCCAATATTTTTTGTAGGGACGGCAATACGTTTAGAGAACTTAAAGTTATGTTAAATACAGTAGGTTTTATTTTTTTCTGCTGTAAAACTTAAGATGGGGGGAAACTAAAGATTTGTAAAATAATTTCAATGTGTAATGCAGTTTTATTTTTGTTAAAATGGATTTTTCTAAAAATTGGTATCGAAAAAAGTATCGTTCAGGAACCGGTATCGAAATCCAAGTATCGAAACGGTATCGATATCGAAAAATTTTGAACGATACCCAGCCCTACATGGAGCGCAGATGTACTTGTACATTGAGCGGAGAGGTACTGGTACATGGAGCGGAGATGTACTTGTACATTGAGCGGAGAGGTACTTGTACATTGAGCGGAGAGGTACTTGTACATGGAGCGGAGATGTACTTGTACATTGAGCGGAGAGGTACTGGTACATGGAGCGGAGATGTACTTGTACATTGAGCGGAGAGGTACTTGTACATGGAGTGGAGATGTACTTGTACATTGAGCGGAGAGGTACTGGTACATGGAGCGGAGATGTACTTGTACATTGAGCGGAGAGGTACTTGTACATGGAGTGGAGATGTACTTGTACATTGAGCGGAGAGGTACTGGTACATGGAGCGGAGATGTACTTGTACATTGAGCGGAGAGGTACTTGTACATGGAGTGGAGATGTACTTGTACATGGAGCGGAGATGTACTTGTACATTGAGCGGAGAGGTACTTGTACATGGAGCGGAGAT
Organism: Poromitra crassiceps; assembly: GCF_964638095.1. Taxonomy (NCBI): domain Eukaryota; kingdom Metazoa; phylum Chordata; class Actinopteri; order Beryciformes; family Melamphaidae; genus Poromitra; species Poromitra crassiceps. The sequence goes on from NW_028152259.1 coordinate 1,368,185, forward strand.
GTACTTGTACATGGAGCGGAGAGGTACTTGTACATGGAGCGGAGATGTACTTGTACATTGAGCGGAGAGGTACTTGTACATGGAGCGGAGAGGTACTTGTACATGGAGCGGAGATGTACTTGTACATGGAGCGGAGAGGTACTTGTACATGGAGCGGAGATGTACTTGTACATTGAGCGGAGAGGTACTTGTACATGGAGCAGAGAGGTACTTGTACATGGAGCGGAGAGGTACTTGTACATGGAGCGGAGAGGTACTTGTACATGGAGCGGAGAGGTACTTGTACATTGAGCGGAGAGGTACTTGTACATTGAGCGGAGAGGTACTTGTACATGGAGCTAGGGCTGGGTATCGAGTTTCGATACTTACTTGGCACCGAAATGGAAACATCGATACTAAGGGGTATCGAAGCCTCCCTTGTCAATCGATACCAATTTTCGATACCAAAACAAAACAGCGTCATTGAGCCTATAAGCATGCGACATGCTTGCACGCCGCGCTCTAATACGGCTGGTGATTGGCTGTCATGTAGAGGCATGCAGGAAACGTTACGCCCACTTTAGCCGGTGTGTTTGTTGTGACTGTGAGCCAGGCGTGCGGTGCGGATAGTATACAAGAAGTTAGCCACTCAAGCTACTCCTATCCTGGATTACCATATGGCGAAGATGATGAAAAGCAGGAAAAGAAACAGAAACAACACGGACTGGTTTCCACAGACAAGAGAAATAATTGAGAGGTGGGTCAGCTCAGCTTACCGCAAGTTAGCGGTTATCAGATCCCTCAGTCTGACAAATCCATGCATCTGGCTGTGAGTTGTAGCATTAGATCGTTTAATTAATTGCCGCCGTAACGTTATGCGCAAGCGGGCATTGTGTATTTTTAGCAACTCGTTAACAAACGCTGATGTCATGATAGTTTGTTGAATGTAAATGCGATTCATTTATATTGATTGGCTAGTCAGTGAAGTTGAGCTGTCTCGTCAGATTTGACAAGAATGACGTTCTGTTGCAGCAGTGAGCACACTGATCTGCAACGCTAGCGTTAATGTTTAATTAATTAGCGTTATGTGCAAGCGGGCAGTTATCGCCCATGTATTTTTAGCAACTCGTTAACAAACGCTGATGTCATGATAGTTTGTTGAATATAAATGCGATTCACTTTGTGGCATATAAGGCTATATTGATAGGCTAGTCAATGCTCAACTAGTCTTCCATGCATGAAGTGGAGCCATCTCATCAGTTTGTACAAGAATAGAGTTCTGTTGCATCAGTGAGCATTAAACCCTGATTTGCAACTCTCTGTTTTGCACTGAAAACTATTCCACTGATTTATTTGTTTTAGCTACATTTCTTTCCTTTGTAGTACTCCAATATTTTTTGTAGGGACGGCAATACGTTTAGAGAACTTAAAGTTATGTTAAATACAGTAGGTTTTATTTTTTTCTGCTGTAAAACTTAAGATGGGGGGAAACTAAAGATTTGTAAAATAATTTCAATGTGTAATGCAGTTTTATTTTTGTTAAAATGGATTTTTCTAAAAATTGGTATCGAAAAAAGTATCGTTCAGGAACCGGTATCGAAATCCAAGTATCGAAACGGTATCGATATCGAAAAATTTTGAACGATACCCAGCCCTACATGGAGCGCAGATGTACTTGTACATTGAGCGGAGAGGTACTGGTACATGGAGCGGAGATGTACTTGTACATTGAGCGGAGAGGTACTTGTACATTGAGCGGAGAGGTACTTGTACATGGAGCGGAGATGTACTTGTACATTGAGCGGAGAGGTACTGGTACATGGAGCGGAGATGTACTTGTACATTGAGCGGAGAGGTACTTGTACATGGAGTGGAGATGTACTTGTACATTGAGCGGAGAGGTACTGGTACATGGAGCGGAGATGTACTTGTACATTGAGCGGAGAGGTACTTGTACATGGAGCGGAGAGGTACTTGTACATGAGAGCGGAGAGGTATTTGTACATGGAGCGGAAAGGTACTGTCGACACTTGTACATTGAGCGGAGAGCTACTTGTACATGGAGCGGAGAGGTACTTGTACATGAGAGCGGAGAGGTACTTGTACATGGAGCGGAGAGGTATTTGTACATGGAGCGGAGAGGTACTGTCGACACTTGACATTGAGCGGAGAGGTACTTGTACATGGAGCGGAGAGGTACTTGTACATGAGAGCGGAGAGGTATTTGTACATGGAGCGGAGAGGTACTGTCGACACTTGACATTGAGCGGAGAGGTACTTGTACATGGAGCGGAGAGGTACTTGTACATGGAGCGGAGAGGTACTTGTACATGGAGCGGAGAGGTACTTGTACATGGAGCGGAGAGGTACTTGTACATGGAGCGGAGATGTACTTGTACATTGAGCGGAGAGGTACTTGTACATGGAGCAGAGATGTACTTGTACATGGAGCGGAGATGTACTTGTACATTGAGCGGAGAGGTACTTGTACATGGAGCGGAGAGGTACTTGTACATGGAGCGGAGATGTACTTGTACATGGAGCGGAGAGGTACTTGTACATGGAGCGGAGATGTACTTGTACATTGAGCGGAGAGGTACTTGTACATGGAGCAGAGATGTACTTGTACATGGAGCGGAGAGGTACTTGTACATGGAGCGGAGAGGTACTTGTACATGGAGCGGAGAGGTACTTGTACATGGAGCGGAGAGGTACTTGTACATTGAGCGGAGAGGTACTTGTACATTGAGCGGAGAGGTACTTGTACATGGAGCTAGGGCTGGGTATCGAGTTTCGATACTTACTTGGCACCGAAATGGAAACATCGATACTAAGGGGTATCGAAGCCTCCCTTGTCAATCGATACCAATTTTCGATACCAAAACAAAACAGCGTCATTGAGCCTATAAGCATGCGACATGCTTGCACGCCGCGCTCTAATACGGCTGGTGATTGGCTGTCATGTAGAGGCATGCAGGAAACGTTACGCCCACTTTAGCCGGTGTGTTTGTTGTGACTGTGAGCCAGGCGTGCGGTGCGGATAGTATACAAGAAGTTAGCCACTCAAGCTACTCCTATCCTGGATTACCATATGGCGAAGATGATGAAAAGCAGGAAAAGAAACAGAAACAACACGGACTGGTTTCCACAGACAAGAGAAATAATTGAGAGGTGGGTCAGCTCAGCTTACCGCAAGTTAGCGGTTATCAGATCCCTCAGTCTGACAAATCCATGCATCTGGCTGTGAGTTGTAGCATTAGATCGTTTAATTAATTGCCGCCGTAACGTTATGCGCAAGCGGGCATTGTGTATTTTTAGCAACTCGTTAACAAACGCTGATGTCATGATAGTTTGTTGAATGTAAATGCGATTCATTTATATTGATTGGCTAGTCAGTGAAGTTGAGCTGTCTCGTCAGATTTGACAAGAATGACGTTCTGTTGCAGCAGTGAGCACACTGATCTGCAACGCTAGCGTTAATGTTTAATTAATTAGCGTTATGTGCAAGCGGGCAGTTATCGCCCATGTATTTTTAGCAACTCGTTAACAAACGCTGATGTCATGATAGTTTGTTGAATATAAATGCGATTCACTTTGTGGCATATAAGGCTATATTGATAGGCTAGTCAATGCTCAACTAGTCTTCCATGCATGAAGTGGAGCCATCTCATCAGTTTGTACAAGAATAGAGTTCTGTTGCATCAGTGAGCATTAAACCCTGATTTGCAACTCTCTGTTTTGCACTGAAAACTATTCCACTGATTTATTTGTTTTAGCTACATTTCTTTCCTTTGTAGTACTCCAATATTTTTTGTAGGGACGGCAATACGTTTAGAGAACTTAAAGTTATGTTAAATACAGTAGGTTTTATTTTTTTCTGCTGTAAAACTTAAGATGGGGGGAAACTAAAGATTTGTAAAATAATTTCAATGTGTAATGCAGTTTTATTTTTGTTAAAATGGATTTTTCTAAAAATTGGTATCGAAAAAAGTATCGTTCAGGAACCGGTATCGAAATCCAAGTATCGAAACGGTATCGATATCGAAAAATTTTGAACGATACCCAGCCCTACATGGAGCGCAGATGTACTTGTACATTGAGCGGAGAGGTACTGGTACATGGAGCGGAGATGTACTTGTACATTGAGCGGAGAGGTACTTGTACATTGAGCGGAGAGGTACTTGTACATGGAGCGGAGATGTACTTGTACATTGAGCGGAGAGGTACTGGTACATGGAGCGGAGATGTACTTGTACATTGAGCGGAGAGGTACTTGTACATGGAGTGGAGATGTACTTGTACATTGAGCGGAGAGGTACTGGTACATGGAGCGGAGATGTACTTGTACATTGAGCGGAGAGGTACTTGTACATGGAGTGGAGATGTACTTGTACATTGAGCGGAGAGGTACTGGTACATGGAGCGGAGATGTACTTGTACATTGAGCGGAGAGGTACTTGTACATGGAGTGGAGATGTACTTGTACATGGAGCGGAGATGTACTTGTACATTGAGCGGAGAGGTACTTGTACATGGAGCGGAGATGTACTTGTACATGGAGCGGAGAGGTACTTGTACATGGAGCGGAGATGTACTTGTACATTGAGCGGAGAGGTACTTGTACATGGAGCGGAGAGGTACTTGTACATGGAGCGGAGATGTACTTGTACATGGAGCGGAGAGGTACTTGTACATGGAGCGGAGATGTACTTGTACATTGAGCGGAGAGGTACTTGTACATGGAGCAGAGATGTACTTGTACATGGAGCGGAGAGGTACTTGTACATGGAGCGGAGAGGTACTTGTACATGGAGCGGAGAGGTACTTGTACATGGAGCGGAGAGGTACTTGTACATTGAGCGGAGAGGTACTTGTACATTGAGCGGAGAGGTACTTGTACATGGAGCTAGGGCTGGGTATCGAGTTTCGATACTTACTTGGCACCGAAATGGAAACATCGATACTAAGGGGTATCGAAGCCTCCCTTGTCAATCGATACCAATTTTCGATACCAAAACAAAACAGCGTCATTGAGCCTATAAGCATGCGACATGCTTGCACGCCGCGCTCTAATACGGCTGGTGATTGGCTGTCATGTAGAGGCATGCAGGAAACGTTACGCCCACTTTAGCCGGTGTGTTTGTTGTGACTGTGAGCCAGGCGTGCGGTGCGGATAGTATACAAGAAGTTAGCCACTCAAGCTACTCCTATCCTGGATTACCATATGGCGAAGATGATGAAAAGCAGGAAAAGAAACAGAAACAACACGGACTGGTTTCCACAGACAAGAGAAATAATTGAGAGGTGGGTCAGCTCAGCTTACCGCAAGTTAGCGGTTATCAGATCCCTCAGTCTGACAAATCCATGCATCTGGCTGTGAGTTGTAGCATTAGATCGTTTAATTAATTGCCGCCGTAACGTTATGCGCAAGCGGGCATTGTGTATTTTTAGCAACTCGTTAACAAACGCTGATGTCATGATAGTTTGTTGAATGTAAATGCGATTCATTTATATTGATTGGCTAGTCAGTGAAGTTGAGCTGTCTCGTCAGATTTGACAAGAATGACGTTCTGTTGCAGCAGTGAGCACACTGATCTGCAACGCTAGCGTTAATGTTTAATTAATTAGCGTTATGTGCAAGCGGGCAGTTATCGCCCATGTATTTTTAGCAACTCGTTAACAAACGCTGATGTCATGATAGTTTGTTGAATATAAATGCGATTCACTTTGTGGCATATAAGGCTATATTGATAGGCTAGTCAATGCTCAACTAGTCTTCCATGCATGAAGTGGAGCCATCTCATCAGTTTGTACAAGAATAGAGTTCTGTTGCATCAGTGAGCATTAAACCCTGATTTGCAACTCTCTGTTTTGCACTGAAAACTATTCCACTGATTTATTTGTTTTAGCTACATTTCTTTCCTTTGTAGTACTCCAATATTTTTTGTAGGGACGGCAATACGTTTAGAGAACTTAAAGTTATGTTAAATACAGTAGGTTTTATTTTTTTCTGCTGTAAAACTTAAGATGGGGGGAAACTAAAGATTTGTAAAATAATTTCAATGTGTAATGCAGTTTTATTTTTGTTAAAATGGATTTTTCTAAAAATTGGTATCGAAAAAAGTATCGTTCAGGAACCGGTATCGAAATCCAAGTATCGAAACGGTATCGATATCGAAAAATTTTGAACGATACCCAGCCCTACATGGAGCGCAGATGTACTTGTACATTGAGCGGAGAGGTACTGGTACATGGAGCGGAGATGTACTTGTACATTGAGCGGAGAGGTACTTGTACATTGAGCGGAGAGGTACTTGTACATGGAGCGGAGATGTACTTGTACATTGAGCGGAGAGGTACTGGTACATGGAGCGGAGATGTACTTGTACATTGAGCGGAGAGGTACTTGTACATGGAGTGGAGATGTACTTGTACATTGAGCGGAGAGGTACTGGTACATGGAGCGGAGATGTACTTGTACATTGAGCGGAGAGGTACTTGTACATGGAGTGGATATGTACTTGTACATTGAGCGGAGAGGTACTGGTACATGGAGCGGAGATGTACTTGTACATTGAGCGGAGAGGTACTTGTACATGGAGTGGAGATGTACTTGTACATGGAGCGGAGATGTACTTGTACATTGAGCGGAGAGGTACTTGTACATGGAGCGGAGATGTACTTGTACATGGAGCGGAGAGGTACTTGTACATGGAGCGGAGATGTACTTGTACATTGAGCGGAGAGGTACTTGTACATGGAGCGGAGAGGTACTTGTACATGGAGCGGAGATGTACTTGTACATGGAGCGGAGAGGTACTTGTACATGGAGCGGAGATGTACTTGTACATTGAGCGGAGAGGTACTTGTACATGGAGCAGAGATGTACTTGTACATTGAGCGGAGAGGTACTTGTACATTGAGCGGAGAGGTACTTGTACATGGAGCTAGGGCTGGGTATCGAGTTTCGATACTTACTTGGCACCGAAATGGAAACATCGATACTAAGGGGTATCGAAGCCTCCCTTGTCAATCGATACCAATTTTCGATACCAAAACAAAACAGCGTCATTGAGCCTATAAGCATGCGACATGCTTGCACGCCGCGCTCTAATACGGCTGGTGATTGGCTGTCATGTAGAGGCATGCAGGAAACGTTACGCCCACTTTAGCCGGTGTGTTTGTTGTGACTGTGAGCCAGGCGTGCGGTGCGGATAGTATACAAGAAGTTAGCCACTCAAGCTACTCCTATCCTGGATTACCATATGGCGAAGATGATGAAAAGCAGGAAAAGAAACAGAAACAACACGGACTGGTTTCCACAGACAAGAGAAATAATTGAGAGGTGGGTCAGCTCAGCTTACCGCAAGTTAGCGGTTATCAGATCCCTCAGTCTGACAAATCCATGCATCTGGCTGTGAGTTGTAGCATTAGATCGTTTAATTAATTGCCGCCGTAACGTTATGCGCAAGCGGGCATTGTGTATTTTTAGCAACTCGTTAACAAACGCTGATGTCATGATAGTTTGTTGAATGTAAATGCGATTCATTTATATTGATTGGCTAGTCAGTGAAGTTGAGCTGTCTCGTCAGATTTGACAAGAATGACGTTCTGTTGCAGCAGTGAGCACACTGATCTGCAACGCTAGCGTTAATGTTTAATTAATTAGCGTTATGTGCAAGCGGGCAGTTATCGCCCATGTATTTTTAGCAACTCGTTAACAAACGCTGATGTCATGATAGTTTGTTGAATATAAATGCGATTCACTTTGTGGCATATAAGGCTATATTGATAGGCTAGTCAATGCTCAACTAGTCTTCCATGCATGAAGTGGAGCCATCTCATCAGTTTGTACAAGAATAGAGTTCTGTTGCATCAGTGAGCATTAAACCCTGATTTGCAACTCTCTGTTTTGCACTGAAAACTATTCCACTGATTTATTTGTTTTAGCTACATTTCTTTCCTTTGTAGTACTCCAATATTTTTTGTAGGGACGGCAATACGTTTAGAGAACTTAAAGTTATGTTAAATACAGTAGGTTTTATTTTTTTCTGCTGTAAAACTTAAGATGGGGGGAAACTAAAGATTTGTAAAATAATTTCAATGTGTAATGCAGTTTTATTTTTGTTAAAATGGATTTTTCTAAAAATTGGTATCGAAAAAAGTATCGTTCAGGAACCGGTATCGAAATCCAAGTATCGAAACGGTATCGATATCGAAAAATTTTGAACGATACCCAGCCCTACATGGAGCGCAGATGTACTTGTACATTGAGCGGAGAGGTACTGGTACATGGAGCGGAGATGTACTTGTACATTGAGCGGAGAGGTACTTGTACATTGAGCGGAGAGGTACTTGTACATGGAGCGGAGATGTACTTGTACATTGAGCGGAGAGGTACTGGTACATGGAGCGGAGATGTACTTGTACATTGAGCGGAGAGGTACTTGTACATGGAGTGGAGATGTACTTGTACATTGAGCGGAGAGGTACTGGTACATGGAGCGGAGATGTACTTGTACATTGAGCGGAGAGGTACTTGTACATGGAGTGGAGATGTACTTGTACATTGAGCGGAGAGGTACTGTTACATGGAGCGGAGATGTACTTGTACATTGAGCGGAGAGGTACTTGTACATGGAGTGGAGATGTACTTGTACATTGAGCGGAGAGGTACTTGTACATGGAGCAGAGATGTACTTGTACATGGAGCGGAGATGTACTTGTACATTGAGCGGAGAGGTACTTGTACATGGAGCGGAGAGGTACTTGTACATGGAGCGGAGATGTACTTGTACATGGAGCGGAGAGGTACTTGTACATGGAGCGGAGATGTACTTGTACATTGAGCGGAGAGGTACTTGTACATGGAGCAGAGATGTACTTGTACATGGAGCGGAGAGGTACTTGTACATGGAGCGGAGAGGTACTTGTACATGGAGCGGAGAGGTACTTGTACATGGAGCGGAGAGGTACTTGTACATTGAGCGGAGAGGTACTTGTACATGGAGCGGAGAGGTACTTGTACATTGAGCGGAGAGGTACTTGTACATGGAGCGGAGAGGTACTTGTACATGGATCGGAGAGGTACTTGTACATGGAGCGGAGAGGTACTTGTACATGGAGCGGAGAGGTACTTGTACATTGAGCGGAGATGTACTTGTACATGGAGCGGAGATGTACTTGTACATGGATCGGAGAGGTACTTGTACATGAGAGCGGAGAGGTACTGTCGACACTTGTACATTGAGCGTAGAGGTACTGTCGACACTTGTACATTGAGCGGAGAGGTACTTGTACATGGAGCGGAGAGGTACTGTCGACACTTGTACATTGAGCGGAGAGGTACTTGTACATTGAGCGGAGAGGTACTTGTACATGGAGCGCAGAGGTACTTGTACATTGAGCGGAGAGGTACTTGTACATGGAGCGGAGAGGTACTTGTACATGAGAGCGGAGAGGTACTTGTACATGGAGCGGAGAGGTACTTGTACATTGAGCGGAGAGGTACTGTCGACACTTGTACATTCAGCGGAGAGGTACTTGTACATGGAGCGGAGAGGTACTGTCGATACTTGACATTGAGCGGAGAGGTACTTGTACATGGAGCGGAGAGGTACTTGTACATGGAGCGGAGAGGTACTTGTACATGGAGCGGAGAGGTACTTGTACATTGAGCGGAGAGGTACTTGTACATGGAGCGGAGAGGTACTTGTACATTGAGCGGAGAGGTACTTGTACATGGAGCGGAGAGGTACTTGTACATGGAGCGGAGAGGTACTTGTACATGGAGCGGAGAGGTACTTGTACATGGAGCGGAGAGGTACTTGTACATTGAGCGGAGATGTACTTGTACATGGAGCGGAGATGTACTTGTACATGGATTGGAGAGGTACTTGTACATGAGAGCGGAGAGGTACTGTCGACACTTGTACATTCAGCGGAGAGGTACTTGTACATTGAGCGTAGAGGTACTGTCGACACTTGTACATTGAGCGGAGAGGTACTTGTACATGGAGCGGAGAGGTACTGTCGACACTTGTACATTGAGCGGAGAGGTACTTGTACATTGAGCGGAGAGGTACTTGTACATGGAGCACAGAGGTACTTGTACATTGAGCGGAGAGGTACTTGTACATGGAGCGGAGAGGTACTTGTACATTGAGCGGAGAGGTACTGTCGACACTTGTACATTCAGCGGAGAGGTACTTGTACATGGAGCGGAGAGGTACTGTCGATACTTGACATTGAGCGGAGAGGTACTTGTACATGGAGCGGAGAGGTATTTGTACATTGAGCGGAGAGGTACTTGTACATTGAGCGGAGAGGTACTGTCGACACTTGTACATTCAGCGGAGAGCTACTTGTACATGGAGCGGAGAGGTATTTGTACATTGAGCGGAGAGGTACTTGTACATGGAGCGGAGAGGTACTTGTACATAGAGCGGAGAGGTACTTATACATGGAGCGGAGAGGTATTTGTACATTGAGCGGAGAGGTACTTGTACATGGAGCGGAGAGGTACTTGTACATGGAGCGGAGAGGTACTTGTACATGGAGCGGAGAGGTACTTGTACATGGAGCGGAGAGGTACTTGTACATGGAGCGGAGAGGTACTTGTACATGAGAGCGGAGAGGTACTTGTACATAGAGCGGAGAGGTACTTGTACATGGAGCAGAGATGTACTTGTACATGGAGCGGAGAGGTACTTGTACATGGAGCGGAGAGGTACTTGTACATGGAGCGGAGAGGTACTTGTACATGGAGCGGAGAGGTACTTGTACATTGAGCGGAGAGGTACTTGTACATGGAGCGGAGAGGTACTTGTACATTGAGCGGAGAGGTACTTGTACATGGAGCGGAGAGGTACTTGTACATGGATCGGAGAGGTACTTGTACATGGAGCGGAGAGGTACTTGTACATGGAGCGGAGAGGTACTTGTACATTGAGCGGAGATGTACTTGTACATGGAGCGGAGATGTACTTGTACATGGATCGGAGAGGTACTTGTACATGAGAGCGGAGAGGTACTGTCGACACTTGTACATTGAGCGTAGAGGTACTGTCGACACTTGTACATTGAGCGGAGAGGTACTTGTACATGGAGCGGAGAGGTACTGTCGACACTTGTACATTGAGCGGAGAGGTACTTGTACATTGAGCGGAGAGGTACTTGTACATGGAGCGCAGAGGTACTTGTACATTGAGCGGAGAGGTACTTGTACATGGAGCGGAGAGGTACTTGTACATGAGAGCGGAGAGGTACTTGTACATGGAGCGGAGAGGTACTTGTACATTGAGCGGAGAGGTACTGTCGACACTTGTACATTCAGCGGAGAGGTACTTGTACATGGAGCGGAGAGGTACTGTCGATACTTGACATTGAGCGGAGAGGTACTTGTACATGGAGCGGAGAGGTACTTGTACATGGAGCGGAGAGGTACTTGTACATGGAGCGGAGAGGTACTTGTACATTGAGCGGAGAGGTACTTGTACATGGAGCGGAGAGGTACTTGTACATTGAGCGGAGAGGTACTTGTACATGGAGCGGAGAGGTACTTGTACATGGAGCGGAGAGGTACTTGTACATGGAGCGGAGAGGTACTTGTACATGGAGCGGAGAGGTACTTGTACATTGAGCGGAGATGTACTTGTACATGGAGCGGAGATGTACTTGTACATGGATTGGAGAGGTACTTGTACATGAGAGCGGAGAGGTACTGTCGACACTTGTACATTCAGCGGAGAGGTACTTGTACATTGAGCGTAGAGGTACTGTCGACACTTGTACATTGAGCGGAGAGGTACTTGTACATGGAGCGGAGAGGTACTGTCGACACTTGTACATTGAGCGGAGAGGTACTTGTACATTGAGCGGAGAGGTACTTGTACATGGAGCGCAGAGGTACTTGTACATTGAGCGGAGAGGTACTTGTACATGGAGCGGAGAGGTACTTGTACATGAGAGCGGAGAGGTACTTGTACATGGAGCGGAGAGGTACTTGTACATTGAGCGGAGAGGTACTGTCGACACTTGTACATTCAGCGGAGAGGTACTTGTACATGGAGCGGAGAGGTACTGTCGATACTTGACATTGAGCGGAGAGGTACTTGTACATGGAGCGGAGAGGTATTTGTACATTGAGCGGAGAGGTACTTGTACATTGAGCGGAGAGGTACTGTCGACACTTGTACATTCAGCGGAGAGCTACTTGTACATGGAGCGGAGAGGTATTTGTACATTGAGCGGAGAGGTACTTGTACATGGAGCGGAGAGGTACTTGTACATAGAGCGGAGAGGTACTTATACATGGAGCGGAGAGGTATTTGTACATTGAGCGGAGAGGTACTTGTACATGGAGCGGAGAGGTACTTGTACATGAGAGCGGAGAGGTATTTGTACATGGAGCGGAAAGGTACTGTCGACACTTGTACATTGAGCGGAGAGCTACTTGTACATGGAGCGGAGAGGTACTTGTACATGAGAGCGGAGAGGTACTTGTACATGGAGCGGAGAGGTATTTGTACATGGAGCGGAGAGGTACTGTCGACACTTGACATTGAGCGGAGAGGTACTTGTACATGGAGCGGAGAGGTACTTGTACATGAGAGCGGAGAGGTATTTGTACATGGAGCGGAGAGGTACTGTCGACACTTGACATTGAGCGGAGAGGTACTTGTACATGGAGCGGAGAGGTACTTGTACATGGAGCGGAGAGGTACTTGTACATGGACCGGAGAGGTACTTGTACATGGAGCGGAGAGGTACTTGTACATGGAGCGGAGATGTACTTGTACATTGAGCGGAGAGGTACTTGTACATGGAGCAGAGATGTACTTGTACATGGAGCGGAGATGTACTTGTACATTGAGCGGAGAGGTACTTGTACATGGAGCGGAGAGGTACTTGTACATGGAGCGGAGATGTACTTGTACATGGAGCGGAGAGGTACTTGTACATGGAGCGGAGATGTACTTGTACATTGAGCGGAGAGGTACTTGTACATGGAGCAGAGATGTACTTGTACATGGAGCGGAGAGGTACTTGTACATGGAGCGGAGAGGTACTTGTACATGGAGCGGAGAGGTACTTGTACATGGAGCGGAGAGGTACTTGTACATTGAGCGGAGAGGTACTTGTACATGGAGCGGAGAGGTACTTGTACATTGAGCGGAGAGGTACTTGTACATGGAGCGGAGAGGTACTTGTACATGGATCGGAGAGGTACTTGTACATGGAGCGGAGAGGTACTTGTACATGGAGCGGAGAGGTACTTGTACATTGAGCGGAGATGTACTTGTACATGGAGCGGAGATGTACTTGTACATGGATCGGAGAGGTACTTGTACATGAGAGCGGAGAGGTACTGTCGACACTTGTACATTGAGCGTAGAGGTACTGTCGACACTTGTACATTGAGCGGAGAGGTACTTGTACATGGAGCGGAGAGGTACTGTCGACACTTGTACATTGAGCGGAGAGGTACTTGTACATTGAGCGGAGAGGTACTTGTACATGGAGCGCAGAGGTACTTGTACATTGAGCGGAGAGGTACTTGTACATGGAGCGGAGAGGTACTTGTACATGAGAGCGGAGAGGTACTTGTACATGGAGCGGAGAGGTACTTGTACATTGAGCGGAGAGGTACTGTCGACACTTGTACATTCAGCGGAGAGGTACTTGTACATGGAGCGGAGAGGTACTGTCGATACTTGACATTGAGCGGAGAGGTACTTGTACATGGAGCGGAGAGGTACTTGTACATGGAGCGGAGAGGTACTTGTACATGGAGCGGAGAGGTACTTGTACATTGAGCGGAGAGGTACTTGTACATGGAGCGGAGAGGTACTTGTACATTGAGCGGAGAGGTACTTGTACATGGAGCGGAGAGGTACTTGTACATGGAGCGGAGAGGTACTTGTACATGGAGCGGAGAGGTACTTGTACATGGAGCGGAGAGGTACTTGTACATTGAGCGGAGATGTACTTGTACATGGAGCGGAGATGTACTTGTACATGGATTGGAGAGGTACTTGTACATGAGAGCGGAGAGGTACTGTCGACACTTGTACATTCAGCGGAGAGGTACTTGTACATTGAGCGTAGAGGTACTGTCGACACTTGTACATTGAGCGGAGAGGTACTTGTACATGGAGCGGAGAGGTACTGTCGACACTTGTACATTGAGCGGAGAGGTACTTGTACATTGAGCGGAGAGCTACTTGTACATGGAGCACAGAGGTACTTGTACATTGAGCGGAGAGGTACTTGTACATGGAGCGGAGAGGTACTTGTACATTGAGCGGAGAGGTACTGTCGACACTTGTACATTCAGCGGAGAGGTACTTGTACATGGAGCGGAGAGGTACTGTCGATACTTGACATTGAGCGGAGAGGTACTTGTACATGGAGCGGAGAGGTATTTGTACATTGAGCGGAGAGGTACTTGTACATTGAGCGGAGAGGTACTTGTACATGGAGCGGAGAGGTATTTGTACATTGAGCGGAGAGGTACTTGTACATTGAGCGGAGAGGTACTGTCGACACTTGTACATTCAGCGGAGAGCTACTTGTACATGGAGCGGAGAGGTATTTGTACATTGAGCGGAGAGGTACTTGTACATGGAGCGGAGAGGTACTTGTACATAGAGCGGAGAGGTACTTATACATGGAGCGGAGAGGTATTTGTACATTGAGCGGAGAGGTACTTGTACATGGAGCGGAGAGGTACTTGTACATGGAGCGGAGAGGTACTTGTACATGGAGCGGAGAGGTACTTGTACATGGAGCGGAGAGGTACTTGTACATGGAGCGGAGAGGTACTTGTACATGAGAGCGGAGAGGTACTTGTACATAGAGCGGAGAGGTACTTGTACATGGAGCGGAGATGTACTTGTACATTGAGCGGAGAGGTATTTGTACATGGAGCGGAAAGGTACTGTTGACACTTGTACATTGAGCGGAGAGCTACTTGTACATGGAGCGGAGAGGTACTTGTACATGAGAGCGGAGAGGTACTTGTACATGGAGCGGAGAGGTATTTGTACATGGAGCGGAGAGGTACTGTCGACACTTGACATTGAGCGGAGAGGTACTTGTACATGGAGCGGAGAGGTACTTGTACATGAGAGCGGTGAGGTATTTGTACATGGAGCGGAGAGGTACTGTCGACACTTGACATTGAGCGGAGAGGTACTTGTACATGGAGCGGAGAGGTACTTGTACATGGAGCGGAGAGGTACTTGTACATGGACCGGAGAGGTACTTGTACATGGAGCGGAGAGGTACTTGTACATGGAGCGGAGATGTACTTGTACATTGAGCGGAGAGGTACTTGTACATGGAGCAGAGATGTACTTGTACATGGAGCGGAGATGTACTTGTACATTGAGCGGAGAGGTACTTGTACATGGAGCGGAGAGGTACTTGTACATGGAGCGGAGATGTACTTGTACATGGAGCGGAGAGGTACTTGTACATGGAGCGGAGATGTACTTGTACATTGAGCGGAGAGGTACTTGTACATGGAGCAGAGATGTACTTGTACATGGAGCGGAGAGGTACTTGTACATGGAGCGGAGAGGTACTTGTACATGGAGCGGAGAGGTACTTGTACATTGAGCGGAGAGGTACTTGTACATGGAGCGGAGAGGTACTTGTACATTGAGCGGAGAGGTACTTGTACATGGAGCGGAGAGGTACTTGTACATGGAGCGGAGAGGTACTTGTACATGGAGCGGAGAGGTACTTGTACATGGAGCGGAGAGGTACTTGTACATTGAGCGGAGATGTACTTGTACATGGAGCGGAGATGTACTTGTACATGGATCGGAGAGGTACTTGTACATGAGAGCGGAGAGGTACTGTCGACACTTGTACATTGAGCGTAGAGGTACTGTCGACACTTGTACATTGAGCGGAGAGGTACTTGTACATGGAGCGGAGAGGTACTGTCGACACTTGTACATTGAGCGGAGAGGTACTTGTACATTGAGCGGAGAGGTACTTGTACATGGAGCGCAGAGGTACTTGTACATTGAGCGGAGAGGTACTTGTACATGGAGCGGAGAGGTACTTGTACATGGAGCGGAGAGGTACTTGTACATGGAGCGGAGAGGTACTTGTACATGGAGCGGAGAGGTACTTGTACATTGAGCGGAGATGTACTTGTACATGGAGCGCAGAGGTACTTGTACATTGAGCGGAGAGGTACTTGTACATGGAGCGGAGAGGTACTTGTACATGAGAGCGGAGAGGTACTTGTACATGGAGCGGAGAGGTACTTGTACATTGAGCGGAGAGGTACTGTCGACACTTGTACATTCAGCGGAGAGGTACTTGTACATGGAGCGGAGAGGTACTGTCGATACTTGACATTGAGCGGAGAGGTACTTGTACATGGAGCGGAGAGGTACTTGTACATGGAGCGGAGAGGTACTTGTACATGGAGCGGAGAGGTACTTGTACATTGAGCGGAGAGGTACTTGTACATGGAGCGGAGAGGTACTTGTACATTGAGCGGAGAGGTACTTGTACATGGAGCGGAGAGGTACTTGTACATGGAGCGGAGAGGTACTTGTACATGGAGCGGAGAGGTACTTGTACATGGAGCGGAGAGGTACTTGTACATTGAGCGGAGATGTACTTGTACATGGAGCGGAGATGTACTTGTACATGGATTGGAGAGGTACTTGTACATGAGAGCGGAGAGGTACTGTCGACACTTGTACATTCAGCGGAGAGGTACTTGTACATTGAGCGTAGAGGTACTGTCGACACTTGTACATTGAGCGGAGAGGTACTTGTACATGGAGCGGAGAGGTACTGTCGACACTTGTACATTGAGCGGAGAGGTACTTGTACATTGAGCGGAGAGGTACTTGTACATGGAGCACAGAGGTACTTGTACATTGAGCGGAGAGGTACTTGTACATGGAGCGGAGAGGTACTTGTACATTGAGCGGAGAGGTACTGTCGACACTTGTACATTCAGCGGAGAGGTACTTGTACATGGAGCGGAGAGGTACTGTCGATACTTGACATTGAGCGGAGAGGTACTTGTACATGGAGCGGAGAGGTATTTGTACATTGAGCGGAGAGGTACTTGTACATTGAGCGGAGAGGTACTGTCGACACTTGTACATTCAGCGGAGAGCTACTTGTACATGGAGCGGAGAGGTATTTGTACATTGAGCGGAGAGGTACTTGTACATGGAGCGGAGAGGTATTTGTACATTGAGCGGAGAGGTACTTGTACATTGAGCGGAGAGGTACTGTCGACACTTGTACATTCAGCGGAGAGCTACTTGTACATGGAGCGGAGAGGTATTTGTACATTGAGCGGAGAGGTACTTGTACATGGAGCGGAGAGGTACTTGTACATAGAGCGGAGAGGTACTTATACATGGAGCGGAGAGGTATTTGTACATTGAGCGGAGAGGTACTTGTACATGGAGCGGAGAGGTACTTGTACATGGAGCGGAGAGGTACTTGTACATGGAGCGGAGAGGTACTTGTACATGGAGCGGAGAGGTACTTGTACATGGAGCGGAGAGGTACTTGTACATGAGAGCGGAGAGGTACTTGTACATAGAGCGGAGAGGTACTTGTACATGGAGCGGAGATGTACTTGTACATTGAGCGGAGAGGTATTTGTACATGGAGCGGAAAGGTACTGTTGACACTTGTACATTGAGCGGAGAGCTACTTGTACATGGAGCGGAGAGGTACTTGTACATGAGAGCGGAGAGGTACTTGTACATGGAGCGGAGAGGTATTTGTACATGGAGCGGAGAGGTACTGTCGACACTTGACATTGAGCGGAGAGGTACTTGTACATGGAGCGGAGAGGTACTTGTACATGAGAGCGGTGAGGTATTTGTACATGGAGCGGAGAGGTACTGTCGACACTTGACATTGAGCGGAGAGGTACTTGTACATGGAGCGGAGAGGTACTTGTACATGGAGCGGAGAGGTACTTGTACATGGACCGGAGAGGTACTTGTACATGGAGCGGAGAGGTACTTGTACATGGAGCGGAGATGTACTTGTACATTGAGCGGAGAGGTACTTGTACATGGAGCAGAGATGTACTTGTACATGGAGCGGAGATGTACTTGTACATTGAGCGGAGAGGTACTTGTACATGGAGCGGAGAGGTACTTGTACATGGAGCGGAGATGTACTTGTACATGGAGCGGAGAGGTACTTGTACATGGAGCGGAGATGTACTTGTACATTGAGCGGAGAGGTACTTGTACATGGAGCAGAGATGTACTTGTACATGGAGCGGAGAGGTACTTGTACATGGAGCGGAGAGGTACTTGTACATGGAGCGGAGAGGTACTTGTACATTGAGCGGAGAGGTACTTGTACATGGAGCGGAGAGGTACTTGTACATTGAGCGGAGAGGTACTTGTACATGGAGCGGAGAGGTACTTGTACATGGAGCGGAGAGGTACTTGTACATGGAGCGGAGAGGTACTTGTACATGGAGCGGAGAGGTACTTGTACATTGAGCGGAGATGTACTTGTACATGGAGCGGAGATGTACTTGTACATGGATCGGAGAGGTACTTGTACATGAGAGCGGAGAGGTACTGTCGACACTTGTACATTGAGCGTAGAGGTACTGTCGACACTTGTACATTGAGCGGAGAGGTACTTGTACATGGAGCGGAGAGGTACTGTCGACACTTGTACATTGAGCGGAGAGGTACTTGTACATTGAGCGGAGAGGTACTTGTACATGGAGCGCAGAGGTACTTGTACATTGAGCGGAGAGGTACTTGTACATGGAGCGGAGAGGTACTTGTACATGAGAGCGGAGAGGTACTTGTACATGGAGCGGAGAGGTACTTGTACATTGAGCGGAGAGGTACTGTCGACACTTGTACATTCAGCGGAGAGGTACTTGTACATGGAGCGGAGAGGTACTGTCGATACTTGACATTGAGCGGAGAGGTACTTGTACATGGAGCGGAGAGGTATTTGTACATTGAGCGGAGAGGTACTTGTACATTGAGTGGAGAGGTACTGTCAACACTTGTACATTCAGCGGAGAGCTACTTGTACATGGAGCGGAGAGGTATTTGTACATTGAGCGGAGAGGTACTTGTACATGGAGCGGAGAGGTACTTGTACATAGAGCGGAGAGGTACTTATACATGGAGCGGAGAGGTATTTGTACATTGAGCGGAGAGGTACTTGTACATGGAGCGGAGAGGTACTTGTACATGAGAGCGGAGAGGTATTTGTACATGGAGCGGAAAGGTACTGTCGACACTTGTACATTGAGCGGAGAGCTACTTGTACATGGAGCGGAGAGGTACTTGTACATGAGAGCGGAGAGGTACTTGTACATGGAGCGGAGAGGTATTTGTACATGGAGCGGAGAGGTACTGTCGACACTTGACATTGAGCGGAGAGGTACTTGTACATGGAGCGGAGAGGTACTTGTACATGAGAGCGGAGAGGTATTTGTACATGGAGCGGAGAGGTACTGTCGACACTTGACATTGAGCGGAGAGGTACTTGTACATGGAGCGGAGAGGTACTTGTACATGGAGCGGAGAGGTACTTGTACATGGACCGGAGAGGTACTTGTACATGGAGCGGAGAGGTACTTGTACATGGAGCGGAGATGTACTTGTACATTGAGCGGAGAGGTACTTGTACATGGAGCAGAGATGTACTTGTACATGGAGCGGAGATGTACTTGTACATTGAGCGGAGAGGTACTTGTACATGGAGCGGAGAGGTACTTGTACATGGAGCGGAGATGTACTTGTACATGGAGCGGAGAGGTACTTGTACATGGAGCGGAGATGTACTTGTACATTGAGCGGAGAGGTACTTGTACATGGAGCAGAGATGTACTTGTACATGGAGCGGAGAGGTACTTGTACATGGAGCGGAGAGGTACTTGTACATGGAGCGGAGAGGTACTTGTACATTGAGCGGAGATGTACTTGTACATGGAGCGGAGATGTACTTGTACATGGATCGGAGAGGTACTTGTACATGAGAGCGGAGAGGTACTGTCGACACTTGTACATTGAGCGTAGAGGTACTGTCGACACTTGTACATTGAGCGGAGAGGTACTTGTACATGGAGCGGAGAGGTACTGTCGACACTTGTACATTGAGCGGAGAGGTACTTGTACATTGAGCGGAGAGGTACTTGTACATGGAGCGCAGAGGTACTTGTACATTGAGCGGAGAGGTACTTGTACATGGAGCGGAGAGGTACTTGTACATGAGAGCGGAGAGGTACTTGTACATGGAGCGGAGAGGTACTTGTACATTGAGCGGAGAGGTACTGTCGACACTTGTACATTCAGCGGAGAGGTACTTGTACATGGAGCGGAGAGGTACTGTCGATACTTGACATTGAGCGGAGAGGTACTTGTACATGGAGCGGAGAGGTATTTGTACATTGAGCGGAGAGGTACTTGTACATTGAGCGGAGAGGTACTGTCGACACTTGTACATTCAGCGGAGAGCTACTTGTACATGGAGCGGAGAGGTATTTGTACATTGAGCGGAGAGGTACTTGTACATGGAGCGGAGAGGTACTTGTACATAGAGCGGAGAGGTACTTATACATGGAGCGGAGAGGTATTTGTACATTGAGCGGAGAGGTACTTGTACATGGAGCGGAGAGGTACTTGTACATGAGAGCGGAGAGGTATTTGTACATGGAGCGGAAAGGTACTGTCGACACTTGTACATTGAGCGGAGAGCTACTTGTACATGGAGCGGAGAGGTACTTGTACATGAGAGCGGAGAGGTACTTGTACATGGAGCGGAGAGGTATTTGTACATGGAGCGGAGAGGTACTGTCGACACTTGACATTGAGCGGAGAGGTACTTGTACATGGAGCGGAGAGGTACTTGTACATGAGAGCGGAGAGGTATTTGTACATGGAGCGGAGAGGTACTGTCGACACTTGACATTGAGCGGAGAGGTACTTGTACATGGAGCGGAGAGGTACTTGTACATGGAGCGGAGAGGTACTTGTACATGGACCGGAGAGGTACTTGTACATGGAGCGGAGAGGTACTTGTACATGGAGCGGAGATGTACTTGTACATTGAGCGGAGAGGTACTTGTACATGGAGCAGAGATGTACTTGTACATGGAGCGGAGATGTACTTGTACATTGAGCGGAGAGGTACTTGTACATGGAGCGGAGAGGTACTTGTACATGGAGCGGAGATGTACTTGTACATGGAGCGGAGAGGTACTTGTACATGGAGCGGAGATGTACTTGTACATTGAGCGGAGAGGTACTTGTACATGGAGCGGAGAGGTACTTGTACATGGAGCGGAGAGGTACTTGTACATGAGAGCGGAGAGGTACTTGTACATGGAGCGGAGAGGTACTTGTACATTGAGCGGAGAGGTACTGTCGACACTTGTACATTCAGCGGAGAGGTACTTGTACATGGAGCGGAGAGGTACTGTCGATACTTGACATTGAGCGGAGAGGTACTTGTACATGGAGCGGAGAGGTACTTGTACATGGAGCGGAGAGGTACTTGTACATGGAGCGGAGAGGTACTTGTACATTGAGCGGAGAGGTACTTGTACATGGAGCGGAGAGGTACTTGTACATTGAGCGGAGAGGTACTTGTACATGGAGCGGAGAGGTACTTGTACATGGAGCGGAGAGGTACTTGTACATGGAGCGGAGAGGTACTTGTACATGGAGCGGAGAGGTACTTGTACATTGAGCGGAGATGTACTTGTACATGGAGCGGAGATGTACTTGTACATGGATTGGAGAGGTACTTGTACATGAGAGCGGAGAGGTACTGTCGACACTTGTACATTCAGCGGAGAGGTACTTGTACATTGAGCGTAGAGGTACTGTCGACACTTGTACATTGAGCGGAGAGGTACTTGTACATGGAGCGGAGAGGTACTGTCGACACTTGTACATTGAGCGGAGAGGTACTTGTACATTGAGCGGAGAGGTACTTGTACATGGAGCACAGAGGTACTTGTACATTGAGCGGAGAGGTACTTGTACATGGAGCGGAGAGGTACTTGTACATTGAGCGGAGAGGTACTGTCGACACTTGTACATTCAGCGGAGAGGTACTTGTACATGGAGCGGAGAGGTACTGTCGATACTTGACATTGAGCGGAGAGGTACTTGTACATGGAGCGGAGAGGTATTTGTACATTGAGCGGAGAGGTACTTGTACATTGAGCGGAGAGGTACTGTCGACACTTGTACATTCAGCGGAGAGCTACTTGTACATGGAGCGGAGAGGTATTTGTACATTGAGCGGAGAGGTACTTGTACATGGAGCGGAGAGGTACTTGTACATAGAGCGGAGAGGTACTTATACATGGAGCGGAGAGGTATTTGTACATTGAGCGGAGAGGTACTTGTACATGGAGCGGAGAGGTACTTGTACATGGAGCGGAGAGGTACTTGTACATGGAGCGGAGAGGTACTTGTACATGGAGCGGAGAGGTACTTGTACATGGAGCGGAGAGGTACTTGTACATGAGAGCGGAGAGGTACTTGTACATAGAGCGGAGAGGTACTTGTACATGGAGCGGAGATGTACTTGTACATTGAGCGGAGAGGTATTTGTACATGGAGCGGAAAGGTACTGTCGACACTTGTACATTGAGCGGAGAGCTACTTGTACATGGAGCGGAGAGGTACTTGTACATGAGAGCGGAGAGGTACTTGTACATGGAGCGGAGAGGTATTTGTACATGGAGCGGAGAGGTACTGTCGACACTTGACATTGAGCGGAGAGGTACTTGTACATGGAGCGGATAGGTACTTGTACATGAGAGCGGTGAGGTATTTGTACATGGAGCGGAGAGGTACTGTCGACACTTGACATTGAGCGGAGAGGTACTTGTACATGGAGCGGAGAGGTACTTGTACATGGAGCGGAGAGGTACTTGTACATGGACCGGAGAGGTACTTGTACATGGAGCGGAGAGGTACTTGTACATGGAGCGGAGATGTACTTGTACATTGAGCGGAGAGGTACTTGTACATGGAGCAGAGATGTACTTGTACATGGAGCGGAGATGTACTTGTACATTGAGCGGAGAGGTACTTGTACATGGAGCGGAGAGGTACTTGTACATGGAGCGGAGATGTACTTGTACATGGAGCGGAGAGGTACTTGTACATGGAGCGGAGATGTACTTGTACATTGAGCGGAGAGGTACTTGTACATGGAGCAGAGATGTACTTGTACATGGAGCGGAGAGGTACTTGTACATGGAGCGGAGAGGTACTTGTACATGGAGCGGAGAGGTACTTGTACATTGAGCGGAGAGGTACTTGTACATGGAGCGGAGAGGTACTTGTACATTGAGCGGAGAGGTACTTGTACATGGAGCGGAGAGGTACTTGTACATGGAGCGGAGAGGTACTTGTACATGGAGCGGAGAGGTATTTGTACATGGAGCGGAGAGGTACTGTCGACACTTGACATTGAGCGGAGAGGTACTTGTACATGGAGCGGAGAGGTACTTGTACATGAGAGCGGAGAGGTATTTGTACATGGAGCGGAGAGGTACTGTCGACACTTGACATTGAGCGGAGAGGTACTTGTACATGGAGCGGAGAGGTACTTGTACATGGAGCGGAGAGGTACTTGTACATGGACCGGAGAGGTACTTGTACATGGAGCGGAGAGGTACTTGTACATGGAGCGGAGATGTACTTGTACATTGAGCGGAGAGGTACTTGTACATGGAGCAGAGATGTACTTGTACATGGAGCGGAGATGTACTTGTACATTGAGCGGAGAGGTACTTGTACATGGAGCGGAGAGGTACTTGTACATGGAGCGGAGATGTACTTGTACATGGAGCGGAGAGGTACTTGTACATGGAGCGGAGATGTACTTGTACATTGAGCGGAGAGGTACTTGTACATGGAGCAGAGATGTACTTGTACATGGAGCGGAGAGGTACTTGTACATGGAGCGGAGAGGTACTTGTACATGGAGCGGAGAGGTACTTGTACATGGAGCGGAGAGGTACTTGTACATTGAGCGGAGAGGTACTTGTACATGGAGCGGAGAGGTACTTGTACATTGAGCGGAGAGGTACTTGTACATGGAGCGGAGAGGTACTTGTACATGGAGCGGAGAGGTACTTGTACATGGAGCGGAGAGGTACTTGTACATGGAGCGGAGAGGTACTTGTACATTGAGCGGAGATGTACTTGTACATGGAGCGGAGATGTACTTGTACATGGATCGGAGAGGTACTTGTACATGAGAGCGGAGAGGTACTGTCGACACTTGTACATTGAGCGTAGAGGTACTGTCGACACTTGTACATTGAGCGGAGAGGTACTTGTACATGGAGCGGAGAGGTACTGTCGACACTTGTACATTGAGCGGAGAGGTACTTGTACATTGAGCGGAGAGGTACTTGTACATGGAGCGCAGAGGTACTTGTACATTGAGCGGAGAGGTACTTGTACATGGAGCGGAGAGGTACTTGTACATGAGAGCGGAGAGGTACTTGTACATGGAGCGGAGAGGTACTTGTACATTGAGCGGAGAGGTACTGTCGACACTTGTACATTCAGCGGAGAGGTACTTGTACATGGAGCGGAGAGGTACTGTCGATACTTGACATTGAGCGGAGAGGTACTTGTACATGGAGCGGAGAGGTATTTGTACATTGAGCGGAGAGGTACTTGTACATTGAGCGGAGAGGTACTGTCGACACTTGTACATTCAGCGGAGAGCTACTTGTACATGGAGCGGAGAGGTATTTGTACATTGAGCGGAGAGGTACTTGTACATGGAGCGGAGAGGTACTTGTACATAGAGCGGAGAGGTACTTATACATGGAGCGGAGAGGTATTTGTACATTGAGCGGAGAGGTACTTGTACATGGAGCGGAGAGGTACTTGTACATGAGAGCGGAGAGGTATTTGTACATGGAGCGGAAAGGTACTGTCGACACTTGTACATTGAGCGGAGAGCTACTTGTACATGGAGCGGAGAGGTACTTGTACATGAGAGCGGAGAGGTACTTGTACATGGAGCGGAGAGGTATTTGTACATGGAGCGGAGAGGTACTGTCGACACTTGACATTGAGCGGAGAGGTACTTGTACATGGAGCGGAGAGGTACTTGTACATGAGAGCGGAGAGGTATTTGTACATGGAGCGGAGAGGTACTGTCGACACTTGACATTGAGCGGAGAGGTACTTGTACATGGAGCGGAGAGGTACTTGTACATGGAGCGGAGAGGTACTTGTACATGGACCGGAGAGGTACTTGTACATGGAGCGGAGAGGTACTTGTACATGGAGCGGAGATGTACTTGTACATTGAGCGGAGAGGTACTTGTACATGGAGCAGAGATGTACTTGTACATGGAGCGGAGATGTACTTGTACATTGAGCGGAGAGGTACTTGTACATGGAGCGGAGAGGTACTTGTACATGGAGCGGAGATGTACTTGTACATGGAGCGGAGAGGTACTTGTACATGGAGCGGAGATGTACTTGTACATTGAGCGGAGAGGTACTTGTACATGGAGCGGAGAGGTACTTGTACATGGAGCGGAGAGGTACTTGTACATGAGAGCGGAGAGGTACTTGTACATGGAGCGGAGAGGTACTTGTACATTGAGCGGAGAGGTACTGTCGACACTTGTACATTCAGCGGAGAGGTACTTGTACATGGAGCGGAGAGGTACTGTCGATACTTGACATTGAGCGGAGAGGTACTTGTACATGGAGCGGAGAGGTACTTGTACATGGAGCGGAGAGGTACTTGTACATGGAGCGGAGAGGTACTTGTACATTGAGCGGAGAGGTACTTGTACATGGAGCGGAGAGGTACTTGTACATTGAGCGGAGAGGTACTTGTACATGGAGCGGAGAGGTACTTGTACATGGAGCGGAGAGGTACTTGTACATGGAGCGGAGAGGTACTTGTACATGGAGCGGAGAGGTACTTGTACATTGAGCGGAGATGTACTTGTACATGGAGCGGAGATGTACTTGTACATGGATTGGAGAGGTACTTGTACATGAGAGCGGAGAGGTACTGTCGACACTTGTACATTCAGCGGAGAGGTACTTGTACATTGAGCGTAGAGGTACTGTCGACACTTGTACATTGAGCGGAGAGGTACTTGTACATGGAGCGGAGAGGTACTGTCGACACTTGTACATTGAGCGGAGAGGTACTTGTACATTGAGCGGAGAGGTACTTGTACATGGAGCACAGAGGTACTTGTACATTGAGCGGAGAGGTACTTGTACATGGAGCGGAGAGGTACTTGTACATTGAGCGGAGAGGTACTGTCGACACTTGTACATTCAGCGGAGAGGTACTTGTACATGGAGCGGAGAGGTACTGTCGATACTTGACATTGAGCGGAGAGGTACTTGTACATGGAGCGGAGAGGTATTTGTACATTGAGCGGAGAGGTACTTGTACATTGAGCGGAGAGGTACTGTCGACACTTGTACATTCAGCGGAGAGCTACTTGTACATGGAGCGGAGAGGTATTTGTACATTGAGCGGAGAGGTACTTGTACATGGAGCGGAGAGGTACTTGTACATAGAGCGGAGAGGTACTTATACATGGAGCGGAGAGGTATTTGTACATTGAGCGGAGAGGTACTTGTACATGGAGCGGAGAGGTACTTGTACATGGAGCGGAGAGGTACTTGTACATGGAGCGGAGAGGTACTTGTACATGGAGCGGAGAGGTACTTGTACATGGAGCGGAGAGGTACTTGTACATGAGAGCGGAGAGGTACTTGTACATAGAGCGGAGAGGTACTTGTACATGGAGCGGAGATGTACTTGTACATTGAGCGGAGAGGTATTTGTACATGGAGCGGAAAGGTACTGTCGACACTTGTACATTGAGCGGAGAGCTACTTGTACATGGAGCGGAGAGGTACTTGTACATGAGAGCGGAGAGGTACTTGTACATGGAGCGGAGAGGTATTTGTACATGGAGCGGAGAGGTACTGTCGACACTTGACATTGAGCGGAGAGGTACTTGTACATGGAGCGGAGAGGTACTTGTACATGAGAGCGGTGAGGTATTTGTACATGGAGCGGAGAGGTACTGTCGACACTTGACATTGAGCGGAGAGGTACTTGTACATGGAGCGGAGAGGTACTTGTACATGGAGCGGAGAGGTACTTGTACATGGACCGGAGAGGTACTTGTACATGGAGCGGAGAGGTACTTGTACATGGAGCGGAGATGTACTTGTACATTGAGCGGAGAGGTACTTGTACATGGAGCAGAGATGTACTTGTACATGGAGCGGAGATGTACTTGTACATTGAGCGGAGAGGTACTTGTACATGGAGCGGAGAGGTACTTGTACATGGAGCGGAGATGTACTTGTACATGGAGCGGAGAGGTACTTGTACATGGAGCGGAGATGTACTTGTACATTGAGCGGAGAGGTACTTGTACATGGAGCAGAGATGTACTTGTACATGGAGCGGAGAGGTACTTGTACATGGAGCGGAGAGGTACTTGTACATGGAGCGGAGAGGTACTTGTACATTGAGCGGAGAGGTACTTGTACATGGAGCGGAGAGGTACTTGTACATTGAGCGGAGAGGTACTTGTACATGGAGCGGAGAGGTACTTGTACATGGAGCGGAGAGGTACTTGTACATGGAGCGGAGAGGTACTTGTACATGGAGCGGAGAGGTACTTGTACATTGAGCGGAGATGTACTTGTACATGGAGCGGAGATGTACTTGTACATGGATCGGAGAGGTACTTGTACATGAGAGCGGAGAGGTACTGTCGACACTTGTACATTGAGCGTAGAGGTACTGTCGACACTTGTACATTGAGCGGAGAGGTACTTGTACATGGAGCGGAGAGGTACTGTCGACACTTGTACATTGAGCGGAGAGGTACTTGTACATTGAGCGGAGAGGTACTTGTACATGGAGCGCAGAGGTACTTGTACATTGAGCGGAGAGGTACTTGTACATGGAGCGGAGAGGTACTTGTACATGAGAGCGGAGAGGTACTTGTACATGGAGCGGAGAGGTACTTGTACATTGAGCGGAGAGGTACTGTCGACACTTGTACATTCAGCGGAGAGGTACTTGTACATGGAGCGGAGAGGTACTGTCGATACTTGACATTGAGCGGAGAGGTACTTGTACATGGAGCGGAGAGGTATTTGTACATTGAGCGGAGAGGTACTTGTACATTGAGTGGAGAGGTACTGTCGACACTTGTACATTCAGCGGAGAGCTACTTGTACATGGAGCGGAGAGGTATTTGTACATTGAGCGGAGAGGTACTTGTACATGGAGCGGAGAGGTACTTGTACATAGAGCGGAGAGGTACTTATACATGGAGCGGAGAGGTATTTGTACATTGAGCGGAGAGGTACTTGTACATGGAGCGGAGAGGTACTTGTACATGAGAGCGGAGAGGTATTTGTACATGGAGCGGAAAGGTACTGTCGACACTTGTACATTGAGCGGAGAGCTACTTGTACATGGAGCGGAGAGGTACTTGTACATGAGAGCGGAGAGGTACTTGTACATGGAGCGGAGAGGTATTTGTACATGGAGCGGAGAGGTACTGTCGACACTTGACATTGAGCGGAGAGGTACTTGTACATGGAGCGGAGAGGTACTTGTACATGAGAGCGGAGAGGTATTTGTACATGGAGCGGAGAGGTACTGTCGACACTTGACATTGAGCGGAGAGGTACTTGTACATGGAGCGGAGAGGTACTTGTACATGGAGCGGAGAGGTACTTGTACATGGACCGGAGAGGTACTTGTACATGGAGCGGAGAGGTACTTGTACATGGAGCGGAGATGTACTTGTACATTGAGCGGAGAGGTACTTGTACATGGAGCAGAGATGTACTTGTACATGGAGCGGAGATGTACTTGTACATTGAGCGGAGAGGTACTTGTACATGGAGCGGAGAGGTACTTGTACATGGAGCGGAGATGTACTTGTACATGGAGCGGAGAGGTACTTGTACATGGAGCGGAGATGTACTTGTACATTGAGCGGAGAGGTACTTGTACATGGAGCAGAGATGTACTTGTACATGGAGCGGAGAGGTACTTGTACATGGAGCGGAGAGGTACTTGTACATGGAGCGGAGAGGTACTTGTACATGGAGCGGAGAGGTACTTGTACATTGAGCGGAGAGGTACTTGTACATGGAGCGGAGAGGTACTTGTACATTGAGCGGAGAGGTACTTGTACATGGAGCGGAGAGGTACTTGTACATGGAGCGGAGAGGTACTTGTACATGGAGCGGAGAGGTACTTGTACATGGAGCGGAGAGGTACTTGTACATTGAGCGGAGATGTACTTGTACATGGAGCGGAGATGTACTTGTACATGGATCGGAGAGGTACTTGTACATGAGAGCGGAGAGGTACTGTCGACACTTGTACATTGAGCGTAGAGGTACTGTCGACACTTGTACATTGAGCGGAGAGGTACTTGTACATGGAGCGGAGAGGTACTGTCGACACTTGTACATTGAGCGGAGAGGTACTTGTACATTGAGCGGAGAGGTACTTGTACATGGAGCGCAGAGGTACTTGTACATTGAGCGGAGAGGTACTTGTACATGGAGCGGAGAGGTACTTGTACATGAGAGCGGAGAGGTACTTGTACATGGAGCGGAGAGGTACTTGTACATTGAGCGGAGAGGTACTGTCGACACTTGTACATTCAGCGGAGAGGTACTTGTACATGGAGCGGAGAGGTACTGTCGATACTTGACATTGAGCGGAGAGGTACTTGTACATGGAGCGGAGAGGTATTTGTACATTGAGCGGAGAGGTACTTGTACATTGAGCGGAGAGGTACTGTCGACACTTGTACATTCAGCGGAGAGCTACTTGTACATGGAGCGGAGAGGTATTTGTACATTGAGCGGAGAGGTACTTGTACATGGAGCGGAGAGGTACTTGTACATAGAGCGGAGAGGTACTTATACATGGAGCGGAGAGGTATTTGTACATTGAGCGGAGAGGTACTTGTACATGGAGCGGAGAGGTACTTGTACATGAGAGCGGAGAGGTATTTGTACATGGAGCGGAAAGGTACTGTCGACACTTGTACATTGAGCGGAGAGCTACTTGTACATGGAGCGGAGAGGTACTTGTACATGAGAGCGGAGAGGTACTTGTACATGGAGCGGAGAGGTATTTGTACATGGAGCGGAGAGGTACTGTCGACACTTGACATTGAGCGGAGAGGTACTTGTACATGGAGCGGAGAGGTACTTGTACATGAGAGCGGAGAGGTATTTGTACATGGAGCGGAGAGGTACTGTCGACACTTGACATTGAGCGGAGAGGTACTTGTACATGGAGCGGAGAGGTACTTGTACATGGAGCGGAGAGGTACTTGTACATGGACCGGAGAGGTACTTGTACATGGAGCGGAGAGGTACTTGTACATGGAGCGGAGATGTACTTGTACATTGAGCGGAGAGGTACTTGTACATGGAGCAGAGATGTACTTGTACATGGAGCGGAGATGTACTTGTACATTGAGCGGAGAGGTACTTGTACATGGAGCGGAGAGGTACTTGTACATGGAGCGGAGATGTACTTGTACATGGAGCGGAGAGGTACTTGTACATGGAGCGGAGATGTACTTGTACATTGAGCGGAGAGGTACTTGTACATGGAGCAGAGATGTACTTGTACATGGAGCGGAGATGTACTTGTACATGGAGCGGAGAGGTACTTGTACATGGAGCGGAGAGGTACTTGTACATGGAGCGGAGAGGTACTTGTACATTGAGCGGAGAGGTACTTGTACATGGAGCGGAGAGGTACTTGTACATTGAGCGGAGAGGTACTTGTACATGGAGCGGAGAGGTACTTGTACATGGATCGGAGAGGTACTTGTACATGGAGCGGAGAGGTACTTGTACATGGAGCGGAGAGGTACTTGTACATTGAGCGGAGATGTACTTGTACATGGAGCGGAGATGTACTTGTACATGGATCGGAGAGGTACTTGTACATGAGAGCGGAGAGGTACTGTCGACACTTGTACATTGAGCGTAGAGGTACTGTCGACACTTGTACATTGAGCGGAGAGGTACTTGTACATGGAGCGGAGAGGTACTGTCGACACTTGTACATTGAGCGGAGAGGTACTTGTACATTGAGCGGAGAGGTACTTGTACATGGAGCGCAGAGGTACTTGTACATTGAGCGGAGAGGTACTTGTACATGGAGCGGAGAGGTACTTGTACATAGAGCGGAGAGGTACTTATACATGGAGCGGAGAGGTATTTGTACATTGAGCGGAGAGGTACTTGTACATGGAGCGGAGAGGTACTTGTACATGAGAGCGGAGAGGTATTTGTACATGGAGCGGAAAGGTACTGTCGACACTTGTACATTGAGCGGAGAGCTACTTGTACATGGAGCGGAGAGGTACTTGTACATGAGAGCGGAGAGGTACTTGTACATGGAGCGGAGAGGTATTTGTACATGGAGCGGAGAGGTACTGTCGACACTTGACATTGAGCGGAGAGGTACTTGTACATGGAGCGGAGAGGTACTTGTACATGAGAGCGGAGAGGTATTTGTACATGGAGCGGAGAGGTACTGTCGACACTTGACATTGAGCGGAGAGGTACTTGTACATGGAGCGGAGAGGTACTTGTACATGGAGCGGAGAGGTACTTGTACATGGACCGGAGAGGTACTTGTACATGGAGCGGAGAGGTACTTGTACATGGAGCGGAGATGTACTTGTACATTGAGCGGAGAGGTACTTGTACATGGAGCGGAGAGGTACTTGTACATGGAGCGGAGAGGTACTTGTACATGGAGCGGAGAGGTATTTGTACATGGAGCGGAGAGGTACTGTCGACACTTGACATTGAGCGGAGAGGTACTTGTACATGGAGCGGAGAGGTACTTGTACATGAGAGCGGAGAGGTATTTGTACATGGAGCGGAGAGGTACTGTCGACACTTGACATTGAGCGGAGAGGTACTTGTACATGGAGCGGAGAGGTACTTGTACATGGAGCGGAGAGGTACTTGTACATGGACCGGAGAGGTACTTGTACATGGAGCGGAGAGGTACTTGTACATGGAGCGGAGATGTACTTGTACATTGAGCGGAGAGGTACTTGTACATGGAGCAGAGATGTACTTGTACATGGAGCGGAGATGTACTTGTACATTGAGCGGAGAGGTACTTGTACATGGAGCGGAGAGGTACTTGTACATGGAGCGGAGATGTACTTGTACATGGAGCGGAGAGGTACTTGTACATGGAGCGGAGATGTACTTGTACATTGAGCGGAGAGGTACTTGTACATGGAGCAGAGATGTACTTGTACATGGAGCGGAGAGGTACTTGTACATGGAGCGGAGAGGTACTTGTACATGGAGCGGAGAGGTACTTGTACATGGAGCGGAGAGGTACTTGTACATTGAGCGGAGAGGTACTTGTACATGGAGCGGAGAGGTACTTGTACATTGAGCGGAGAGGTACTTGTACATGGAGCGGAGAGGTACTTGTACATGGAGCGGAGAGGTACTTGTACATGGAGCGGAGAGGTACTTGTACATGGAGCGGAGAGGTACTTGTACATTGAGCGGAGATGTACTTGTACATGGAGCGGAGATGTACTTGTACATGGATCGGAGAGGTACTTGTACATGAGAGCGGAGAGGTACTGTCGACACTTGTACATTGAGCGTAGAGGTACTGTCGACACTTGTACATTGAGCGGAGAGGTACTTGTACATGGAGCGGAGAGGTACTGTCGACACTTGTACATTGAGCGGAGAGGTACTTGTACATTGAGCGGAGAGGTACTTGTACATGGAGCGCAGAGGTACTTGTACATTGAGCGGAGAGGTACTTGTACATGGAGCGGAGAGGTACTTGTACATGAGAGCGGAGAGGTACTTGTACATGGAGCGGAGAGGTACTTGTACATTGAGCGGAGAGGTACTGTCGACACTTGTACATTCAGCGGAGAGGTACTTGTACATGGAGCGGAGAGGTACTGTCGATACTTGACATTGAGCGGAGAGGTACTTGTACATGGAGCGGAGAGGTATTTGTACATTGAGCGGAGAGGTACTTGTACATTGAGCGGAGAGGTACTGTCGACACTTGTACATTCAGCGGAGAGCTACTTGTACATGGAGCGGAGAGGTATTTGTACATTGAGCGGAGAGGTACTTGTACATGGAGCGGAGAGGTACTTGTACATAGAGCGGAGAGGTACTTATACATGGAGCGGAGAGGTATTTGTACATTGAGCGGAGAGGTACTTGTACATGGAGCGGAGAGGTACTTGTACATGAGAGCGGAGAGGTATTTGTACATGGAGCGGAAAGGTACTGTCGACACTTGTACATTGAGCGGAGAGCTACTTGTACATGGAGCGGAGAGGTACTTGTACATGAGAGCGGAGAGGTACTTGTACATGGAGCGGAGAGGTATTTGTACATGGAGCGGAGAGGTACTGTCGACACTTGACATTGAGCGGAGAGGTACTTGTACATGGAGCGGAGAGGTACTTGTACATGAGAGCGGAGAGGTATTTGTACATGGAGCGGAGAGGTACTGTCGACACTTGACATTGAGCGGAGAGGTACTTGTACATGGAGCGGAGAGGTACTTGTACATGGAGCGGAGAGGTACTTGTACATGGACCGGAGAGGTACTTGTACATGGAGCGGAGAGGTACTTGTACATGGAGCGGAGATGTACTTGTACATTGAGCGGAGAGGTACTTGTACATGGAGCAGAGATGTACTTGTACATGGAGCGGAGATGTACTTGTACATTGAGCGGAGAGGTACTTGTACATGGAGCGGAGAGGTACTTGTACATGGAGCGGAGATGTACTTGTACATGGAGCGGAGAGGTACTTGTACATGGAGCGGAGATGTACTTGTACATTGAGCGGAGAGGTACTTGTACATGGAGCGGAGAGGTACTTGTACATGGAGCGGAGAGGTACTTGTACATGAGAGCGGAGAGGTACTTGTACATGGAGCGGAGAGGTACTTGTACATTGAGCGGAGAGGTACTGTCGACACTTGTACATTCAGCGGAGAGGTACTTGTACATGGAGCGGAGAGGTACTGTCGATACTTGACATTGAGCGGAGAGGTACTTGTACATGGAGCGGAGAGGTACTTGTACATGGAGCGGAGAGGTACTTGTACATGGAGCGGAGAGGTACTTGTACATTGAGCGGAGAGGTACTTGTACATGGAGCGGAGAGGTACTTGTACATTGAGCGGAGAGGTACTTGTACATGGAGCGGAGAGGTACTTGTACATGGAGC
Organism: Poromitra crassiceps; assembly: GCF_964638095.1. NCBI lineage: Eukaryota > Metazoa > Chordata > Actinopteri > Beryciformes > Melamphaidae > Poromitra > Poromitra crassiceps. The sequence goes on from NW_028152259.1 coordinate 1,402,512, forward strand.
GGAGAGGTACTTGTACATGGAGCGGAGAGGTACTTGTACATGGAGCGGAGAGGTACTTGTACATTGAGCGGAGATGTACTTGTACATGGAGCGGAGATGTACTTGTACATGGATTGGAGAGGTACTTGTACATGAGAGCGGAGAGGTACTGTCGACACTTGTACATTCAGCGGAGAGGTACTTGTACATTGAGCGTAGAGGTACTGTCGACACTTGTACATTGAGCGGAGAGGTACTTGTACATGGAGCGGAGAGGTACTGTCGACACTTGTACATTGAGCGGAGAGGTACTTGTACATTGAGCGGAGAGGTACTTGTACATGGAGCACAGAGGTACTTGTACATTGAGCGGAGAGGTACTTGTACATGGAGCGGAGAGGTACTTGTACATTGAGCGGAGAGGTACTGTCGACACTTGTACATTCAGCGGAGAGGTACTTGTACATGGAGCGGAGAGGTACTGTCGATACTTGACATTGAGCGGAGAGGTACTTGTACATGGAGCGGAGAGGTATTTGTACATTGAGCGGAGAGGTACTTGTACATTGAGCGGAGAGGTACTGTCGACACTTGTACATTCAGCGGAGAGCTACTTGTACATGGAGCGGAGAGGTATTTGTACATTGAGCGGAGAGGTACTTGTACATGGAGCGGAGAGGTACTTGTACATAGAGCGGAGAGGTACTTATACATGGAGCGGAGAGGTATTTGTACATTGAGCGGAGAGGTACTTGTACATGGAGCGGAGAGGTACTTGTACATGGAGCGGAGAGGTACTTGTACATGGAGCGGAGAGGTACTTGTACATGGAGCGGAGAGGTACTTGTACATGGAGCGGAGAGGTACTTGTACATGAGAGCGGAGAGGTACTTGTACATAGAGCGGAGAGGTACTTGTACATGGAGCGGAGATGTACTTGTACATTGAGCGGAGAGGTATTTGTACATGGAGCGGAAAGGTACTGTCGACACTTGTACATTGAGCGGAGAGCTACTTGTACATGGAGCGGAGAGGTACTTGTACATGAGAGCGGAGAGGTACTTGTACATGGAGCGGAGAGGTATTTGTACATGGAGCGGAGAGGTACTGTCGACACTTGACATTGAGCGGAGAGGTACTTGTACATGGAGCGGAGAGGTACTTGTACATGAGAGCGGTGAGGTATTTGTACATGGAGCGGAGAGGTACTGTCGACACTTGACATTGAGCGGAGAGGTACTTGTACATGGAGCGGAGAGGTACTTGTACATGGAGCGGAGAGGTACTTGTACATGGACCGGAGAGGTACTTGTACATGGAGCGGAGAGGTACTTGTACATGGAGCGGAGATGTACTTGTACATTGAGCGGAGAGGTACTTGTACATGGAGCAGAGATGTACTTGTACATGGAGCGGAGATGTACTTGTACATTGAGCGGAGAGGTACTTGTACATGGAGCGGAGAGGTACTTGTACATGGAGCGGAGATGTACTTGTACATGGAGCGGAGAGGTACTTGTACATGGAGCGGAGATGTACTTGTACATTGAGCGGAGAGGTACTTGTACATGGAGCAGAGATGTACTTGTACATGGAGCGGAGAGGTACTTGTACATGGAGCGGAGAGGTACTTGTACATGGAGCGGAGAGGTACTTGTACATTGAGCGGAGAGGTACTTGTACATGGAGCGGAGAGGTACTTGTACATTGAGCGGAGAGGTACTTGTACATGGAGCGGAGAGGTACTTGTACATGGAGCGGAGAGGTACTTGTACATGGAGCGGAGAGGTACTTGTACATGGAGCGGAGAGGTACTTGTACATTGAGCGGAGATGTACTTGTACATGGAGCGGAGATGTACTTGTACATGGATCGGAGAGGTACTTGTACATGAGAGCGGAGAGGTACTGTCGACACTTGTACATTGAGCGTAGAGGTACTGTCGACACTTGTACATTGAGCGGAGAGGTACTTGTACATGGAGCGGAGAGGTACTGTCGACACTTGTACATTGAGCGGAGAGGTACTTGTACATTGAGCGGAGAGGTACTTGTACATGGAGCGCAGAGGTACTTGTACATTGAGCGGAGAGGTACTTGTACATGGAGCGGAGAGGTACTTGTACATGAGAGCGGAGAGGTACTTGTACATGGAGCGGAGAGGTACTTGTACATTGAGCGGAGAGGTACTGTCGACACTTGTACATTCAGCGGAGAGGTACTTGTACATGGAGCGGAGAGGTACTGTCGATACTTGACATTGAGCGGAGAGGTACTTGTACATGGAGCGGAGAGGTATTTGTACATTGAGCGGAGAGGTACTTGTACATTGAGTGGAGAGGTACTGTCGACACTTGTACATTCAGCGGAGAGCTACTTGTACATGGAGCGGAGAGGTATTTGTACATTGAGCGGAGAGGTACTTGTACATGGAGCGGAGAGGTACTTGTACATAGAGCGGAGAGGTACTTATACATGGAGCGGAGAGGTATTTGTACATTGAGCGGAGAGGTACTTGTACATGGAGCGGAGAGGTACTTGTACATGAGAGCGGAGAGGTATTTGTACATGGAGCGGAAAGGTACTGTCGACACTTGTACATTGAGCGGAGAGCTACTTGTACATGGAGCGGAGAGGTACTTGTACATGAGAGCGGAGAGGTACTTGTACATGGAGCGGAGAGGTATTTGTACATGGAGCGGAGAGGTACTGTCGACACTTGACATTGAGCGGAGAGGTACTTGTACATGGAGCGGAGAGGTACTTGTACATGAGAGCGGAGAGGTATTTGTACATGGAGCGGAGAGGTACTGTCGACACTTGACATTGAGCGGAGAGGTACTTGTACATGGAGCGGAGAGGTACTTGTACATGGAGCGGAGAGGTACTTGTACATGGACCGGAGAGGTACTTGTACATGGAGCGGAGAGGTACTTGTACATGGAGCGGAGATGTACTTGTACATTGAGCGGAGAGGTACTTGTACATGGAGCAGAGATGTACTTGTACATGGAGCGGAGATGTACTTGTACATTGAGCGGAGAGGTACTTGTACATGGAGCGGAGAGGTACTTGTACATGGAGCGGAGATGTACTTGTACATGGAGCGGAGAGGTACTTGTACATGGAGCGGAGATGTACTTGTACATTGAGCGGAGAGGTACTTGTACATGGAGCAGAGATGTACTTGTACATGGAGCGGAGAGGTACTTGTACATGGAGCGGAGAGGTACTTGTACATGGAGCGGAGAGGTACTTGTACATGGAGCGGAGAGGTACTTGTACATTGAGCGGAGAGGTACTTGTACATGGAGCGGAGAGGTACTTGTACATTGAGCGGAGAGGTACTTGTACATGGAGCGGAGAGGTACTTGTACATGGAGCGGAGAGGTACTTGTACATGGAGCGGAGAGGTACTTGTACATGGAGCGGAGAGGTACTTGTACATTGAGCGGAGATGTACTTGTACATGGAGCGGAGATGTACTTGTACATGGATCGGAGAGGTACTTGTACATGAGAGCGGAGAGGTACTGTCGACACTTGTACATTGAGCGTAGAGGTACTGTCGACACTTGTACATTGAGCGGAGAGGTACTTGTACATGGAGCGGAGAGGTACTGTCGACACTTGTACATTGAGCGGAGAGGTACTTGTACATTGAGCGGAGAGGTACTTGTACATGGAGCGCAGAGGTACTTGTACATTGAGCGGAGAGGTACTTGTACATGGAGCGGAGAGGTACTTGTACATGAGAGCGGAGAGGTACTTGTACATGGAGCGGAGAGGTACTTGTACATTGAGCGGAGAGGTACTGTCGACACTTGTACATTCAGCGGAGAGGTACTTGTACATGGAGCGGAGAGGTACTGTCGATACTTGACATTGAGCGGAGAGGTACTTGTACATGGAGCGGAGAGGTATTTGTACATTGAGCGGAGAGGTACTTGTACATTGAGCGGAGAGGTACTGTCGACACTTGTACATTCAGCGGAGAGCTACTTGTACATGGAGCGGAGAGGTATTTGTACATTGAGCGGAGAGGTACTTGTACATGGAGCGGAGAGGTACTTGTACATAGAGCGGAGAGGTACTTATACATGGAGCGGAGAGGTATTTGTACATTGAGCGGAGAGGTACTTGTACATGGAGCGGAGAGGTACTTGTACATGAGAGCGGAGAGGTATTTGTACATGGAGCGGAAAGGTACTGTCGACACTTGTACATTGAGCGGAGAGCTACTTGTACATGGAGCGGAGAGGTACTTGTACATGAGAGCGGAGAGGTACTTGTACATGGAGCGGAGAGGTATTTGTACATGGAGCGGAGAGGTACTGTCGACACTTGACATTGAGCGGAGAGGTACTTGTACATGGAGCGGAGAGGTACTTGTACATGAGAGCGGAGAGGTATTTGTACATGGAGCGGAGAGGTACTGTCGACACTTGACATTGAGCGGAGAGGTACTTGTACATGGAGCGGAGAGGTACTTGTACATGGAGCGGAGAGGTACTTGTACATGGACCGGAGAGGTACTTGTACATGGAGCGGAGAGGTACTTGTACATGGAGCGGAGATGTACTTGTACATTGAGCGGAGAGGTACTTGTACATGGAGCAGAGATGTACTTGTACATGGAGCGGAGATGTACTTGTACATTGAGCGGAGAGGTACTTGTACATGGAGCGGAGAGGTACTTGTACATGGAGCGGAGATGTACTTGTACATGGAGCGGAGAGGTACTTGTACATGGAGCGGAGATGTACTTGTACATTGAGCGGAGAGGTACTTGTACATGGAGCAGAGATGTACTTGTACATGGAGCGGAGATGTACTTGTACATGGAGCGGAGAGGTACTTGTACATGGAGCGGAGAGGTACTTGTACATGGAGCGGAGAGGTACTTGTACATTGAGCGGAGAGGTACTTGTACATGGAGCGGAGAGGTACTTGTACATTGAGCGGAGAGGTACTTGTACATGGAGCGGAGAGGTACTTGTACATGGATCGGAGAGGTACTTGTACATGGAGCGGAGAGGTACTTGTACATGGAGCGGAGAGGTACTTGTACATTGAGCGGAGATGTACTTGTACATGGAGCGGAGATGTACTTGTACATGGATCGGAGAGGTACTTGTACATGAGAGCGGAGAGGTACTGTCGACACTTGTACATTGAGCGTAGAGGTACTGTCGACACTTGTACATTGAGCGGAGAGGTACTTGTACATGGAGCGGAGAGGTACTGTCGACACTTGTACATTGAGCGGAGAGGTACTTGTACATTGAGCGGAGAGGTACTTGTACATGGAGCGCAGAGGTACTTGTACATTGAGCGGAGAGGTACTTGTACATGGAGCGGAGAGGTACTTGTACATAGAGCGGAGAGGTACTTATACATGGAGCGGAGAGGTATTTGTACATTGAGCGGAGAGGTACTTGTACATGGAGCGGAGAGGTACTTGTACATGAGAGCGGAGAGGTATTTGTACATGGAGCGGAAAGGTACTGTCGACACTTGTACATTGAGCGGAGAGCTACTTGTACATGGAGCGGAGAGGTACTTGTACATGAGAGCGGAGAGGTACTTGTACATGGAGCGGAGAGGTATTTGTACATGGAGCGGAGAGGTACTGTCGACACTTGACATTGAGCGGAGAGGTACTTGTACATGGAGCGGAGAGGTACTTGTACATGAGAGCGGAGAGGTATTTGTACATGGAGCGGAGAGGTACTGTCGACACTTGACATTGAGCGGAGAGGTACTTGTACATGGAGCGGAGAGGTACTTGTACATGGAGCGGAGAGGTACTTGTACATGGACCGGAGAGGTACTTGTACATGGAGCGGAGAGGTACTTGTACATGGAGCGGAGATGTACTTGTACATTGAGCGGAGAGGTACTTGTACATGGAGCAGAGATGTACTTGTACATGGAGCGGAGATGTACTTGTACATTGAGCGGAGAGGTACTTGTACATGGAGCGGAGAGGTACTTGTACATGGAGCGGAGATGTACTTGTACATGGAGCGGAGAGGTACTTGTACATGGAGCGGAGATGTACTTGTACATTGAGCGGAGAGGTACTTGTACATGGAGCAGAGATGTACTTGTACATGGAGCGGAGAGGTACTTGTACATGGAGCGGAGAGGTACTTGTACATGGAGCGGAGAGGTACTTGTACATGGAGCGGAGAGGTACTTGTACATTGAGCGGAGAGGTACTTGTACATGGAGCGGAGAGGTACTTGTACATTGAGCGGAGAGGTACTTGTACATGGAGCGGAGAGGTACTTGTACATGGAGCGGAGAGGTACTTGTACATGGAGCGGAGAGGTACTTGTACATGGAGCGGAGAGGTACTTGTACATTGAGCGGAGATGTACTTGTACATGGAGCGGAGATGTACTTGTACATGGATCGGAGAGGTACTTGTACATGAGAGCGGAGAGGTACTGTCGACACTTGTACATTGAGCGTAGAGGTACTGTCGACACTTGTACATTGAGCGGAGAGGTACTTGTACATGGAGCGGAGAGGTACTGTCGACACTTGTACATTGAGCGGAGAGGTACTTGTACATTGAGCGGAGAGGTACTTGTACATGGAGCGCAGAGGTACTTGTACATTGAGCGGAGAGGTACTTGTACATGGAGCGGAGAGGTACTTGTACATGAGAGCGGAGAGGTACTTGTACATGGAGCGGAGAGGTACTTGTACATTGAGCGGAGAGGTACTGTCGACACTTGTACATTCAGCGGAGAGGTACTTGTACATGGAGCGGAGAGGTACTGTCGATACTTGACATTGAGCGGAGAGGTACTTGTACATGGAGCGGAGAGGTATTTGTACATTGAGCGGAGAGGTACTTGTACATTGAGCGGAGAGGTACTGTCGACACTTGTACATTCAGCGGAGAGCTACTTGTACATGGAGCGGAGAGGTATTTGTACATTGAGCGGAGAGGTACTTGTACATGGAGCGGAGAGGTACTTGTACATAGAGCGGAGAGGTACTTATACATGGAGCGGAGAGGTATTTGTACATTGAGCGGAGAGGTACTTGTACATGGAGCGGAGAGGTACTTGTACATGAGAGCGGAGAGGTATTTGTACATGGAGCGGAAAGGTACTGTCGACACTTGTACATTGAGCGGAGAGCTACTTGTACATGGAGCGGAGAGGTACTTGTACATGAGAGCGGAGAGGTACTTGTACATGGAGCGGAGAGGTATTTGTACATGGAGCGGAGAGGTACTGTCGACACTTGACATTGAGCGGAGAGGTACTTGTACATGGAGCGGAGAGGTACTTGTACATGAGAGCGGAGAGGTATTTGTACATGGAGCGGAGAGGTACTGTCGACACTTGACATTGAGCGGAGAGGTACTTGTACATGGAGCGGAGAGGTACTTGTACATGGAGCGGAGAGGTACTTGTACATGGACCGGAGAGGTACTTGTACATGGAGCGGAGAGGTACTTGTACATGGAGCGGAGATGTACTTGTACATTGAGCGGAGAGGTACTTGTACATGGAGCAGAGATGTACTTGTACATGGAGCGGAGATGTACTTGTACATTGAGCGGAGAGGTACTTGTACATGGAGCGGAGAGGTACTTGTACATGGAGCGGAGATGTACTTGTACATGGAGCGGAGAGGTACTTGTACATGGAGCGGAGATGTACTTGTACATTGAGCGGAGAGGTACTTGTACATGGAGCAGAGATGTACTTGTACATGGAGCGGAGATGTACTTGTACATGGAGCGGAGAGGTACTTGTACATGGAGCGGAGAGGTACTTGTACATGGAGCGGAGAGGTACTTGTACATTGAGCGGAGAGGTACTTGTACATGGAGCGGAGAGGTACTTGTACATTGAGCGGAGAGGTACTTGTACATGGAGCGGAGAGGTACTTGTACATGGATCGGAGAGGTACTTGTACATGGAGCGGAGAGGTACTTGTACATGGAGCGGAGAGGTACTTGTACATTGAGCGGAGATGTACTTGTACATGGAGCGGAGATGTACTTGTACATGGATCGGAGAGGTACTTGTACATGAGAGCGGAGAGGTACTGTCGACACTTGTACATTGAGCGTAGAGGTACTGTCGACACTTGTACATTGAGCGGAGAGGTACTTGTACATGGAGCGGAGAGGTACTGTCGACACTTGTACATTGAGCGGAGAGGTACTTGTACATTGAGCGGAGAGGTACTTGTACATGGAGCGCAGAGGTACTTGTACATTGAGCGGAGAGGTACTTGTACATGGAGCGGAGAGGTACTTGTACATGAGAGCGGAGAGGTACTTGTACATGGAGCGGAGAGGTACTTGTACATTGAGCGGAGAGGTACTGTCGACACTTGTACATTCAGCGGAGAGGTACTTGTACATGGAGCGGAGAGGTACTGTCGATACTTGACATTGAGCGGAGAGGTACTTGTACATGGAGCGGAGAGGTACTTGTACATGGAGCGGAGAGGTACTTGTACATGGACCGGAGAGGTACTTGTACATGGAGCGGAGAGGTACTTGTACATGGAGCGGAGATGTACTTGTACATTGAGCGGAGAGGTACTTGTACATGGAGCAGAGATGTACTTGTACATGGAGCGGAGATGTACTTGTACATTGAGCGGAGAGGTACTTGTACATGGAGCGGAGAGGTACTTGTACATGGAGCGGAGATGTACTTGTACATGGAGCGGAGAGGTACTTGTACATGGAGCGGAGATGTACTTGTACATTGAGCGGAGAGGTACTTGTACATGGAGCAGAGATGTACTTGTACATGGAGCGGAGAGGTACTTGTACATGGAGCGGAGAGGTACTTGTACATGGAGCGGAGAGGTACTTGTACATGGAGCGGAGAGGTACTTGTACATTGAGCGGAGAGGTACTTGTACATGGAGCGGAGAGGTACTTGTACATTGAGCGGAGAGGTACTTGTACATGGAGCGGAGAGGTACTTGTACATGGAGCGGAGAGGTACTTGTACATGGAGCGGAGAGGTACTTGTACATGGAGCGGAGAGGTACTTGTACATTGAGCGGAGATGTACTTGTACATGGAGCGGAGATGTACTTGTACATGGATCGGAGAGGTACTTGTACATGAGAGCGGAGAGGTACTGTCGACACTTGTACATTGAGCGTAGAGGTACTGTCGACACTTGTACATTGAGCGGAGAGGTACTTGTACATGGAGCGGAGAGGTACTGTCGACACTTGTACATTGAGCGGAGAGGTACTTGTACATTGAGCGGAGAGGTACTTGTACATGGAGCGCAGAGGTACTTGTACATTGAGCGGAGAGGTACTTGTACATGGAGCGGAGAGGTACTTGTACATGAGAGCGGAGAGGTACTTGTACATGGAGCGGAGAGGTACTTGTACATTGAGCGGAGAGGTACTGTCGACACTTGTACATTCAGCGGAGAGGTACTTGTACATGGAGCGGAGAGGTACTGTCGATACTTGACATTGAGCGGAGAGGTACTTGTACATGGAGCGGAGAGGTATTTGTACATTGAGCGGAGAGGTACTTGTACATTGAGCGGAGAGGTACTGTCGACACTTGTACATTCAGCGGAGAGCTACTTGTACATGGAGCGGAGAGGTATTTGTACATTGAGCGGAGAGGTACTTGTACATGGAGCGGAGAGGTACTTGTACATAGAGCGGAGAGGTACTTATACATGGAGCGGAGAGGTATTTGTACATTGAGCGGAGAGGTACTTGTACATGGAGCGGAGAGGTACTTGTACATGAGAGCGGAGAGGTATTTGTACATGGAGCGGAAAGGTACTGTCGACACTTGTACATTGAGCGGAGAGCTACTTGTACATGGAGCGGAGAGGTACTTGTACATGAGAGCGGAGAGGTACTTGTACATGGAGCGGAGAGGTATTTGTACATGGAGCGGAGAGGTACTGTCGACACTTGACATTGAGCGGAGAGGTACTTGTACATGGAGCGGAGAGGTACTTGTACATGAGAGCGGAGAGGTATTTGTACATGGAGCGGAGAGGTACTGTCGACACTTGACATTGAGCGGAGAGGTACTTGTACATGGAGCGGAGAGGTACTTGTACATGGAGCGGAGAGGTACTTGTACATGGACCGGAGAGGTACTTGTACATGGAGCGGAGAGGTACTTGTACATGGAGCGGAGATGTACTTGTACATTGAGCGGAGAGGTACTTGTACATGGAGCAGAGATGTACTTGTACATGGAGCGGAGATGTACTTGTACATTGAGCGGAGAGGTACTTGTACATGGAGCGGAGAGGTACTTGTACATGGAGCGGAGATGTACTTGTACATGGAGCGGAGAGGTACTTGTACATGGAGCGGAGATGTACTTGTACATTGAGCGGAGAGGTACTTGTACATGGAGCAGAGATGTACTTGTACATGGAGCGGAGATGTACTTGTACATGGAGCGGAGAGGTACTTGTACATGGAGCGGAGAGGTACTTGTACATGGAGCGGAGAGGTACTTGTACATTGAGCGGAGAGGTACTTGTACATGGAGCGGAGAGGTACTTGTACATTGAGCGGAGAGGTACTTGTACATGGAGCGGAGAGGTACTTGTACATGGATCGGAGAGGTACTTGTACATGGAGCGGAGAGGTACTTGTACATGGAGCGGAGAGGTACTTGTACATTGAGCGGAGATGTACTTGTACATGGAGCGGAGATGTACTTGTACATGGATCGGAGAGGTACTTGTACATGAGAGCGGAGAGGTACTGTCGACACTTGTACATTGAGCGTAGAGGTACTGTCGACACTTGTACATTGAGCGGAGAGGTACTTGTACATGGAGCGGAGAGGTACTGTCGACACTTGTACATTGAGCGGAGAGGTACTTGTACATTGAGCGGAGAGGTACTTGTACATGGAGCGCAGAGGTACTTGTACATTGAGCGGAGAGGTACTTGTACATGGAGCGGAGAGGTACTTGTACATGAGAGCGGAGAGGTACTTGTACATGGAGCGGAGAGGTACTTGTACATTGAGCGGAGAGGTACTGTCGACACTTGTACATTCAGCGGAGAGGTACTTGTACATGGAGCGGAGAGGTACTGTCGATACTTGACATTGAGCGGAGAGGTACTTGTACATGGAGCGGAGAGGTACTTGTACATGGAGCGGAGAGGTACTTGTACATGGAGCGGAGAGGTACTTGTACATTGAGCGGAGAGGTACTTGTACATGGAGCGGAGAGGTACTTGTACATTGAGCGGAGAGGTACTTGTACATGGAGCGGAGAGGTACTTGTACATGGAGCGGAGAGGTACTTGTACATGGAGCGGAGAGGTACTTGTACATGGAGCGGAGAGGTACTTGTACATTGAGCGGAGATGTACTTGTACATGGAGCGGAGATGTACTTGTACATGGATCGGAGAGGTACTTGTACATGAGAGCGGAGAGGTACTGTCGACACTTGTACATTCAGCGGAGAGGTACTTGTACATTGAGCGTAGAGGTACTGTCGACACTTGTACATTGAGCGGAGAGGTACTTGTACATGGAGCGGAGAGGTACTGTCGACACTTGTACATTGAGCGGAGAGGTACTTGTACATTGAGCGGAGAGGTACTTGTACATGGAGCGCAGAGGTACTTGTACATTGAGCGGAGAGGTGCTTGTACATGGAGCGGAGAGGTACTTGTACATGAGAGCGGAGAGGTACTTGTACATGGAGCGGAGAGGTACTTGTACATTGAGCGGAGAGGTACTGTCGACACTTGTACATTCAGCGGAGAGGTACTTGTACATGGAGCGGAGAGGTACTTGTACATTGAGCGGAGAGGTACTGTCGACACTTGTACATTCAGCGGAGAGGTACTTGTACATGGAGCGGAGAGGTACTGTCGATACTTGACATTGAGCGGAGAGGTACTTGTACATGGAGCGGAGAGGTATTTGTACATTGAGCGGAGAGGTACTTGTACATTGAGCGGAGAGGTACTGTCGACACTTGTACATTCAGCGGAGAGCTACTTGTACATGGAGCGGAGAGGTATTTGTACATTGAGCGGAGAGGTACTTGTACATGGAGCGGAGAGGTACTTGTACATAGAGCGGAGAGGTACTTATACATGGAGCGGAGAGGTATTTGTACATTGAGCGGAGAGGTACTTGTACATGGAGCGGAGAGGTACTTGTACATGAGAGCGGAGAGGTATTTGTACATGGAGCGGAAAGGTACTGTCGACACTTGTACATTGAGCGGAGAGCTACTTGTACATGGAGCGGAGAGGTACTTGTACATGAGAGCGGAGAGGTACTTGTACATGGAGCGGAGAGGTATTTGTACATGGAGCGGAGAGGTACTGTCGACACTTGACATTGAGCGGAGAGGTACTTGTACATGGAGCGGAGAGGTACTTGTACATGAGAGCGGAGAGGTATTTGTACATGGAGCGGAGAGGTACTGTCGACACTTGACATTGAGCGGAGAGGTACTTGTACATGGAGCGGAGAGGTACTTGTACATGGAGCGGAGAGGTACTTGTACATGGACCGGAGAGGTACTTGTACATGGAGCGGAGAGGTACTTGTACATGGAGCGGATATGTACTTGTACATTGAGCGGAGAGGTACCAGTACATGGAGCAGAGATGTACTTGTACATGGAGCGGAGATGTACTTGTACATTGAGCGGAGAGGTACTTGTACATGGAGCGGAGAGGTACTTGTACATGGAGCGGAGATGTACTTGTACATGGAGCGGAGAGGTACTTGTACATGGAGCGGAGATGTACTTGTACATTGAGCGGAGAGGTACTTGTACATGGAGCAGAGATGTACTTGTACATGGAGCGGAGAGGTACTTGTACATGGAGCGGAGAGGTACTTGTACATGGAGCGGAGAGGTACTTGTACATGGAGCGGAGAGGTACTTGTACATTGAGCGGAGAGGTACTTGTACATGGAGCGGAGAGGTACTTGTACATTGAGCGGAGAGGTACTTGTACATGGAGCGGAGAGGTACTTGTACATGGAGCGGAGAGGTACTTGTACATGGAGCGGAGAGGTACTTGTACATGGAGCGGAGAGGTACTTGTACATTGAGCGGAGATGTACTTGTAGATGGAGCGGAGATGTACTTGTACATGGATCGGAGAGGTACTTGTACATGAGAGCGGAGAGGTACTGTCGACACTTGTACATTGAGCGTAGAGGTACTGTCGACACTTGTACATTGAGCGGAGAGGTACTTGTACATGGAGCGGAGAGGTACTGTCGACACTTGTACATTGAGCGGAGAGGTACTTGTACATTGAGCGGAGAGGTACTTGTACATGGAGCGCAGAGGTACTTGTACATTGAGCGGAGAGGTACTTGTACATGGAGCGGAGAGGTACTTGTACATGAGAGCGGAGAGGTACTTGTACATGGAGCGGAGAGGTACTTGTACATTGAGCGGAGAGGTACTGTCGACACTTGTACATTCAGCGGAGAGGTACTTGTACATGGAGCGGAGAGGTACTGTCGATACTTGACATTGAGCGGAGAGGTACTTGTACATGGAGCGGAGAGGTATTTGTACATTGAGCGGAGAGGTACTTGTACATTGAGCGGAGAGGTACTGTCAACACTTGTACATTCAGCGGAGAGCTACTTGTACATGGAGCGGAGAGGTATTTGTACATTGAGCGGAGAGGTACTTGTACATGGAGCGGAGAGGTACTTGTACATAGAGCGGAGAGGTACTTATACATGGAGCGGAGAGGTATTTGTACATTGAGCGGAGAGGTACTTGTACATGGAGCGGAGAGGTACTTGTACATGAGAGCGGAGAGGTATTTGTACATGGAGCGGAAAGGTACTGTCGACACTTGTACATTGAGCGGAGAGCTACTTGTACATGGAGCGGAGAGGTACTTGTACATGAGAGCGGAGAGGTACTTGTACATGGAGCGGAGAGGTATTTGTACATGGAGCGGAGAGGTACTGTCGACACTTGACATTGAGCGGAGAGGTACTTGTACATGGAGCGGAGAGGTACTTGTACATGAGAGCGGAGAGGTATTTGTACATGGAGCGGAGAGGTACTGTCGACACTTGACATTGAGCGGAGAGGTACTTGTACATGGAGCGGAGAGGTACTTGTACATGGAGCGGAGAGGTACTTGTACATGGACCGGAGAGGTACTTGTACATGGAGCGGAGATGTACTTGTACATTGAGCGGAGAGGTACTTGTACATGGAGCAGAGATGTACTTGTACATGGAGCGGAGATGTACTTGTACATTGAGCGGAGAGGTACTTGTACATGGAGCGGAGAGGTACTTGTACATGGAGCGGAGATGTACTTGTACATGGAGCGGAGAGGTACTTGTACATGGAGCGGAGATGTACTTGTACATTGAGCGGAGAGGTACTTGTACATGGAGCAGAGATGTACTTGTACATGGAGCGGAGAGGTACTTGTACATGGAGCGGAGAGGTACTTGTACATGGAGCGGAGAGGTACTTGTACATGGAGCGGAGAGGTACTTGTACATTGAGCGGAGAGGTACTTGTACATGGAGCGGAGAGGTACTTGTACATTGAGCGGAGAGGTACTTGTACATGGAGCGGAGAGGTACTTGTACATGGAGCGGAGAGGTACTTGTACATGGAGCGGAGAGGTACTTGTACATGGAGCGGAGAGGTACTTGTACATTGAGCGGAGATGTACTTGTACATGGAGCGGAGATGTACTTGTACATGGATCGGAGAGGTACTTGTACATGAGAGCGGAGAGGTACTGTCGACACTTGTACATTGAGCGTAGAGGTACTGTCGACACTTGTACATTGAGCGGAGAGGTACTTGTACATGGAGCGGAGAGGTACTGTCGACACTTGTACATTGAGCGGAGAGGTACTTGTACATTGAGCGGAGAGGTACTTGTACATGGAGCGCAGAGGTACTTGTACATTGAGCGGAGAGGTACTTGTACATGGAGCGGAGAGGTACTTGTACATGAGAGCGGAGAGGTACTTGTACATGGAGCGGAGAGGTACTTGTACATTGAGCGGAGAGGTACTGTCGACACTTGTACATTCAGCGGAGAGGTACTTGTACATGGAGCGGAGAGGTACTGTCGATACTTGACATTGAGCGGAGAGGTACTTGTACATGGAGCGGAGAGGTATTTGTACATTGAGCGGAGAGGTACTTGTACATTGAGCGGAGAGGTACTGTCGACACTTGTACATTCAGCGGAGAGCTACTTGTACATGGAGCGGAGAGGTATTTGTACATTGAGCGGAGAGGTACTTGTACATGGAGCGGAGAGGTACTTGTACATAGAGCGGAGAGGTACTTATACATGGAGCGGAGAGGTATTTGTACATTGAGCGGAGAGGTACTTGTACATGGAGCGGATAGGTACTTGTACATGAGAGCGGAGAGGTATTTGTACATGGAGCGGAAAGGTACTGTCGACACTTGTACATTGAGCGGAGAGCTACTTGTACATGGAGCGGAGAGGTACTTGTACATGAGAGCGGAGAGGTACTTGTACATGGAGCGGAGAGGTATTTGTACATGGAGCGGAGAGGTACTGTCGACACTTGACATTGAGCGGAGAGGTACTTGTACATGGAGCGGAGAGGTACTTGTACATGAGAGCGGAGAGGTATTTGTACATGGAGCGGAGAGGTACTGTCGACACTTGACATTGAGCGGAGAGGTACTTGTACATGGAGCGGAGAGGTACTTGTACATGGAGCGGAGAGGTACTTGTACATGGACCGGAGAGGTACTTGTACATGGAGCGGAGAGGTACTTGTACATGGAGCGGAGATGTACTTGTACATTGAGCGGAGAGGTACTTGTACATGGAGCAGAGATGTACTTGTACATGGAGCGGAGATGTACTTGTACATTGAGCGGAGAGGTACTTGTACATGGAGCGGAGAGGTACTTGTACATTGAGCGGAGAGGTACTGTCGACACTTGTACATTGAGCGTAGAGGTACTGTCGACACTTGTACATTGAGCGGAGAGGTACTTGTACATGGAGCGGAGAGGTACTGTCGACACTTGTACATTGAGCGGAGAGGTACTTGTACATTGAGCGGAGAGGTACTTGTACATGGAGCGCAGAGGTACTTGTACATTGAGCGGAGAGGTACTTGTACATGGAGCGGAGAGGTACTTGTACATGAGAGCGGAGAGGTACTTGTACATGGAGCGGAGAGGTACTTGTACATTGAGCGGAGAGGTACTGTCGACACTTGTACATTCAGCGGAGAGGTACTTGTACATGGAGCGGAGAGGTACTGTCGATACTTGACATTGAGCGGAGAGGTACTTGTACATGGAGCGGAGAGGTACTTGTACATGGAGCGGAGAGGTACTTGTACATGG
The DNA here is from genome assembly GCF_964638095.1 of Poromitra crassiceps. NCBI lineage: Eukaryota > Metazoa > Chordata > Actinopteri > Beryciformes > Melamphaidae > Poromitra > Poromitra crassiceps. The sequence goes on from NW_028152259.1 coordinate 1,418,876, forward strand.
AGCGGAGAGGTACTTGTACATTGAGCGGAGAGGTACTTGTACATGGAGCGGAGAGGTACTTGTACATTGAGCGGAGAGGTACTTGTACATGGAGCGGAGAGGTACTTGTACATGGAGCGGAGAGGTACTTGTACATGGAGCGGAGAGGTACTTGTACATGGAGCGGAGAGGTACTTGTACATTGAGCGGAGATGTACTTGTACATGGAGCGGAGATGTACTTGTACATGGATCGGAGAGGTACTTGTACATGAGAGCGGAGAGGTACTGTCGACACTTGTACATTCAGCGGAGAGGTACTTGTACATTGAGCGTAGAGGTACTGTCGACACTTGTACATTGAGCGGAGAGGTACTTGTACATGGAGCGGAGAGGTACTGTCGACACTTGTACATTGAGCGGAGAGGTACTTGTACATTGAGCGGAGAGGTACTTGTACATGGAGCGCAGAGGTACTTGTACATTGAGCGGAGAGGTGCTTGTACATGGAGCGGAGAGGTACTTGTACATGAGAGCGGAGAGGTACTTGTACATGGAGCGGAGAGGTACTTGTACATTGAGCGGAGAGGTACTGTCGACACTTGTACATTCAGCGGAGAGGTACTTGTACATGGAGCGGAGAGGTACTTGTACATTGAGCGGAGAGGTACTGTCGACACTTGTACATTCAGCGGAGAGGTACTTGTACATGGAGCGGAGAGGTACTGTCGATACTTGACATTGAGCGGAGAGGTACTTGTACATGGAGCGGAGAGGTATTTGTACATTGAGCGGAGAGGTACTTGTACATTGAGCGGAGAGGTACTGTCGACACTTGTACATTCAGCGGAGAGCTACTTGTACATGGAGCGGAGAGGTATTTGTACATTGAGCGGAGAGGTACTTGTACATGGAGCGGAGAGGTACTTGTACATAGAGCGGAGAGGTACTTATACATGGAGCGGAGAGGTATTTGTACATTGAGCGGAGAGGTACTTGTACATGGAGCGGAGAGGTACTTGTACATGAGAGCGGAGAGGTATTTGTACATGGAGCGGAAAGGTACTGTCGACACTTGTACATTGAGCGGAGAGCTACTTGTACATGGAGCGGAGAGGTACTTGTACATGAGAGCGGAGAGGTACTTGTACATGGAGCGGAGAGGTATTTGTACATGGAGCGGAGAGGTACTGTCGACACTTGACATTGAGCGGAGAGGTACTTGTACATGGAGCGGAGAGGTACTTGTACATGAGAGCGGAGAGGTATTTGTACATGGAGCGGAGAGGTACTGTCGACACTTGACATTGAGCGGAGAGGTACTTGTACATGGAGCGGAGAGGTACTTGTACATGGAGCGGAGAGGTACTTGTACATGGACCGGAGAGGTACTTGTACATGGAGCGGAGAGGTACTTGTACATGGAGCGGATATGTACTTGTACATTGAGCGGAGAGGTACCAGTACATGGAGCAGAGATGTACTTGTACATGGAGCGGAGATGTACTTGTACATTGAGCGGAGAGGTACTTGTACATGGAGCGGAGAGGTACTTGTACATGGAGCGGAGATGTACTTGTACATGGAGCGGAGAGGTACTTGTACATGGAGCGGAGATGTACTTGTACATTGAGCGGAGAGGTACTTGTACATGGAGCAGAGATGTACTTGTACATGGAGCGGAGAGGTACTTGTACATGGAGCGGAGAGGTACTTGTACATGGAGCGGAGAGGTACTTGTACATGGAGCGGAGAGGTACTTGTACATTGAGCGGAGAGGTACTTGTACATGGAGCGGAGAGGTACTTGTACATTGAGCGGAGAGGTACTTGTACATGGAGCGGAGAGGTACTTGTACATGGAGCGGAGAGGTACTTCTACATGGAGCGGAGAGGTACTTGTACATGGAGCGGAGAGGTACTTGTACATTGAGCGGAGATGTACTTGTACATGGAGCGGAGATGTACTTGTACATGGATCGGAGAGGTACTTGTACATGAGAGCGGAGAGGTACTGTCGACACTTGTACATTGAGCGTAGAGGTACTGTCGACACTTGTACATTGAGCGGAGAGGTACTTGTACATGGAGCGGAGAGGTACTGTCGACACTTGTACATTGAGCGGAGAGGTACTTGTACATTGAGCGGAGAGGTACTTGTACATGGAGCGCAGAGGTACTTGTACATTGAGCGGAGAGGTACTTGTACATGGAGCGGAGAGGTACTTGTACATGAGAGCGGAGAGGTACTTGTACATGGAGCGGAGAGGTACTTGTACATTGAGCGGAGAGGTACTGTCGACACTTGTACATTCAGCGGAGAGGTACTTGTACATGGAGCGGAGAGGTACTGTCGATACTTGACATTGAGCGGAGAGGTACTTGTACATGGAGCGGAGAGGTATTTGTACATTGAGCGGAGAGGTACTTGTACATTGAGCGGAGAGGTACTGTCAACACTTGTACATTCAGCGGAGAGCTACTTGTACATGGAGCGGAGAGGTATTTGTACATTGAGCGGAGAGGTACTTGTACATGGAGCGGAGAGGTACTTGTACATAGAGCGGAGAGGTACTTATACATGGAGCGGAGAGGTATTTGTACATTGAGCGGAGAGGTACTTGTACATGGAGCGGAGAGGTACTTGTACATGAGAGCGGAGAGGTATTTGTACATGGAGCGGAAAGGTACTGTCGACACTTGTACATTGAGCGGAGAGCTACTTGTACATGGAGCGGAGAGGTACTTGTACATGAGAGCGGAGAGGTACTTGTACATGGAGCGGAGAGGTATTTGTACATGGAGCGGAGAGGTACTGTCGACACTTGACATTGAGCGGAGAGGTACTTGTACATGGAGCGGAGAGGTACTTGTACATGAGAGCGGAGAGGTATTTGTACATGGAGCGGAGAGGTACTGTCGACACTTGACATTGAGCGGAGAGGTACTTGTACATGGAGCGGAGAGGTACTTGTACATGGAGCGGAGAGGTACTTGTACATGGACCGGAGAGGTACTTGTACATGGAGCGGAGAGGTACTTGTACATGGAGCGGAGATGTACTTGTACATTGAGCGGAGAGGTACTTGTACATGGAGCAGAGATGTACTTGTACATGGAGCGGAGATGTACTTGTACATTGAGCGGAGAGGTACTTGTACATGGAGCGGAGAGGTACTTGTACATGGAGCGGAGATGTACTTGTACATGGAGCGGAGAGGTACTTGTACATGGAGCGGAGATGTACTTGTACATTGAGCGGAGAGGTACTTGTACATGGAGCAGAGATGTACTTGTACATGGAGCGGAGAGGTACTTGTACATGGAGCGGAGAGGTACTTGTACATGGAGCGGAGAGGTACTTGTACATGGAGCGGAGAGGTACTTGTACATTGAGCGGAGAGGTACTTGTACATGGAGCGGAGAGGTACTTGTACATTGAGCGGAGAGGTACTTGTACATGGAGCGGAGAGGTACTTGTACATGGAGCGGAGAGGTACTTGTACATGGAGCGGAGAGGTACTTGTACATGGAGCGGAGAGGTACTTGTACATTGAGCGGAGATGTACTTGTACATGGAGCGGAGATGTACTTGTACATGGATCGGAGAGGTACTTGTACATGAGAGCGGAGAGGTACTGTCGACACTTGTACATTGAGCGTAGAGGTACTGTCGACACTTGTACATTGAGCGGAGAGGTACTTGTACATGGAGCGGAGAGGTACTGTCGACACTTGTACATTGAGCGGAGAGGTACTTGTACATTGAGCGGAGAGGTACTTGTACATGGAGCGCAGAGGTACTTGTACATTGAGCGGAGAGGTACTTGTACATGGAGCGGAGAGGTACTTGTACATGAGAGCGGAGAGGTACTTGTACATGGAGCGGAGAGGTACTTGTACATTGAGCGGAGAGGTACTGTCGACACTTGTACATTCAGCGGAGAGGTACTTGTACATGGAGCGGAGAGGTACTGTCGATACTTGACATTGAGCGGAGAGGTACTTGTACATGGAGCGGAGAGGTATTTGTACATTGAGCGGAGAGGTACTTGTACATTGAGCGGAGAGGTACTGTCGACACTTGTACATTCAGCGGAGAGCTACTTGTACATGGAGCGGAGAGGTATTTGTACATTGAGCGGAGAGGTACTTGTACATGGAGCGGAGAGGTACTTGTACATAGAGCGGAGAGGTACTTATACATGGAGCGGAGAGGTATTTGTACATTGAGCGGAGAGGTACTTGTACATGGAGCGGATAGGTACTTGTACATGAGAGCGGAGAGGTATTTGTACATGGAGCGGAAAGGTACTGTCGACACTTGTACATTGAGCGGAGAGCTACTTGTACATGGAGCGGAGAGGTACTTGTACATGAGAGCGGAGAGGTACTTGTACATGGAGCGGAGAGGTATTTGTACATGGAGCGGAGAGGTACTGTCGACACTTGACATTGAGCGGAGAGGTACTTGTACATGGAGCGGAGAGGTACTTGTACATGAGAGCGGAGAGGTATTTGTACATGGAGCGGAGAGGTACTGTCGACACTTGACATTGAGCGGAGAGGTACTTGTACATGGAGCGGAGAGGTACTTGTACATGGAGCGGAGAGGTACTTGTACATGGACCGGAGAGGTACTTGTACATGGAGCGGAGAGGTACTTGTACATGGAGCGGAGATGTACTTGTACATTGAGCGGAGAGGTACTTGTACATGGAGCAGAGATGTACTTGTACATGGAGCGGAGATGTACTTGTACATTGAGCGGAGAGGTACTTGTACATGGAGCGGAGAGGTACTTGTACATGGAGCGGAGATGTACTTGTACATGGAGCGGAGAGGTACTTGTACATGGAGCGGAGAGGTACTTGTACATGGAGCGGAGAGGTACTTGTACATGAGAGCGGAGAGGTACTTGTACATAGAGCGGAGAGGTACTTGTACATGGAGCGGAGATGTACTTGTACATTGAGCGGAGAGGTATTTGTACATGGAGCGGAAAGGTACTGTCGACACTTGTACATTGAGCGGAGAGCTACTTGTACATGGAGCGGAGAGGTACTTGTACATGAGAGCGGAGAGGTACTTGTACATGGAGCGGAGAGGTATTTGTACATGGAGCGGAGAGGTACTGTCGACACTTGACATTGAGCGGAGAGGTACTTGTACATGGAGCGGAGAGGTACTTGTACATGAGAGCGGTGAGGTATTTGTACATGGAGCGGAGAGGTACTGTCGACACTTGACATTGAGCGGAGAGGTACTTGTACATGGAGCGGAGAGGTACTTGTACATGGAGCGGAGAGGTACTTGTACATGGACCGGAGAGGTACTTGTACATGGAGCGGAGAGGTACTTGTACATGGAGCGGAGATGTACTTGTACATTGAGCGGAGAGGTACTTGTACATGGAGCAGAGATGTACTTGTACATGGAGCGGAGATGTACTTGTACATTGAGCGGAGAGGTACTTGTACATGGAGCGGAGAGGTACTTGTACATGGAGCGGAGATGTACTTGTACATGGAGCGGAGAGGTACTTGTACATGGAGCGGAGATGTACTTGTACATTGAGCGGAGAGGTACTTGTACATGGAGCAGAGATGTACTTGTACATGGAGCGGAGAGGTACTTGTACATGGAGCGGAGAGGTACTTGTACATGGAGCGGAGAGGTACTTGTACATGGAGCGGAGAGGTACTTGTACATTGAGCGGAGAGGTACTTGTACATGGAGCGGAGAGGTACTTGTACATTGAGCGGAGAGGTACTTGTACAGGGAGCGGAGAGGTACTTGTACATGGAGCGGAGAGGTACTTGTACATGGAGCGGAGAGGTACTTGTACATGGAGCGGAGAGGTACTTGTACATTGAGCGGAGATGTACTTGTACATGGAGCGGAGATGTACTTGTACATGGATCGGAGAGGTACTTGTACATGAGAGCGGAGAGGTACTGTCGACACTTGTACATTGAGCGTAGAGGTACTGTCGACACTTGTACATTGAGCGGAGAGGTACTTGTACATGGAGCGGAGAGGTACTGTCGACACTTGTACATTGAGCGGAGAGGTACTTGTACATTGAGCGGAGAGGTACTTGTACATGGAGCGCAGAGGTACTTGTACATTGAGCGGAGAGGTACTTGTACATGGAGCGGAGAGGTACTTGTACATGAGAGCGGAGAGGTACTTGTACATGGAGCGGAGAGGTACTTGTACATTGAGCGGAGAGGTACTGTCGACACTTGTACATTCAGCGGAGAGGTACTTGTACATGGAGCGGAGAGGTACTGTCGATACTTGACATTGAGCGGAGAGGTACTTGTACATGGAGCGGAGAGGTATTTGTACATTGAGCGGAGAGGTACTTGTACATTGAGTGGAGAGGTACTGTCGACACTTGTACATTCAGCGGAGAGCTACTTGTACATGGAGCGGAGAGGTATTTGTACATTGAGCGGAGAGGTACTTGTACATGGAGCGGAGAGGTACTTGTACATAGAGCGGAGAGGTACTTATACATGGAGCGGAGAGGTATTTGTACATTGAGCGGAGAGGTACTTGTACATGGAGCGGAGAGGTACTTGTACATGAGAGCGGAGAGGTATTTGTACATGGAGCGGAAAGGTACTGTCGACACTTGTACATTGAGCGGAGAGCTACTTGTACATGGAGCGGAGAGGTACTTGTACATGAGAGCGGAGAGGTACTTGTACATGGAGCGGAGAGGTATTTGTACATGGAGCGGAGAGGTACTGTCGACACTTGACATTGAGCGGAGAGGTACTTGTACATGGAGCGGAGAGGTACTTGTACATGAGAGCGGAGAGGTATTTGTACATGGAGCGGAGAGGTACTGTCGACACTTGACATTGAGCGGAGAGGTACTTGTACATGGAGCGGAGAGGTACTTGTACATGGAGCGGAGAGGTACTTGTACATGGACCGGAGAGGTACTTGTACATGGAGCGGAGAGGTACTTGTACATGGAGCGGAGATGTACTTGTACATTGAGCGGAGAGGTACTTGTACATGGAGCAGAGATGTACTTGTACATGGAGCGGAGATGTACTTGTACATTGAGCGGAGAGGTACTTGTACATGGAGCGGAGAGGTACTTGTACATGGAGCGGAGATGTACTTGTACATGGAGCGGAGAGGTACTTGTACATGGAGCGGAGATGTACTTGTACATTGAGCGGAGAGGTACTTGTACATGGAGCAGAGATGTACTTGTACATGGAGCGGAGAGGTACTTGTACATGGAGCGGAGAGGTACTTGTACATGGAGCGGAGAGGTACTTGTACATGGAGCGGAGAGGTACTTGTACATTGAGCGGAGAGGTACTTGTACATGGAGCGGAGAGGTACTTGTACATTGAGCGGAGAGGTACTTGTACATGGAGCGGAGAGGTACTTGTACATGGAGCGGAGAGGTACTTGTACATGGAGCGGAGAGGTACTTGTACATGGAGCGGAGAGGTACTTGTACATTGAGCGGAGATGTACTTGTACATGGAGCGGAGATGTACTTGTACATGGATCGGAGAGGTACTTGTACATGAGAGCGGAGAGGTACTGTCGACACTTGTACATTGAGCGTAGAGGTACTGTCGACACTTGTACATTGAGCGGAGAGGTACTTGTACATGGAGCGGAGAGGTACTGTCGACACTTGTACATTGAGCGGAGAGGTACTTGTACATTGAGCGGAGAGGTACTTGTACATGGAGCGCAGAGGTACTTGTACATTGAGCGGAGAGGTACTTGTACATGGAGCGGAGAGGTACTTGTACATGAGAGCGGAGAGGTACTTGTACATGGAGCGGAGAGGTACTTGTACATTGAGCGGAGAGGTACTGTCGACACTTGTACATTCAGCGGAGAGGTACTTGTACATGGAGCGGAGAGGTACTGTCGATACTTGACATTGAGCGGAGAGGTACTTGTACATGGAGCGGAGAGGTATTTGTACATTGAGCGGAGAGGTACTTGTACATTGAGCGGAGAGGTACTGTCGACACTTGTACATTCAGCGGAGAGCTACTTGTACATGGAGCGGAGAGGTATTTGTACATTGAGCGGAGAGGTACTTGTACATGGAGCGGAGAGGTACTTGTACATAGAGCGGAGAGGTACTTATACATGGAGCGGAGAGGTATTTGTACATTGAGCGGAGAGGTACTTGTACATGGAGCGGAGAGGTACTTGTACATGAGAGCGGAGAGGTATTTGTACATGGAGCGGAAAGGTACTGTCGACACTTGTACATTGAGCGGAGAGCTACTTGTACATGGAGCGGAGAGGTACTTGTACATGAGAGCGGAGAGGTACTTGTACATGGAGCGGAGAGGTATTTGTACATGGAGCGGAGAGGTACTGTCGACACTTGACATTGAGCGGAGAGGTACTTGTACATGGAGCGGAGAGGTACTTGTACATGAGAGCGGAGAGGTATTTGTACATGGAGCGGAGAGGTACTGTCGACACTTGACATTGAGCGGAGAGGTACTTGTACATGGAGCGGAGAGGTACTTGTACATGGAGCGGAGAGGTACTTGTACATGGACCGGAGAGGTACTTGTACATGGAGCGGAGAGGTACTTGTACATGGAGCGGAGATGTACTTGTACATTGAGCGGAGAGGTACTTGTACATGGAGCGGAGAGGTACTTGTACATTGAGCGGAGAGGTACTTGTACATGGAGCGGAGAGGTACTTGTACATGGAGCGGAGAGGTACTTGTACATGGAGCGGAGAGGTACTTGTACATGGAGCGGAGAGGTACTTGTACATTGAGCGGAGATGTACTTGTACATGGAGCGGAGATGTACTTGTACATGGATCGGAGAGGTACTTGTACATGAGAGCGGAGAGGTACTGTCGACACTTGTACATTGAGCGTAGAGGTACTGTCGACACTTGTACATTGAGCGGAGAGGTACTTGTACATGGAGCGGAGAGGTACTGTCGACACTTGTACATTGAGCGGAGAGGTACTTGTACATTGAGCGGAGAGGTACTTGTACATGGAGCGCAGAGGTACTTGTACATTGAGCGGAGAGGTACTTGTACATGGAGCGGAGAGGTACTTGTACATGAGAGCGGAGAGGTACTTGTACATGGAGCGGAGAGGTACTTGTACATTGAGCGGAGAGGTACTGTCGACACTTGTACATTCAGCGGAGAGGTACTTGTACATGGAGCAGAGAGGTACTGTCGATACTTGACATTGAGCGGAGCGGTACTTGTACATGGAGCGGAGAGGTATTTGTACATTGAGCGGAGAGGTACTTGTACATTGAGCGGAGAGGTACTGTCGACACTTGTACATTCAGCGGAGAGCTACTTGTACATGGAGCGGAGAGGTATTTGTACATTGAGCGGAGAGGTACTTGTACATGGAGCGGAGAGGTACTTGTACATAGAGCGGAGAGGTACTTATACATGGAGCGGAGAGGTATTTGTACATTGAGCGGAGAGGTACTTGTACATGGAGCGGAGAGGTACTTGTACATGAGAGCGGAGAGGTATTTGTACATGGAGCGGAAAGGTACTGTCGACACTTGTACATTGAGCGGAGAGCTACTTGTACATGGAGCGGAGAGGTACTTGTACATGAGAGCGGAGAGGTACTTGTACATGGAGCGGAGAGGTATTTGTACATGGAGCGGAGAGGTACTGTCGACACTTGACATTGAGCGGAGAGGTACTTGTACATGGAGCGGAGAGGTACTTGTACATGAGAGCGGAGAGGTATTTGTACATGGAGCGGAGAGGTACTGTCGACACTTGACATTGAGCGGAGAGGTACTTGTACATGGAGCGGAGAGGTACTTGTACATGGAGCGGAGAGGTACTTGTACATGGACCGGAGAGGTACTTGTACATGGAGCGGAGAGGTACTTGTACATGGAGCGGAGATGTACTTGTACATGGAGCAGAGATGTACTTGTACATGGAGCGGAGATGTACTTGTACATTGAGCGGAGAGGTACTTGTACATGGAGCGGAGAGGTACTTGTACATGGAGCGGAGATGTACTTGTACATGGAGCGGAGAGGTACTTGTACATGGAGCGGAGAGGTACTTGTACATGGAGCGGAGAGGTACTTGTACATGAGAGCGGAGAGGTACTTGTACATAGAGCGGAGAGGTACTTGTACATGGAGCGGAGATGTACTTGTACATTGAGCGGAGAGGTATTTGTACATGGAGCGGAAAGGTACTGTCGACACTTGTACATTGAGCGGAGAGCTACTTGTACATGGAGCGGAGAGGTACTTGTACATGAGAGCGGAGAGGTACTTGTACATGGAGCGGAGAGGTATTTGTACATGGAGCGGAGAGGTACTGTCGACACTTGACATTGAGCGGAGAGGTACTTGTACATGGAGCGGAGAGGTACTTGTACATGAGAGCGGTGAGGTATTTGTACATGGAGCGGAGAGGTACTGTCGACACTTGACATTGAGCGGAGAGGTACTTGTACATGGAGCGGAGAGGTACTTGTACATGGAGCGGAGAGGTACTTGTACATGGACCGGAGAGGTACTTGTACATGGAGCGGAGAGGTACTTGTACATGGAGCGGAGATGTACTTGTACATTGAGCGGAGAGGTACTTGTACATGGAGCAGAGATGTACTTGTACATGGAGCGGAGATGTACTTGTACATTGAGCGGAGAGGTACTTGTACATGGAGCGGAGAGGTACTTGTACATGGAGCGGAGATGTACTTGTACATGGAGCGGAGAGGTACTTGTACATGGAGCGGAGATGTACTTGTACATTGAGCGGAGAGGTACTTGTACATGGAGCAGAGATGTACTTGTACATGGAGCGGAGAGGTACTTGTACATGGAGCGGAGAGGTACTTGTACATGGAGCGGAGAGGTACTTGTACATGGAGCGGAGAGGTACTTGTACATTGAGCGGAGAGGTACTTGTACATGGAGCGGAGAGGTACTTGTACATTGAGCGGAGAGGTACTTGTACATGGAGCGGAGAGGTACTTGTACATGGAGCGGAGAGGTACTTGTACATGGAGCGGAGAGGTACTTGTACATGGAGCGGAGAGGTACTTGTACATTGAGCGGAGATGTACTTGTACATGGAGCGGAGATGTACTTGTACATGGATCGGAGAGGTACTTGTACATGAGAGCGGAGAGGTACTGTCGACACTTGTACATTGAGCGTAGAGGTACTGTCGACACTTGTACATTGAGCGGAGAGGTACTTGTACATGGAGCGGAGAGGTACTGTCGACACTTGTACATTGAGCGGAGAGGTACTTGTACATTGAGCGGAGAGGTACTTGTACATGGAGCGCAGAGGTACTTGTACATTGAGCGGAGAGGTACTTGTACATGGAGCGGAGAGGTACTTGTACATGAGAGCGGAGAGGTACTTGTACATGGAGCGGAGAGGTACTTGTACATTGAGCGGAGAGGTACTGTCGACACTTGTACATTCAGCGGAGAGGTACTTGTACATGGAGCGGAGAGGTACTGTCGATACTTGACATTGAGCGGAGAGGTACTTGTACATGGAGCGGAGAGGTATTTGTACATTGAGCGGAGAGGTACTTGTACATTGAGTGGAGAGGTACTGTCGACACTTGTACATTCAGCGGAGAGCTACTTGTACATGGAGCGGAGAGGTATTTGTACATTGAGCGGAGAGGTACTTGTACATGGAGCGGAGAGGTACTTGTACATAGAGCGGAGAGGTACTTATACATGGAGCGGAGAGGTATTTGTACATTGAGCGGAGAGGTACTTGTACATGGAGCGGAGAGGTACTTGTACATGAGAGCGGAGAGGTATTTGTACATGGAGCGGAAAGGTACTGTCGACACTTGTACATTGAGCGGAGAGCTACTTGTACATGGAGCGGAGAGGTACTTGTACATGAGAGCGGAGAGGTACTTGTACATGGAGCGGAGAGGTATTTGTACATGGAGCGGAGAGGTACTGTCGACACTTGACATTGAGCGGAGAGGTACTTGTACATGGAGCGGAGAGGTACTTGTACATGAGAGCGGAGAGGTATTTGTACATGGAGCGGAGAGGTACTGTCGACACTTGACATTGAGCGGAGAGGTACTTGTACATGGAGCGGAGAGGTACTTGTACATGGAGCGGAGAGGTACTTGTACATGGACCGGAGAGGTACTTGTACATGGAGCGGAGAGGTACTTGTACATGGAGCGGAGATGTACTTGTACATTGAGCGGAGAGGTACTTGTACATGGAGCAGAGATGTACTTGTACATGGAGCGGAGATGTACTTGTACATTGAGCGGAGAGGTACTTGTACATGGAGCGGAGAGGTACTTGTACATGGAGCGGAGATGTACTTGTACATGGAGCGGAGAGGTACTTGTACATGGAGCGGAGATGTACTTGTACATTGAGCGGAGAGGTACTTGTACATGGAGCAGAGATGTACTTGTACATGGAGCGGAGAGGTACTTGTACATGGAGCGGAGAGGTACTTGTACATGGAGCGGAGAGGTACTTGTACATGGAGCGGAGAGGTACTTGTACATTGAGCGGAGAGGTACTTGTACATGGAGCGGAGAGGTACTTGTACATTGAGCGGAGAGGTACTTGTACATGGAGCGGAGAGGTACTTGTACATGGAGCGGAGAGGTACTTGTACATGGAGCGGAGAGGTACTTGTACATGGAGCGGAGAGGTACTTGTACATTGAGCGGAGATGTACTTGTACATGGAGCGGAGATGTACTTGTACATGGATCGGAGAGGTACTTGTACATGAGAGCGGAGAGGTACTGTCGACACTTGTACATTGAGCGTAGAGGTACTGTCGACACTTGTACATTGAGCGGAGAGGTACTTGTACATGGAGCGGAGAGGTACTGTCGACACTTGTACATTGAGCGGAGAGGTACTTGTACATTGAGCGGAGAGGTACTTGTACATGGAGCGCAGAGGTACTTGTACATTGAGCGGAGAGGTACTTGTACATGGAGCGGAGAGGTACTTGTACATGAGAGCGGAGAGGTACTTGTACATGGAGCGGAGAGGTACTTGTACATTGAGCGGAGAGGTACTGTCGACACTTGTACATTCAGCGGAGAGGTACTTGTACATGGAGCGGAGAGGTACTGTCGATACTTGACATTGAGCGGAGAGGTACTTGTACATGGAGCGGAGAGGTATTTGTACATTGAGCGGAGAGGTACTTGTACATTGAGCGGAGAGGTACTGTCGACACTTGTACATTCAGCGGAGAGCTACTTGTACATGGAGCGGAGAGGTATTTGTACATTGAGCGGAGAGGTACTTGTACATGGAGCGGAGAGGTACTTGTACATAGAGCGGAGAGGTACTTATACATGGAGCGGAGAGGTATTTGTACATTGAGCGGAGAGGTACTTGTACATGGAGCGGAGAGGTACTTGTACATGAGAGCGGAGAGGTATTTGTACATGGAGCGGAAAGGTACTGTCGACACTTGTACATTGAGCGGAGAGCTACTTGTACATGGAGCGGAGAGGTACTTGTACATGAGAGCGGAGAGGTACTTGTACATGGAGCGGAGAGGTATTTGTACATGGAGCGGAGAGGTACTGTCGACACTTGACATTGAGCGGAGAGGTACTTGTACATGGAGCGGAGAGGTACTTGTACATGAGAGCGGAGAGGTATTTGTACATGGAGCGGAGAGGTACTGTCGACACTTGACATTGAGCGGAGAGGTACTTGTACATGGAGCGGAGAGGTACTTGTACATGGAGCGGAGAGGTACTTGTACATGGACCGGAGAGGTACTTGTACATGGAGCGGAGAGGTACTTGTACATGGAGCGGAGATGTACTTGTACATTGAGCGGAGAGGTACTTGTACATGGAGCAGAGATGTACTTGTACATGGAGCGGAGATGTACTTGTACATTGAGCGGAGAGGTACTTGTACATGGAGCGGAGAGGTACTTGTACATGGAGCGGAGATGTACTTGTACATGGAGCGGAGAGGTACTTGTACATGGAGCGGAGATGTACTTGTACATTGAGCGGAGAGGTACTTGTACATGGAGCAGAGATGTACTTGTACATGGAGCGGAGATGTACTTGTACATGGAGCGGAGAGGTACTTGTACATGGAGCGGAGAGGTACTTGTACATGGAGCGGAGAGGTACTTGTACATTGAGCGGAGAGGTACTTGTACATGGAGCGGAGAGGTACTTGTACATTGAGCGGAGAGGTACTTGTACATGGAGCGGAGAGGTACTTGTACATGGATCGGAGAGGTACTTGTACATGGAGCGGAGAGGTACTTGTACATGGAGCGGAGAGGTACTTGTACATTGAGCGGAGATGTACTTGTACATGGAGCGGAGATGTACTTGTACATGGATCGGAGAGGTACTTGTACATGAGAGCGGAGAGGTACTGTCGACACTTGTACATTGAGCGTAGAGGTACTGTCGACACTTGTACATTGAGCGGAGAGGTACTTGTACATGGAGCGGAGAGGTACTGTCGACACTTGTACATTGAGCGGAGAGGTACTTGTACATTGAGCGGAGAGGTACTTGTACATGGAGCGCAGAGGTACTTGTACATTGAGCGGAGAGGTACTTGTACATGGAGCGGAGAGGTACTTGTACATGAGAGCGGAGAGGTACTTGTACATGGAGCGGAGAGGTACTTGTACATTGAGCGGAGAGGTACTGTCGACACTTGTACATTCAGCGGAGAGGTACTTGTACATGGAGCGGAGAGGTACTGTCGATACTTGACATTGAGCGGAGAGGTACTTGTACATGGAGCGGAGAGGTACTTGTACATGGAGCGGAGAGGTACTTGTACATGGAGCGGAGAGGTACTTGTACATTGAGCGGAGAGGTACTTGTACATGGAGCGGAGAGGTACTTGTACATTGAGCGGAGAGGTACTTGTACATGGAGCGGAGAGGTACTTGTACATGGAGCGGAGAGGTACTTGTACATGGAGCGGAGAGGTACTTGTACATTGAGCGGAGAGGTACTTGTACATGGAGCGGAGAGGTACTTGTACATTGAGCGGAGAGGTACTTGTACATGGAGCGGAGAGGTACTTGTACATGGAGCGGAGAGGTACTTGTACATGGAGCGGAGAGGTACTTGTACATGGAGCGGAGAGGTACTTGTACATTGAGCGGAGATGTACTTGTACATGGAGCGGAGATGTACTTGTACATGGATCGGAGAGGTACTTGTACATGAGAGCGGAGAGGTACTGTCGACACTTGTACATTGAGCGTAGAGGTACTGTCGACACTTGTACATTGAGCGGAGAGGTACTTGTACATGGAGCGGAGAGGTACTGTCGACACTTGTACATTGAGCGGAGAGGTACTTGTACATTGAGCGGAGAGGTACTTGTACATGGAGCGCAGAGGTACTTGTACATTGAGCGGAGAGGTACTTGTACATGGAGCGGAGAGGTACTTGTACATGAGAGCGGAGAGGTACTTGTACATGGAGCGGAGAGGTACTTGTACATTGAGCGGAGAGGTACTGTCGACACTTGTACATTCAGCGGAGAGGTACTTGTACATGGAGCGGAGAGGTACTGTCGATACTTGACATTGAGCGGAGAGGTACTTGTACATGGAGCGGAGAGGTATTTGTACATTGAGCGGAGAGGTACTTGTACATTGAGCGGAGAGGTACTGTCGACACTTGTACATTCAGCGGAGAGCTACTTGTACATGGAGCGGAGAGGTATTTGTACATTGAGCGGAGAGGTACTTGTACATGGAGCGGAGAGGTACTTGTACATAGAGCGGAGAGGTACTTATACATGGAGCGGAGAGGTATTTGTACATTGAGCGGAGAGGTACTTGTACATGGAGCGGAGAGGTACTTGTACATGAGAGCGGAGAGGTATTTGTACATGGAGCGGAAAGGTACTGTCGACACTTGTACATTGAGCGGAGAGCTACTTGTACATGGAGCGGAGAGGTACTTGTACATGAGAGCGGAGAGGTACTTGTACATGGAGCGGAGAGGTATTTGTACATGGAGCGGAGAGGTACTGTCGACACTTGACATTGAGCGGAGAGGTACTTGTACATGGAGCGGAGAGGTACTTGTACATGAGAGCGGAGAGGTATTTGTACATGGAGCGGAGAGGTACTGTCGACACTTGACATTGAGCGGAGAGGTACTTGTACATGGAGCGGAGAGGTACTTGTACATGGAGCGGAGAGGTACTTGTACATGGACCGGAGAGGTACTTGTACATGGAGCGGAGAGGTACTTGTACATGGAGCGGAGATGTACTTGTACATTGAGCGGAGAGGTACTTGTACATGGAGCAGAGATGTACTTGTACATGGAGCGGAGATGTACTTGTACATTGAGCGGAGAGGTACTTGTACATGGAGCGGAGAGGTACTTGTACATGGAGCGGAGATGTACTTGTACATGGAGCGGAGAGGTACTTGTACATGGAGCGGAGATGTACTTGTACATTGAGCGGAGAGGTACTTGTACATGGAGCAGAGATGTACTTGTACATGGAGCGGAGATGTACTTGTACATGGAGCGGAGAGGTACTTGTACATGGAGCGGAGAGGTACTTGTACATGGAGCGGAGAGGTACTTGTACATTGAGCGGAGAGGTACTTGTACATGGAGCGGAGAGGTACTTGTACATTGAGCGGAGAGGTACTTGTACATGGAGCGGAGAGGTACTTGTACATGGATCGGAGAGGTACTTGTACATGGAGCGGAGAGGTACTTGTACATGGAGCGGAGAGGTACTTGTACATTGAGCGGAGATGTACTTGTACATGGAGCGGAGATGTACTTGTACATGGATCGGAGAGGTACTTGTACATGAGAGCGGAGAGGTACTGTCGACACTTGTACATTGAGCGTAGAGGTACTGTCGACACTTGTACATTGAGCGGAGAGGTACTTGTACATGGAGCGGAGAGGTACTGTCGACACTTGTACATTGAGCGGAGAGGTACTTGTACATTGAGCGGAGAGGTACTTGTACATGGAGCGCAGAGGTACTTGTACATTGAGCGGAGAGGTACTTGTACATGGAGCGGAGAGGTACTTGTACATGAGAGCGGAGAGGTACTTGTACATGGAGCGGAGAGGTACTTGTACATTGAGCGGAGAGGTACTGTCGACACTTGTACATTCAGCGGAGAGGTACTTGTACATGGAGCGGAGAGGTACTGTCGATACTTGACATTGAGCGGAGAGGTACTTGTACATGGAGCGGAGAGGTACTTGTACATGGAGCGGAGAGGTACTTGTACATGGAGCGGAGAGGTACTTGTACATTGAGCGGAGAGGTACTTGTACATGGAGCGGAGAGGTACTTGTACATTGAGCGGAGAGGTACTTGTACATGGAGCGGAGAGGTACTTGTACATGGAGCGGAGAGGTACTTGTACATGGAGCGGAGAGGTACTTGTACATGGAGCGGAGAGGTACTTGTACATTGAGCGGAGATGTACTTGTACATGGAGCGGAGATGTACTTGTACATGGATCGGAGAGGTACTTGTACATGAGAGCGGAGAGGTACTGTCGACACTTGTACATTCAGCGGAGAGGTACTTGTACATTGAGCGTAGAGGTACTGTCGACACTTGTACATTGAGCGGAGAGGTACTTGTACATGGAGCGGAGAGGTACTGTCGACACTTGTACATTGAGCGGAGAGGTACTTGTACATTGAGCGGAGAGGTACTTGTACATGGAGCGCAGAGGTACTTGTACATTGAGCGGAGAGGTACTTGTACATGGAGCGGAGAGGTACTTGTACATGAGAGCGGAGAGGTACTTGTACATGGAGCGGAGAGGTACTTGTACATTGAGCGGAGAGGTACTGTCGACACTTGTACATTCAGCGGAGAGGTACTTGTACATGGAGCGGAGAGGTACTGTCGATACTTGACATTGAGCGGAGAGGTACTTGTACATGGAGCGGAGAGGTACTTGTACATGGAGCGGAGAGGTACTTGTACATGGAGCGGAGAGGTACTTGTACATTGAGCGGAGAGGTACTTGTACATGGAGCGGAGAGGTACTTGTACATTGAGCGGAGAGGTACTTGTACATGGAGCGGAGAGGTACTTGTACATGGAGCGGAGAGGTACTTGTACATGGAGCGGAGAGGTACTTGTACATGGAGCGGAGAGGTACTTGTACATTGAGCGGAGATGTACTTGTACATGGAGCGGAGATGTACTTGTACATGGATCGGAGAGGTACTTGTACATGAGAGCGGAGAGGTACTGTCGACACTTGTACATTCAGCGGAGAGGTACTTGTACATTGAGCGTAGAGGTACTGTCGACACTTGTACATTGAGCGGAGAGGTACTTGTACATGGAGCGGAGAGGTACTGTCGACACTTGTACATTGAGCGGAGAGGTACTTGTACATTGAGCGGAGAGGTACTTGTACATGGAGCGCAGAGGTACTTGTACATTGAGCGGAGAGGTGCTTGTACATGGAGCGGAGAGGTACTTGTACATGAGAGCGGAGAGGTACTTGTACATGGAGCGGAGAGGTACTTGTACATTGAGCGGAGAGGTACTGTCGACACTTGTACATTCAGCGGAGAGGTACTTGTACATGGAGCGGAGAGGTACTTGTACATTGAGCGGAGAGGTACTGTCGACACTTGTACATTCAGCGGAGAGGTACTTGTACATGGAGCGGAGAGGTACTGTCGATACTTGACATTGAGCGGAGAGGTACTTGTACATGGAGCGGAGAGGTATTTGTACATTGAGCGGAGAGGTACTTGTACATTGAGCGGAGAGGTACTGTCGACACTTGTACATTCAGCGGAGAGCTACTTGTACATGGAGCGGAGAGGTATTTGTACATTGAGCGGAGAGGTACTTGTACATGGAGCGGAGAGGTACTTGTACATAGAGCGGAGAGGTACTTATACATGGAGCGGAGAGGTATTTGTACATTGAGCGGAGAGGTACTTGTACATGGAGCGGAGAGGTACTTGTACATGAGAGCGGAGAGGTATTTGTACATGGAGCGGAAAGGTACTGTCGACACTTGTACATTGAGCGGAGAGCTACTTGTACATGGAGCGGAGAGGTACTTGTACATGAGAGCGGAGAGGTACTTGTACATGGAGCGGAGAGGTATTTGTACATGGAGCGGAGAGGTACTGTCGACACTTGACATTGAGCGGAGAGGTACTTGTACATGGAGCGGAGAGGTACTTGTACATGAGAGCGGAGAGGTATTTGTACATGGAGCGGAGAGGTACTGTCGACACTTGACATTGAGCGGAGAGGTACTTGTACATGGAGCGGAGAGGTACTTGTACATGGAGCGGAGAGGTACTTGTACATGGACCGGAGAGGTACTTGTACATGGAGCGGAGAGGTACTTGTACATGGAGCGGATATGTACTTGTACATTGAGCGGAGAGGTACCAGTACATGGAGCAGAGATGTACTTGTACATGGAGCGGAGATGTACTTGTACATTGAGCGGAGAGGTACTTGTACATGGAGCGGAGAGGTACTTGTACATGGAGCGGAGATGTACTTGTACATGGAGCGGAGAGGTACTTGTACATGGAGCGGAGATGTACTTGTACATTGAGCGGAGAGGTACTTGTACATGGAGCAGAGATGTACTTGTACATGGAGCGGAGAGGTACTTGTACATGGAGCGGAGAGGTACTTGTACATGGAGCGGAGAGGTACTTGTACATGGAGCGGAGAGGTACTTGTACATTGAGCGGAGAGGTACTTGTACATGGAGCAGAGAGGTACTTGTACATTGAGCGGAGAGGTACTTGTACATGGAGCGGAGAGGTACTTGTACATGGAGCGGAGAGGTACTTGTACATGGAGCGGAGAGGTACTTGTACATGGAGCGGAGAGGTACTTGTACATTGAGCGGAGATGTACTTGTACATGGAGCGGAGATGTACTTGTACATGGATCGGAGAGGTACTTGTACATGAGAGCGGAGAGGTACTGTCGACACTTGTACATTGAGCGTAGAGGTACTGTCGACACTTGTACATTGAGCGGAGAGGTACTTGTACATGGAGCGGAGAGGTACTGTCGACACTTGTACATTGAGCGGAGAGGTACTTGTACATTGAGCGGAGAGGTACTTGTACATGGAGCGCAGAGGTACTTGTACATTGAGCGGAGAGGTACTTGTACATGGAGCGGAGAGGTACTTGTACATGAGAGCGGAGAGGTACTTGTACATGGAGCGGAGAGGTACTTGTACATTGAGCGGAGAGGTACTGTCGACACTTGTACATTCAGCGGAGAGGTACTTGTACATGGAGCGGAGAGGTACTGTCGATACTTGACATTGAGCGGAGAGGTACTTGTACATGGAGCGGAGAGGTATTTGTACATTGAGCGGAGAGGTACTTGTACATTGAGCGGAGAGGTACTGTCAACACTTGTACATTCAGCGGAGAGCTACTTGTACATGGAGCGGAGAGGTATTTGTACATTGAGCGGAGAGGTACTTGTACATGGAGCGGAGAGGTACTTGTACATAGAGCGGAGAGGTACTTATACATGGAGCGGAGAGGTATTTGTACATTGAGCGGAGAGGTACTTGTACATGGAGCGGAGAGGTACTTGTACATGAGAGCGGAGAGGTATTTGTACATGGAGCGGAAAGGTACTGTCGACACTTGTACATTGAGCGGAGAGCTACTTGTACATGGAGCGGAGAGGTACTTGTACATGAGAGCGGAGAGGTACTTGTACATGGAGCGGAGAGGTATTTGTACATGGAGCGGAGAGGTACTGTCGACACTTGACATTGAGCGGAGAGGTACTTGTACATGGAGCGGAGAGGTACTTGTACATGAGAGCGGAGAGGTATTTGTACATGGAGCGGAGAGGTACTGTCGACACTTGACATTGAGCGGAGAGGTACTTGTACATGGAGCGGAGAGGTACTTGTACATGGAGCGGAGAGGTACTTGTACATGGACCGGAGAGGTACTTGTACATGGAGCGGAGAGGTACTTGTACATGGAGCGGAGATGTACTTGTACATTGAGCGGAGAGGTACTTGTACATGGAGCAGAGATGTACTTGTACATGGAGCGGAGATGTACTTGTACATTGAGCGGAGAGGTACTTGTACATGGAGCGGAGAGGTACTTGTACATGGAGCGGAGATGTACTTGTACATGGAGCGGAGAGGTACTTGTACATGGAGCGGAGATGTACTTGTACATTGAGCGGAGAGGTACTTGTACATGGAGCAGAGATGTACTTGTACATGGAGCGGAGAGGTACTTGTACATGGAGCGGAGAGGTACTTGTACATGGAGCGGAGAGGTACTTGTACATGGAGCGGAGAGGTACTTGTACATTGAGCGGAGAGGTACTTGTACATGGAGCGGAGAGGTACTTGTACATTGAGCGGAGAGGTACTTGTACATGGAGCGGAGAGGTACTTGTACATGGAGCGGAGAGGTACTTGTACATGGAGCGGAGAGGTACTTGTACATGGAGCGGAGAGGTACTTGTACATTGAGCGGAGATGTACTTGTACATGGAGCGGAGATGTACTTGTACATGGATCGGAGAGGTACTTGTACATGAGAGCGGAGAGGTACTGTCGACACTTGTACATTGAGCGTAGAGGTACTGTCGACACTTGTACATTGAGCGGAGAGGTACTTGTACATGTAGCGGAGAGGTGCTTGTACATGGAGCGGAGAGGTACTTGTACATGGAGCGGAGAGGTATTTGTACATGGAGCGGAGAGGTACTTGTACATGGAGCGGAGAGGTACTTGTACATTCAGCGGAGAGGTACTTGTACATTGAGCGGAGAGGTACTTGTAGATGGAGCGGAGAGGTACTGTCGACACTTGTACATTGAGCGGAGAGGTACTTGTACATGGAGCGGAGAGGTACTTGTACATGGAGCGGAGAGGTACTGTCGACACTTGTACATTGAGCGGAGAGGTACTTGTACATGGAGCGGAGAGGTACTTGTACATGGAGCGGAGATGTACTTGTACAGGGAGCGGAGAGGTACTTGTACATTGAGCGGAGAGGTACTTGTACATGGAGCGGAGAGG
Organism: Poromitra crassiceps; assembly: GCF_964638095.1. Classification (NCBI taxonomy): domain Eukaryota; kingdom Metazoa; phylum Chordata; class Actinopteri; order Beryciformes; family Melamphaidae; genus Poromitra; species Poromitra crassiceps. The sequence continues at coordinate 1,440,955 of NW_028152259.1, forward strand.
TACTTGTACATGGAGCGGAGAGGTACTTGTACATGGAGCGGAGAGGTACTTGTACATTGAGCGGAGAGGTACTTGTACATGGAGCGGAGAGGTACTTGTACATTGAGCGGAGAGGTACTTGTACATGGAGCGGAGAGGTACTTGTACATGGAGCGGAGAGGTACTTGTACATGGAGCGGAGAGGTACTTGTACATGGAGCGGAGAGGTACTTGTACATTGAGCGGAGATGTACTTGTACATGGAGCGGAGATGTACTTGTACATGGATCGGAGAGGTACTTGTACATGAGAGCGGAGAGGTACTGTCGACACTTGTACATTGAGCGTAGAGGTACTGTCGACACTTGTACATTGAGCGGAGAGGTACTTGTACATGGAGCGGAGAGGTACTGTCGACACTTGTACATTGAGCGGAGAGGTACTTGTACATTGAGCGGAGAGGTACTTGTACATGGAGCGCAGAGGTACTTGTACATTGAGCGGAGAGGTACTTGTACATGGAGCGGAGAGGTACTTGTACATGAGAGCGGAGAGGTACTTGTACATGGAGCGGAGAGGTACTTGTACATTGAGCGGAGAGGTACTGTCGACACTTGTACATTCAGCGGAGAGGTACTTGTACATGGAGCGGAGAGGTACTGTCGATACTTGACATTGAGCGGAGAGGTACTTGTACATGGAGCGGAGAGGTATTTGTACATTGAGCGGAGAGGTACTTGTACATTGAGCGGAGAGGTACTGTCGACACTTGTACATTCAGCGGAGAGCTACTTGTACATGGAGCGGAGAGGTATTTGTACATTGAGCGGAGAGGTACTTGTACATGGAGCGGAGAGGTACTTGTACATTGAGCGGAGAGGTACTTGTACATGGAGCGGAGAGGTACTTGTACATGAGAGCGGAGAGGTATTTGTACATGGAGCGGAAAGGTACTGTCGACACTTGTACATTGAGCGGAGAGCTACTTGTACATGGAGCGGAGAGGTACTTGTACATGAGAGCGGAGAGGTACTTGTACATGGAGCGGAGAGGTATTTGTACATGGAGCGGAGAGGTACTGTCGACACTTGACATTGAGCGGAGAGGTACTTGTACATGGAGCGGAGAGGTACTTGTACATGAGAGCGGAGAGGTATTTGTACATGGAGCGGAGAGGTACTGTCGACACTTGACATTGAGCGGAGAGGTACTTGTACATGGAGCGGAGAGGTACTTGTACATGGAGCGGAGAGGTACTTGTACATGGACCGGAGAGGTACTTGTACATGGAGCGGAGAGGTACTTGTACATGGAGCGGAGATGTACTTGTACATTGAGCGGAGAGGTACTTGTACATGGAGCAGAGATGTACTTGTACATGGAGCGGAGATGTACTTGTACATTGAGCGGTGAGGTACTTGTACATGGAGCGGAGAGGTACTTGTACATGGAGCGGAGATGTACTTGTACATGGAGCGGAGAGGTACTTGTACATGGAGCGGAGATGTACTTGTACATTGAGCGGAGAGGTACTTGTACATGGAGCAGAGATGTACTTGTACATGGAGCGGAGAGGTACTTGTACATGGAGCGGAGAGGTACTTGTACATGGAGCGGAGAGGTACTTGTACATGGAGCGGAGAGGTACTTGTACATTGAGCGGAGAGGTACTTGTACATTGAGCGGAGAGGTACTTGTACATGGAGCTAGGGCTGGGTATCGAGTTTCGATACTTACTTGGCACCGAAATGGAAACATCGATACTAAGGGGTATCGAAGCCTCCCTTGTCAATCGATACCAATTTTCGATACCAAAACAAAACAGCGTCATTGAGCCTATAAGCATGCGACATGCTTGCACGCCGCGCTCTAATACGGCTGGTGATTGGCTGTCATGTAGAGGCATGCAGGAAACGTTACGCCCACTTTAGCCGGTGTGTTTGTTGTGACTGTGAGCCAGGCGTGCGGTGCGGATAGTATACAAGAAGTTAGCCACTCAAGCTACTCCTATGCTGGATTACCATATGGCGAAGATGATGAAAAGCAGGAAAAGAAACAGAAACAACACGGACTGGTTTCCACAGACAAGAGAAATAATTGAGAGGTGGGTCAGCTCAGCTTACCGCAAGTTAGCGGTTATCAGATCCCTCAGTCTGACAAATCCATGCATCTGGCTGTGAGTTGTAGCATTAGATCGTTTAATTAATTGCCGCCGTAACGTTATGCGCAAGCGGGCATTGTGTATTTTTAGCAACTCGTTAACAAACGCTGATGTCATGATAGTTTGTTGAATGTAAATGCGATTCATTTATATTGATTGGCTAGTCAGTGAAGTTGAGCTGTCTCGTCAGATTTGACAAGAATGACGTTCTGTTGCAGCAGTGAGCACACTGATCTGCAACGCTAGCGTTAATGTTTAATTAATTAGCGTTATGTGCAAGCGGGCAGTTATCGCCCATGTATTTTTAGCAACTCGTTAACAAACGCTGATGTCATGATAGTTTGTTGAATATAAATGCGATTCACTTTGTGGCATATAAGGCTATATTGATAGGCTAGTCAATGCTCAACTAGTCTTCCATGCATGAAGTGGAGCCATCTCATCAGTTTGTACAAGAATAGAGTTCTGTTGCATCAGTGAGCATTAAACCCTGATTTGCAACTCTCTGTTTTGCACTGAAAACTATTCCACTGATTTATTTGTTTTAGCTACATTTCTTTCCTTTGTAGTACTCCAATATTTTTTGTAGGGACGGCAATACGTTTAGAGAACTTAAAGTTATGTTAAATACAGTAGGTTTTATTTTTTTCTGCTGTAAAACTTAAGATGGGGGGAAACTAAAGATTTGTAAAATAATTTCAATGTGTAATGCAGTTTTATTTTTGTTAAAATGGATTTTTCTAAAAATTGGTATCGAAAAAAGTATCGTTCAGGAACCGGTATCGAAATCCAAGTATCGAAACGGTATCGATATCGAAAAATTTTGAACGATACCCAGCCCTACATGGAGCGCAGATGTACTTGTACATTGAGCGGAGAGGTACTGGTACATGGAGCGGAGATGTACTTGTACATTGAGCGGAGAGGTACTTGTACATTGAGCGGAGAGGTACTTGTACATGGAGCGGAGATGTACTTGTACATTGAGCGGAGAGGTACTGGTACATGGAGCGGAGATGTACTTGTACATTGAGCGGAGAGGTACTTGTACATGGAGTGGAGATGTACTTGTACATTGAGCGGAGAGGTACTGGTACATGGAGCGGAGATGTACTTGTACATTGAGCGGAGAGGTACTTGTACATGGAGTGGAGATGTACTTGTACATTGAGCGGAGAGGTACTGGTACATGGAGCGGAGATGTACTTGTACATTGAGCGGAGAGGTACTTGTACATGGAGTGGAGATGTACTTGTACATGGAGCGGAGATGTACTTGTACATTGAGCGGAGAGGTACTTGTACATGGAGCGGAGATGTACTTGTACATGGAGCGGAGAGGTACTTGTACATGGAGCGGAGAGGTACTTGTACATGGAGCGGAGATGTACTTGTACATGGAGCGGAGATGTACTTGTACATGGAGCGGAGAGGTACTTGTACATGGAGCGGAGAGGTACTTATACATTGAGCGGAGACGTACTTGTACATGGAGCGGAGATGTACTTGTACATTGAGCGGAGAGGTACTTGTACATTGAGCGGAGAGGTACTGGTACATGGAGCGGAGATGTACTTGTACATTGAGCGGAGAGGTACTTGTACATGGAGCGGAGAGGTACTTGTACATTGAGCGGAGAGGTACTTGTACATTGAGCGGAGACGTACTTGTACATTGAGCGGAGATGTACTTGTACATTGAGCGGAGATGTACTTGTACATTGAGCGGAGAGGTACTGGTACATGGAGCGGAGAGGTACTTGTACATGGAGCGGAGAGGTATTTGTACATGGAGCGGAGAGGTATTTGTACATGGAGCGGAGAGGTACTTGTACATTGAGCGGAGAGGTACTTGTACATGGAGCGGAGAGGTACTTGTACATGGAGCGGAGAGGTACTTGTACATGTAGCGGAGAGGTGCTTGTACATGGAGCGGAGAGGTACTTGTACATGGAGCGGAGAGGTATTTGTACATGGAGCGGAGAGGTACTTGTACATGGAGCGGAGAGGTACTTGTACATTCAGCGGAGAGGTACTTGTACATTGAGCGGAGAGGTACTTGTAGATGGAGCGGAGAGGTACTGTCGACACTTGTACATTGAGCGGAGAGGTACTTGTACATGGAGCGGAGAGGTACTTGTACATGGAGCGGAGAGGTACTGTCGACACTTGTACATTGAGCGGAGAGGTACTTGTACATGGAGCGGAGAGGTACTTGTACATGGAGCGGAGATGTACTTGTACAGGGAGCGGAGAGGTACTTGTACATTGAGCGGAGAGGTACTTGTACATGGAGCGGAGAGGTACTTGTACATGGAGCGGAGAGGTACTTGTACATGGAGCGGAGAGGTACTTGTACATTGAGCGGAGAGGTACTTGTACATGGAGCGGAGAGGTACTTGTACATGGAGCGGAGAGGTACTTGTACATGGAGCGGAGAGGTACTTGTACATTGAGCGGAGAGGTACTTGTACATGGAGCGGAGAGGTACTTGTACATGGAGCGGAGAGGTACTTGTACATGGAGCGGAGAGGTACTTGTACATGGAGCGGAGAGGTACTTGTACATTGAGCGGAGATGTACTTGTACATGGAGCGGAGATGTACTTGTACATGGATCGGAGAGGTACTTGTACATGAGAGCGGAGAGGTACTGTCGACACTTGTACATTGAGCGTAGAGGTACTGTCGACACTTGTACATTGAGCGGAGAGGTACTTGTACATGGAGCGGAGAGGTACTGTCGACACTTGTACATTGAGCGGAGAGGTACTTGTACATTGAGCGGAGAGGTACTTGTACATGGAGCGCAGAGGTACTTGTACATTGAGCGGAGAGGTACTTGTACATGGAGCGGAGAGGTACTTGTACATGAGAGCGGAGAGGTACTTGTACATGGAGCGGAGAGGTACTTGTACATTGAGCGGAGAGGTACTGTCGACACTTGTACATTCAGCGGAGAGGTACTTGTACATGGAGCGGAGAGGTACTGTCGATACTTGACATTGAGCGCAGAGGTACTTGTACATGGAGCGGAGATGTACTTGTACATGGAGCGGAGATGTACTTGTACATGGAGCGGAGAGGTACTTGTACATGGAGCGGAGAGGTACTTATACATTGAGCGGAGACGTACTTGTACATGGAGCGGAGATGTACTTGTACATTGAGCGGAGAGGTACTTGTACATTGAGCGGAGAGGTACTGGTACATGGAGCGGAGATGTACTTGTACATTGAGCGGAGAGGTACTTGTACATGGAGCGGAGAGGTACTTGTACATTGAGCGGAGAGGTACTTGTACATTGAGCGGAGACGTACTTGTACATTGAGCGGAGATGTACTTGTACATTGAGCGGAGATGTACTTGTACATTGAGCGGAGAGGTACTGGTACATGGAGCGGAGAGGTACTTGTACATGGAGCGGAGAGGTATTTGTACATGGAGCGGAGAGGTATTTGTACATGGAGCGGAGAGGTACTTGTACATTGAGCGGAGAGGTACTTGTACATGGAGCGGAGAGGTACTTGTACATGGAGCGGAGAGGTACTTGTACATGTAGCGGAGAGGTGCTTGTACATGGAGCGGAGAGGTACTTGTACATGGAGCGGAGAGGTATTTGTACATGGAGCGGAGAGGTACTTGTACATGGAGCGGAGAGGTACTTGTACATTCAGCGGAGAGGTACTTGTACATTGAGCGGAGAGGTACTTGTAGATGGAGCGGAGAGGTACTGTCGACACTTGTACATTGAGCGGAGAGGTACTTGTACATGGAGCGGAGAGGTACTTGTACATGGAGCGGAGAGGTACTGTCGACACTTGTACATTGAGCGGAGAGGTACTTGTACATGGAGCGGAGAGGTACTTGTACATGGAGCGGAGATGTACTTGTACAGGGAGCGGAGAGGTACTTGTACATTGAGCGGAGAGGTACTTGTACATGGAGCGGAGAGGTACTTGTACATGGAGCGGAGAGGTACTTGTACATGGAGCGGAGAGGTACTTGTACATTGAGCGGAGAGGTACTTGTACATGGAGCGGAGAGGTACTTGTACATGGAGCGGAGAGGTACTTGTACATGGAGCGGAGAGGTACTTGTACATTGAGCGGAGAGGTACTTGTACATGGAGCGGAGAGGTACTTGTACATGGAGCGGAGAGGTACTTGTACATGGAGCGGAGAGGTACTTGTACATGGAGCGGAGAGGTACTTGTACATTGAGCGGAGATGTACTTGTACATGGAGCGGAGATGTACTTGTACATGGATCGGAGAGGTACTTGTACATGAGAGCGGAGAGGTACTGTCGACACTTGTACATTGAGCGTAGAGGTACTGTCGACACTTGTACATTGAGCGGAGAGGTACTTGTACATGGAGCGGAGAGGTACTGTCGACACTTGTACATTGAGCGGAGAGGTACTTGTACATTGAGCGGAGAGGTACTTGTACATGGAGCGCAGAGGTACTTGTACATTGAGCGGAGAGGTACTTGTACATGGAGCGGAGAGGTACTTGTACATGAGAGCGGAGAGGTACTTGTACATGGAGCGGAGAGGTACTTGTACATTGAGCGGAGAGGTACTGTCGACACTTGTACATTCAGCGGAGAGGTACTTGTACATGGAGCGGAGAGGTACTGTCGATACTTGACATTGAGCGCAGAGGTACTTGTACATGGAGCGGAGAGGTACTTGTACATGGAGCGGAGAGGTACTTGTACATGGAGCGGAGAGGTACTTGTACATTGAGCGGAGAGGTACTTGTACATGGAGCGGAGAGGTACTTGTACATTGAGCGGAGAGGTACTTGTACATGGAGCGGAGAGGTACTTGTACATGGAGCGGAGAGGTACTTGTACATGGAGCGGAGAGGTACTTGTACATGGAGCGGAGAGGTACTTGTACATTGAGCGGAGATGTACTTGTACATGGAGCGGAGATGTACTTGTACATGGATCGGAGAGGTACTTGTACATGAGAGCGGAGAGGTACTGTCGACACTTGTACATTCAGCGGAGAGGTACTTGTACATTGAGCGTAGAGGTACTGTCGACACTTGTACATTGAGCGGAGAGGTACTTGTACATGGAGCGGAGAGGTACTGTCGACACTTGTACATTGAGCGGAGAGGTACTTGTACATTGAGCGGAGAGGTACTTGTACATGGAGCGCAGAGGTACTTGTACATTGAGCGGAGAGGTACTTGTACATGGAGCGGAGAGGTACTTGTACATGAGAGCGGAGAGGTACTTGTACATGGAGCGGAGAGGTACTTGTACATTGAGCGGAGAGGTACTGTCGACACTTGTACATTCAGCGGAGAGGTACTTGTACATGGAGCGGAGAGGTACTGTCGATACTTGACATTGAGCGGAGAGGTACTTGTACATGGAGCGGAGAGGTATTTGTACATTGAGCGGAGAGGTACTTGTACATTGAGCGGAGAGGTACTGTCGACACTTGTACATTCAGCGGAGAGCTACTTGTACATGGAGCGGAGAGGTATTTGTACATTGAGCGGAGAGGTACTTGTACATGGAGCGGAGAGGTACTTGTACATAGAGCGGAGAGGTACTTATACATGGAGCGGAGAGGTATTTGTACATTGAGCGGAGAGGTACTTGTACATGGAGCGGAGAGGTACTTGTACATGAGAGCGGAGAGGTATTTGTACATGGAGCGGAAAGGTACTGTCGACACTTGTACATTGAGCGGAGAGCTACTTGTACATGGAGCGGAGAGGTACTTGTACATGAGAGCGGAGAGGTACTTGTACATGGAGCGGAGAGGTATTTGTACATGGAGCGGAGAGGTACTGTCGACACTTGACATTGAGCGGAGAGGTACTTGTACATGGAGCGGAGAGGTACTTGTACATGAGAGCGGAGAGGTATTTGTACATGGAGCGGAGAGGTACTGTCGACACTTGACATTGAGCGGAGAGGTACTTGTACATGGAGCGGAGAGGTACTTGTACATGGAGCGGAGAGGTACTTGTACATGGACCGGAGAGGTACTTGTACATGGAGCGGAGAGGTACTTGTACATGGAGCGGAGATGTACTTGTACATTGAGCGGAGAGGTACTTGTACATGGAGCGGAGAGGTACTTGTACATGGAGCGGAGATGTACTTGTACATGGAGCGGAGAGGTACTTGTACATGGAGCGGAGATGTACTTGTACATTGAGCGGAGAGGTACTTGTACATGGAGCAGAGATGTACTTGTACATGGAGCGGAGAGGTACTTGTACATGGAGCGGAGAGGTACTTGTACATGGAGCGGAGAGGTACTTGTACATGGAGCGGAGAGGTACTTGTACATTGAGCGGAGAGGTACTTGTACATGGAGCGGAGAGGTACTTGTACATTGAGCGGAGAGGTACTTGTACATGGAGCGGAGAGGTACTTGTACATGGAGCGGAGAGGTACTTGTACATGGAGCGGAGAGGTACTTGTACATGGAGCGGAGAGGTACTTGTACATTGAGCGGAGATGTACTTGTACATGGAGCGGAGATGTACTTGTACATGGATCGGAGAGGTACTTGTACATGAGAGCGGAGAGGTACTGTCGACACTTGTACATTGAGCGTAGAGGTACTGTCGACACTTGTACATTGAGCGGAGAGGTACTTGTACATGGAGCGGAGAGGTACTGTCGACACTTGTACATTGAGCGGAGAGGTACTTGTACATTGAGCGGAGAGGTACTTGTACATGGAGCGCAGAGGTACTTGTACATTGAGCGGAGAGGTACTTGTACATGGAGCGGAGAGGTACTTGTACATGAGAGCGGAGAGGTACTTGTACATGGAGCGGAGAGGTACTTGTACATTGAGCGGAGAGGTACTGTCGACACTTGTACATTCAGCGGAGAGGTACTTGTACATGGAGCGGAGAGGTACTGTCGATACTTGACATTGAGCGGAGAAGTACTTGTACATGGAGCGGAGAGGTATTTGTACATTGAGCGGAGAGGTACTTGTACATTGAGCGGAGAGGTACTGTCGACACTTGTACATTCAGCGGAGAGCTACTTGTACATGGAGCGGAGAGGTATTTGTACATTGAGCGGAGAGGTACTTGTACATGGAGCGGAGAGGTACTTGTACATAGAGCGGAGAGGTACTTATACATGGAGCGGAGAGGTATTTGTACATTGAGCGGAGAGGTACTTGTACATGGAGCGGAGAGGTACTTGTACATGAGAGCGGAGAGGTATTTGTACATGGAGCGGAAAGGTACTGTCGACACTTGTACATTGAGCGGAGAGCTACTTGTACATGGAGCGGAGAGGTACTTGTACATGAGAGCGGAGAGGTACTTGTACATGGAGCGGAGAGGTATTTGTACATGGAGCGGAGAGGTACTGTCGACACTTGACATTGAGCGGAGAGGTACTTGTACATGGAGCGGAGAGGTACTTGTACATGAGAGCGGAGAGGTATTTGTACATGGAGCGGAGAGGTACTGTCGACACTTGACATTGAGCGGAGAGGTACTTGTACATGGAGCGGAGAGGTACTTGTACATGGAGCGGAGAGGTACTTGTACATGGACCGGAGAGGTACTTGTACATGGAGCGGAGAGGTACTTGTACATGGAGCGGAGATGTACTTGTACATTGAGCGGAGAGGTACTTGTACATGGAGCAGAGATGTACTTGTACATGGAGCGGAGATGTACTTGTACATTGAGCGGAGAGGTACTTGTACATGGAGCGGAGAGGTACTTGTACCTGGAGCGGAGATGTACTTGTACATGGAGCGGAGAGGTACTTGTACATGGAGCGGAGATGTACTTGTACATTGAGCGGAGAGGTACTTGTACATGGAGCAGAGATGTACTTGTACATGGAGCGGAGAGGTACTTGTACATGGAGCGGAGAGGTACTTGTACATGGAGCGGAGAGGTACTTGTACATGGAGCGGAGAGGTACTTGTACATTGAGCGGAGAGGTACTTGTACATGGAGCGGAGAGGTACTTGTACATTGAGCGGAGAGGTACTTGTACATGGAGCGGAGAGGTACTTGTACATGGATCGGAGAGGTACTTGTACATGGAGCGGAGAGGTACTTGTACATGGAGCGGAGAGGTACTTGTACATTGAGCGGAGATGTACTTGTACATGGAGCGGAGATGTACTTGTACATGGATCAGAGAGGTACTTGTACATGAGAGCGGAGAGGTACTGTCGACACTTGTACATTGAGCGTAGAGGTACTGTCGACACTTGTACATTGAGCGGAGAGGTACTTGTACATGGAGCGGAGAGGTACTGTCGACACTTGTACATTGAGCGGAGAGGTACTTGTACATTGAGCGGAGAGGTACTTGTACATGGAGCGCAGAGGTACTTGTACATTGAGCGGAGAGGTACTTGTACATGGAGCGGAGAGGTACTTGTACATGAGAGCGGAGAGGTACTTGTACATGGAGCGGAGAGGTACTTGTACATTGAGCGGAGAGGTACTGTCGACACTTGTACATTCAGCGGAGAGGTACTTGTACATGGAGCGGAGAGGTACTGTCGATACTTGACATTGAGCGGAGAGGTACTTGTACATGGAGCGGAGAGGTACTTGTACATGGAGCGGAGAGGTACTTGTACATGGAGCGGAGAGGTACTTGTACATTGAGCGGAGAGGTACTTGTACATGGAGCGGAGAGGTACTTGTACATTGAGCGGAGAGGTACTTGTACATGGAGCGGAGAGGTACTTGTACATGGAGCGGAGAGGTACTTGTACATGGAGCGGAGAGGTACTTGTACATGGAGCGGAGAGGTACTTGTACATTGAGCGGAGATGTACTTGTACATGGAGCGGAGATGTACTTGTACATGGATTGGAGAGGTACTTGTACATGAGAGCGGAGAGGTACTGTCGACACTTGTACATTCAGCGGAGAGGTACTTGTACATTGAGCGTAGAGGTACTGTCGACACTTGTACATTGAGCGGAGAGGTACTTGTACATGGAGCGGAGAGGTACTGTCGACACTTGTACATTGAGCGGAGAGGTACTTGTACATTGAGCGGAGAGGTACTTGTACATGGAGCGCAGAGGTACTTGTACATTGAGCGGAGAGGTACTTGTACATGGAGCAGAGAGGTACTTGTACATGAGAGCGGAGAGGTACTTGTACATGGAGCGGAGAGGTACTTGTACATTGAGCGGAGAGGTACTGTCGACACTTGTACATTCAGCGGAGAGGTACTTGTACATGGAGCGGAGAGGTACTGTCGATACTTGACATTGAGCGGAGAGGTACTTGTACATGGAGCGGAGAGGTATTTGTACATTGAGCGGAGAGGTACTTGTACATTGAGCGGAGAGGTACTGTCGACACTTGTACATTCAGCGGAGAGCTACTTGTACATGGAGCGGAGAGGTATTTGTACATTGAGCGGAGAGGTACTTGTACATGGAGCGGAGAGGTACTTGTACATAGAGCGGAGAGGTACTTATACATGGAGCGGAGAGGTATTTGTACATTGAGCGGAGAGGTACTTGTACATGGAGCGGAGAGGTACTTGTACATGAGAGCGGAGAGGTATTTGTACATGGAGCGGAAAGGTACTGTCGACACTTGTACATTGAGCGGAGAGCTACTTGTACATGGAGCGGAGAGGTACTTGTACATGAGAGCGGAGAGGTACTTGTACATGGAGCGGAGAGGTATTTGTACATGGAGCGGAGAGGTACTGTCGACACTTGACATTGAGCGGAGAGGTACTTGTACATGGAGCGGAGAGGTACTTGTACATGAGAGCGGAGAGGTATTTGTACATGGAGCGGAGAGGTACTGTCGACACTTGACATTGAGCGGAGAGGTACTTGTACATGGAGCGGAGAGGTATTTGTACATGGAGCGGAGATGTACTTGTACATGGACCGGAGAGGTACTTGTACATGGAGCGGAGAGGTACTTGTACATGGAGCGGAGATGTACTTGTACATTGAGCGGAGAGGTACTTGTACATGGAGCAGAGATGTACTTGTACATGGAGCGGAGATGTACTTGTACATTGAGCGGAGAGGTACTTGTACATGGAGCGGAGAGGTACTTGTACATGGAGCGGAGATGTACTTGTACATGGAGCGGAGAGGTACTTGTACATGGAGCGGAGAGGTACTTGTACATGGAGCGGAGAGGTACTTGTACATGGAGCAGAGATGTACTTGTACATGGAGCGGAGAGGTACTTGTACATGGAGCGGAGAGGTACTTGTACATGGAGCGGAGAGGTACTTGTACATGGAGCGGAGAGGTACTTGTACATTGAGCGGAGAGGTACTTGTACATGGAGCGGAGAGGTACTTGTACATTGAGCGGAGAGGTACTTGTACATGGAGCGGAGAGGTACTTGTACATGGAGCGGAGAGGTACTTGTACATGGAGCGGAGAGGTACTTGTACATGGAGCGGAGAGGTACTTGTACATTGAGCGGAGATGTACTTGTACATGGAGCGGAGATGTACTTGTACATGGATTGGAGAGGTACTTGTACATGAGAGCGGAGAGGTACTGTCGACACTTGTACATTGAGCGTAGAGGTACTGTCGACACTTGTACATTGAGCGGAGAGGTACTGTCGACACTTGTACATTGAGCGTAGAGGTACTGTCGACACTTGTACATTGAGCGGAGAGGTACTTGTACATGGAGCGGAGAGGTACTGTCGACACTTGTACATTGAGCGGAGAGGTACTTGTACATTGAGCGGAGAGGTACTTGTACATTGAGCGGAGAGGTACTTGTACATGGAGCGGAGAGGTACTTGTACATGGAGCGGAGAGGTACTTGTACATGGAGCGGAGAGGTACTTGTACATGGAGCGGAGAGGTACTTGTACATTGAGCGGAGATGTACTTGTACATGGAGCAGAGATGTACTTGTACATGGATTGGAGAGGTACTTGTACATGAGAGCGGAGAGGTACTGTCGACACTTGTACATTCAGCGGAGAGGTACTTGTACATTGAGCGTAGAGGTACTGTCGACACTTGTACATTGAGCGGAGAGGTACTTGTACATGGAGCGGAGAGGTACTGTCGACACTTGTACATTGAGCGGAGAGGTACTTGTACATTGAGCGGAGAGGTACTTGTACATGGAGCGCAGAGGTACTTGTACATTGAGCGGAGAGGTACTTGTACATGGAGCGGAGAGGTACTTGTACATGAGAGCGGAGAGGTACTTGTACATGGAGCGGAGAGGTACTTGTACATTGAGCGGAGAGGTACTGTCGACACTTGTACATTCAGCGGAGAGGTACTTGTACATGGAGCGGAGAGGTACTGTCGATACTTGACATTGAGCGGAGAGGTACTTGTACATGGAGCGGAGAGGTATTTGTACATTGAGCGGAGAGGTACTTGTACATTGAGCGGAGAGGTACTGTCGACACTTGTACATTCAGCGGAGAGCTACTTGTACATGGAGCGGAGAGGTATTTGTACATTGAGCGGAGAGGTACTTGTACATGGAGCGGAGAGGTACTTGTACATAGAGCGGAGAGGTACTTATACATGGAGCGGAGAGGTATTTGTACATTGAGCGGAGAGGTACTTGTACATGGAGCGGAGAGGTACTTGTACATGAGAGCGGAGAGGTATTTGTACATGGAGCGGAAAGGTACTGTCGACACTTGTACATTGAGCGGAGAGCTACTTGTACATGGAGCGGAGAGGTACTTGTACATGAGAGCGGAGAGGTACTTGTACATGGAGCGGAGAGGTATTTGTACATGGAGCGGAGAGGTACTGTCGACACTTGACATTGAGCGGAGAGGTACTTGTACATGGAGCGGAGAGGTACTTGTACATGAGAGCGGACAGGTATTTGTACATGGAGCGGAGAGGTACTGTCGACACTTGACATTGAGCGGAGAGGTACTTGTACATGGAGCGGAGAGGTACTTGTACATGGAGCGGAGAGGTACTTGTACATGGACCGGAGAGGTACTTGTACATGGAGCGGAGAGGTACTTGTACATGGAGCGGAGATGTACTTGTACATTGAGCGGAGAGGTACTTGTACATGGAGCAGAGATGTACTTGTACATGGAGCGGAGATGTACTTGTACATTGAGCGGAGAGGTACTTGTACATGGAGCGGAGAGGTACTTGTACATGGAGCGGAGATGTACTTGTACATGGAGCGGAGAGGTACTTGTACATGGAGCGGAGATGTACTTGTACATTGAGCGGAGAGGTACTTGTACATGGAGCAGAGATGTACTTGTACATGGAGCGGAGAGGTACTTGTACATGGAGCGGAGAGGTACTTGTACATGGAGCGGAGAGGTACTTGTACATGGAGCGGAGAGGTACTTGTACATTGAGCGGAGAGGTACTTGTACATGGAGCGGAGAGGTACTTGTACATTGAGCGGAGAGGTACTTGTACATGGAGCGGAGAGGTACTTGTACATGGAGCGGAGAGGTACTTGTACATGGAGCGGAGAGGTACTTGTACATGGAGCGGAGAGGTACTTGTACATTGAGCGGAGATGTACTTGTACATGGAGCGGAGATGTACTTGTACATGGATCGGAGAGGTACTTGTACATGAGAGCGGAGAGGTACTGTCGACACTTGTACATTGAGCGTAGAGGTACTGTCGACACTTGTACATTGAGCGGAGAGGTACTTGTACATGGAGCGGAGAGGTACTGTCGACACTTGTACATTGAGCGGAGAGGTACTTGTACATTGAGCGGAGAGGTACTTGTACATGGAGCGCAGAGGTACTTGTACATTGAGCGGAGAGGTACTTGTACATGGAGCGGAGAGGTACTTGTACATGAGAGCGGAGAGGTACTTGTACATGGAGCGGAGAGGTACTTGTACATTGAGCGGAGAGGTACTGTCGACACTTGTACATTCAGCGGAGAGGTACTTGTACATGGAGCGGAGAGGTACTGTCGATACTTGACATTGAGCGGAGAGGTACTTGTACATGGAGCGGAGAGGTATTTGTACATTGAGCGGAGAGGTACTTGTACATTGAGCGGAGAGGTACTGTCGACACTTGTACATTCAGCGGAGAGCTACTTGTACATGGAGCGGAGAGGTATTTGTACATTGAGCGGAGAGGTACTTGTACATGGAGCGGAGAGGTACTTGTACATAGAGCGGAGAGGTACTTATACATGGGGCGGAGAGGTATTTGTACATTGAGCGGAGAGGTACTTGTACATTGAGCGGAGAGGTACTTGTACATGGAGCGGAGATGTACTTGTACATTGAGCGGAGAGGTACTGGTACATGGAGCGGAGATGTACTTGTACATTGAGCGGAGAGGTACTTGTACATGGAGTGGAGATGTACTTGTACATTGAGCGGAGAGGTACTGGTACATGGAGCGGAGATGTACTTGTACATTGAGCGGAGAGGTACTTGTACATGGAGTGGAGATGTACTTGTACATTGAGCGGAGAGGTACTGGTACATGGAGCGGAGATGTACTTGTACATTGAGCGGAGAGGTACTTGTACATGGAGTGGAGATGTACTTGTACATGGAGCGGAGATGTACTTGTACATTGAGCGGAGAGGTACTTGTACATGGAGCGGAGATGTACTTGTACATGGAGCGGAGAGGTACTTGTACATGGAGCGGAGAGGTACTTGTACATGGAGCGGAGATGTACTTGTACATGGAGCGGAGATGTACTTGTACATGGAGCGGAGAGGTACTTGTACATGGAGCGGAGAGGTACTTGTACATGGACCGGAGAGGTACTTGTACATGGAGCGGAGAGGTACTTGTACATGGAGCGGAGATGTACTTGTACATTGAGCGGAGAGGTACTTGTACATGGAGCAGAGATGTACTTGTACATGGAGCGGAGATGTACTTGTACATTGAGCGGAGAGGTACTTGTACATGGAGCGGAGAGGTACTTGTACATGGAGCGGAGATGTACTTGTACATGGAGCGGAGAGGTACTTGTACATGGAGCGGAGATGTACTTGTACATTGAGCGGAGAGGTACTTGTACATGGAGCAGAGATGTACTTGTACATGGAGCGGAGAGGTACTTGTACATGGAGCGGAGAGGTACTTGTACATGGAGCGGAGAGGTACTTGTACATGGAGCGGAGAGGTACTTGTACATTGAGCGGAGAGGTACTTGTACATGGAGCGGAGAGGTACTTGTACATTGAGCGGAGAGGTACTTGTACATGGAGCGGAGAGGTACTTGTACATGGAGCGGAGAGGTACTTGTACATGGAGCGGAGAGGTACTTGTACATGGAGCGGAGAGGTACTTGTACATTGAGCGGAGATGTACTTGTACATGGAGCGGAGATGTACTTGTACATGGATCGGAGAGGTACTTGTACATGAGAGCGGAGAGGTACTGTCGACACTTGTACATTGAGCGTAGAGGTACTGTCGACACTTGTACATTGAGCGGAGAGGTACTTGTACATGGAGCGGAGAGGTACTGTCGACACTTGTACATTGAGCGGAGAGGTACTTGTACATTGAGCGGAGAGGTACTTGTACATTGAGCGGAGAGGTACTTGTACATGGAGCGGAGAGGTACTTGTACATGGAGCGGAGAGGTACTTGTACATGGAGCGGAGAGGTACTTGTACATTGAGCGGAGATGTACTTGTACATGGAGCGGAGATGTACTTGTACATGGATCGGAGAGGTACTTGTACATGAGAGCGGAGAGGTACTGTCGACACTTGTACATTGAGCGTAGAGGTACTGTCGACACTTGTACATTGAGCGGAGAGGTACTTGTACATGGAGCGGAGAGGTACTGTCGACACTTGTACATTGAGCGGAGAGGTACTTGTACATTGAGCGGAGAGGTACTTGTACATGGAGCGCAGAGGTACTTGTACATTGAGCGGAGAGGTACTTGTACATGGAGCGGAGAGGTACTTGTACATGAGAGCGGAGAGGTACTTGTACATGGAGCGGAGAGGTACTTGTACATTGAGCGGAGAGGTACTGTCGACACTTGTACATTCAGCGGAGAGGTACTTGTACATGGAGCGGAGAGGTACTGTCGATACTTGACATTGAGCGGAGAGGTACTTGTACATGGAGCGGAGAGGTACTTGTACATGGAGCGGAGAGGTACTTGTACATTGAGCGGAGACGTACTTGTACATTGAGCGGAGATGTACTTGTACATTGAGCGGAGATGTACTTGTACATTGAGCGGAGAGGTACTGGTACATGGAGCGGAGAGGTACTTGTACATGGAGCGGAGAGGTATTTGTACATGGAGCGGAGAGGTATTTGTACATGGAGCGGAGAGGTACTTGTACATTGAGCGGAGAGGTACTTGTACATGGAGCGGAGAGGTACTTGTACATGGAGCGGAGAGGTACTTGTACATGTAGCGGAGAGGTGCTTGTACATGGAGCGGAGAGGTACTTGTACATGGAGCGGAGAGGTATTTGTACATGGAGCGGAGAGGTACTTGTACATGGAGCGGAGAGGTACTTGTACATTCAGCGGAGAGGTACTTGTACATTGAGCGGAGAGGTACTTGTAGATGGAGCGGAGAGGTACTGTCGACACTTGTACATTGAGCGGAGAGGTACTTGTACATGGAGCGGAGAGGTACTTGTACATGGAGCGGAGAGGTACTGTCGACACTTGTACATTGAGCGGAGAGGTACTTGTACATGGAGCGGAGAGGTACTTGTACATGGAGCGGAGATGTACTTGTACAGGGAGCGGAGAGGTACTTGTACATTGAGCGGAGAGGTACTTGTACATGGAGCGGAGAGGTACTTGTACATGGAGCGGAGAGGTACTTGTACATTGAGCGGAGAGGTACTTGTACATGGAGCGGAGAGGTACTTGTACATGGAGCGGAGAGGTACTTGTACATGGAGCGGAGAGGTACTTGTACATTGAGCGGAGAGGTACTTGTACATGGAGCGGAGAGGTACTTGTACATGGAGCGGAGAGGTACTTGTACATGGAGCGGAGAGGTACTTGTACATGGAGCGGAGAGGTACTTGTACATTGAGCGGAGATGTACTTGTACATGGAGCGGAGATGTACTTGTACATGGATCGGAGAGGTACTTGTACATGAGAGCGGAGAGGTACTGTCGACACTTGTACATTGAGCGTAGAGGTACTGTCGACACTTGTACATTGAGCGGAGAGGTACTTGTACATGGAGCGGAGAGGTACTTGTACATGGAGCGCAGAGGTACTTGTACATTGAGCGGAGAGGTACTTGTACATGGAGCGGAGAGGTACTTGTACATGAGAGCGGAGAGGTACTTGTACATGGAGCGGAGAGGTACTTGTACATTGAGCGGAGAGGTACTGTCGACACTTGTACATTCAGCGGAGAGGTACTTGTACATGGAGCGGAGAGGTACTGTCGATACTTGACATTGAGCGGAGAGGTACTTGTACATGGAGCGGAGAGGTACTTGTACATGGAGCGGAGAGGTACTTGTACATTGAGCGGAGACGTACTTGTACATTGAGCGGAGATGTACTTGTACATTGAGCGGAGATGTACTTGTACATTGAGCGGAGAGGTACTGGTACATGGAGCGGAGAGGTACTTGTACATGGAGCGGAGAGGTATTTGTACATGGAGCGGAGAGGTATTTGTACATGGAGCGGAGAGGTACTTGTACATTGAGCGGAGAGGTACTTGTACATGGAGCGGAGAGGTACTTGTACATGGAGCGGAGAGGTACTTGTACATGTAGCGGAGAGGTGCTTGTACATGGAGCGGAGAGGTACTTGTACATGGAGCGGAGAGGTATTTGTACATGGAGCGGAGAGGTACTTGTACATGGAGCGGAGAGGTACTTGTACATTCAGCGGAGAGGTACTTGTACATTGAGCGGAGAGGTACTTGTAGATGGAGCGGAGAGGTACTGTCGACACTTGTACATTGAGCGGAGAGGTACTTGTACATGGAGCGGAGAGGTACTTGTACATGGAGCGGAGAGGTACTGTCGACACTTGTACATTGAGCGGAGAGGTACTTGTACATGGAGCGGAGAGGTACTTGTACATGGAGCGGAGATGTACTTGTACAGGGAGCGGAGAGGTACTTGTACATTGAGCGGAGAGGTACTTGTACATGGAGCGGAGAGGTACTTGTACATGGAGCGGAGAGGTACTTGTACATTGAGCGGAGAGGTACTTGTACATGGAGCGGAGAGGTACTTGTACATGGAGCGGAGAGGTACTTGTACATGGAGCGGAGAGGTACTTGTACATTGAGCGGAGAGGTACTTGTACATGGAGCGGAGAGGTACTTGTACATGGAGCGGAGAGGTACTTGTACATGGAGCGGAGAGGTACTTGTACATGGAGCGGAGAGGTACTTGTACATTGAGCGGAGATGTACTTGTACATGGAGCGGAGATGTACTTGTACATGGATCGGAGAGGTACTTGTACATGAGAGCGGAGAGGTACTGTCGACACTTGTACATTGAGCGTAGAGGTACTGTCGACACTTGTACATTGAGCGGAGAGGTACTTGTACATGGAGCGGAGAGGTACTGTCGACACTTGTACATTGAGCGGAGAGGTACTTGTACATTGAGCGGAGAGGTACTTGTACATGGAGCGCAGAGGTACTTGTACATTGAGCGGAGAGGTACTTGTACATGGAGCGGAGAGGTACTTGTACATGAGAGCGGAGAGGTACTTGTACATGGAGCGGAGAGGTACTTGTACATTGAGCGGAGAGGTACTGTCGACACTTGTACATTCAGCGGAGAGGTACTTGTACATGGAGCGGAGAGGTACTGTCGATACTTGACATTGAGCGGAGAGGTACTTGTACATGGAGCGGAGAGGTACTTGTACATGGAGCGGAGAGGTACTTGTACATGGAGCGGAGAGGTACTTGTACATTGAGCGGAGAGGTACTTGTACATGGAGCGGAGAGGTACTTGTACATTGAGCGGAGAGGTACTTGTACATGGAGCGGAGAGGTACTTGTACATGGAGCGGAGAGGTACTTGTACATGGAGCGGAGAGGTACTTGTACATGGAGCGGAGAGGTACTTGTACATTGAGCGGAGATGTACTTGAACATGGAGCGGAGATGTACTTGTACATGGATCGGAGAGGTACTTGTACATGAGAGCGGAGAGGTACTGTCGACACTTGTACATTCAGCGGAGAGGTACTTGTACATTGAGCGTAGAGGTACTGTCGACACTTGTACATTGAGCGGAGAGGTACTTGTACATGGAGCGGAGAGGTACTGTCGACACTTGTACATTGAGCGGAGAGGTACTTGTACATTGAGCGGAGAGGTACTTGTACATGGAGCGCAGAGGTACTTGTACATTGAGCGGAGAGGTACTTGTACATGGAGCGGAGAGGTACTTGTACATGAGAGCGGAGAGGTACTTGTACATGGAGCGGAGAGGTACTTGTACATTGAGCGGAGAGGTACTGTCGACACTTGTACATTCAGCGGAGAGGTACTTGTACATGGAGCGGAGAGGTACTGTCGATACTTGACATTGAGCGGAGAGGTACTTGTACATGGAGCGGAGAGGTATTTGTACATTGAGCGGAGAGGTACTTGTACATTGAGCGGAGAGGTACTGTCGACACTTGTACATTCAGCGGAGAGCTACTTGTACATGGAGCGGAGAGGTATTTGTACATTGAGCGGAGAGGTACTTGTACATGGAGCGGAGAGGTACTTGTACATAGAGCGGAGAGGTACTTATACATGGAGCGGAGAGGTATTTGTACATTGAGCGGAGAGGTACTTGTACATGGAGCGGAGAGGTACTTGTACATGAGAGCGGAGAGGTATTTGTACATGGAGCGGAAAGGTACTGTCGACACTTGTACATTGAGCGGAGAGCT
This sequence comes from Poromitra crassiceps, assembly GCF_964638095.1. Classification (NCBI taxonomy): domain Eukaryota; kingdom Metazoa; phylum Chordata; class Actinopteri; order Beryciformes; family Melamphaidae; genus Poromitra; species Poromitra crassiceps. The sequence goes on from NW_028152259.1 coordinate 1,461,954, forward strand.
ACTTGTACATGGAGCGGAGAGGTACTTGTACATGAGAGCGGAGAGGTACTTGTACATGGAGCGGAGAGGTATTTGTACATGGAGCGGAGAGGTACTGTCGACACTTGACATTGAGCGGAGAGGTACTTGTACATGGAGCGGAGAGGTACTTGTACATGGAGCGGAGAGGTACTTGTACATGGACCGGAGAGGTACTTGTACATGGAGCGGAGAGGTACTTGTACATGGAGCGGAGATGTACTTGTACATTGAGCGGAGAGGTACTTGTACATGGAGCGGAGAGGTACTTGTACATGGAGCGGAGATGTACTTGTACATGGAGCGGAGAGGTACTTGTACATGGAGCGGAGATGTACTTGTACATTGAGCGGAGAGGTACTTGTACATGGAGCAGAGATGTACTTGTACATGGAGCGGAGAGGTACTTGTACATGGAGCGGAGAGGTACTTGTACATGGAGCGGAGAGGTACTTGTACATGGAGCGGAGAGGTACTTGTACATTGAGCGGAGAGGTACTTGTACATGGAGCGGAGAGGTACTTGTACATTGAGCGGAGAGGTACTTGTACATGGAGCGGAGAGGTACTTGTACATGGAGCGGAGAGGTACTTGTACATGGAGCGGAGAGGTACTTGTACATTGAGCGGAGATGTACTTGTACATGGAGCGGAGATGTACTTGTACATGGATCGGAGAGGTACTTGTACATGAGAGCGGAGAGGTACTGTCGACACTTGTACATTGAGCGTAGAGGTACTGTCGACACTTGTACATTGAGCGGAGAGGTACTTGTACATGGAGCGGAGAGGTACTGTCGACACTTGTACATTGAGCGGAGAGGTACTTGTACATTGAGCGGAGAGGTACTTGTACATGGAGCGCAGAGGTACTTGTACATTGAGCGGAGAGGTACTTGTACATGGAGCGGAGAGGTACTTGTACATGAGAGCGGAGAGGTACTTGTACATGGAGCGGAGAGGTACTTGTACATTGAGCGGAGAGGTACTGTCGACACTTGTACATTCAGCGGAGAGGTACTTGTACATGGAGCGGAGAGGTACTGTCGATACTTGACATTGAGCGGAGAAGTACTTGTACATGGAGCGGAGAGGTATTTGTACATTGAGCGGAGAGGTACTTGTACATTGAGCGGAGAGGTACTGTCGACACTTGTACATTCAGCGGAGAGCTACTTGTACATGGAGCGGAGAGGTATTTGTACATTGAGCGGAGAGGTACTTGTACATGGAGCGGAGAGGTACTTGTACATAGAGCGGAGAGGTACTTATACATGGAGCGGAGAGGTATTTGTACATTGAGCGGAGAGGTACTTGTACATGGAGCGGAGAGGTACTTGTACATGAGAGCGGAGAGGTATTTGTACATGGAGCGGAAAGGTACTGTCGACACTTGTACATTGAGCGGAGAGCTACTTGTACATGGAGCGGAGAGGTACTTGTACATGAGAGCGGAGAGGTACTTGTACATGGAGCGGAGAGGTATTTGTACATGGAGCGGAGAGGTACTGTCGACACTTGACATTGAGCGGAGAGGTACTTGTACATGGAGCGGAGAGGTACTTGTACATGAGAGCGGAGAGGTATTTGTACATGGAGCGGAGAGGTACTGTCGACACTTGACATTGAGCGGAGAGGTACTTGTACATGGAGCGGAGAGGTACTTGTACATGGAGCGGAGAGGTACTTGTACATGGACCGGAGAGGTACTTGTACATGGAGCGGAGAGGTACTTGTACATGGAGCGGAGATGTACTTGTACATTGAGCGGAGAGGTACTTGTACATGGAGCAGAGATGTACTTGTACATGGAGCGGAGATGTACTTGTACATTGAGCGGAGAGGTACTTGTACATGGAGCGGAGAGGTACTTGTACATGGAGCGGAGATGTACTTGTACATGGAGCGGAGAGGTACTTGTACATGGAGCGGAGATGTACTTGTACATTGAGCGGAGAGGTACTTGTACATGGAGCAGAGATGTACTTGTACATGGAGCGGAGAGGTACTTGTACATGGAGCGGAGAGGTACTTGTACATGGAGCGGAGAGGTACTTGTACATGGAGCGGAGAGGTACTTGTACATTGAGCGGAGAGGTACTTGTACATGGAGCGGAGAGGTACTTGTACATTGAGCGGAGAGGTACTTGTACATGGAGCGGAGAGGTACTTGTACATGGATCGGAGAGGTACTTGTACATGGAGCGGAGAGGTACTTGTACATGGAGCGGAGAGGTACTTGTACATTGAGCGGAGATGTACTTGTACATGGAGCGGAGATGTACTTGTACATGGATCGGAGAGGTACTTGTACATGAGAGCGGAGAGGTACTGTCGACACTTGTACATTGAGCGTAGAGGTACTGTCGACACTTGTACATTGAGCGGAGAGGTACTTGTACATGGAGCGGAGAGGTACTGTCGACACTTGTACATTGAGCGGAGAGGTACTTGTACATTGAGCGGAGAGGTACTTGTACATGGAGCGCAGAGGTACTTGTACATTGAGCGGAGAGGTACTTGTACATGGAGCGGAGAGGTACTTGTACATGAGAGCGGAGAGGTACTTGTACATGGAGCGGAGAGGTACTTGTACATTGAGCGGAGAGGTACTGTCGACACTTGTACATTCAGCGGAGAGGTACTTGTACATGGAGCGGAGAGGTACTGTCGATACTTGACATTGAGCGGAGAGGTACTTGTACATGGAGCGGAGAGGTACTTGTACATGGAGCGGAGAGGTACTTGTACATGGAGCGGAGAGGTACTTGTACATTGAGCGGAGAGGTACTTGTACATGGAGCGGAGAGGTACTTGTACATTGAGCGGAGAGGTACTTGTACATGGAGCGGAGAGGTACTTGTACATGGAGCGGAGAGGTACTTGTACATGGAGCGGAGAGGTACTTGTACATGGAGCGGAGAGGTACTTGTACATTGAGCGGAGATGTACTTGTACATGGAGCGGAGATGTACTTGTACATGGATTGGAGAGGTACTTGTACATGAGAGCGGAGAGGTACTGTCGACACTTGTACATTCAGCGGAGAGGTACTTGTACATTGAGCGTAGAGGTACTGTCGACACTTGTACATTGAGCGGAGAGGTACTTGTACATGGAGCGGAGAGGTACTGTCGACACTTGTACATTGAGCGGAGAGGTACTTGTACATTGAGCGGAGAGGTACTTGTACATGGAGCGCAGAGGTACTTGTACATTGAGCGGAGAGGTACTTGTACATGGAGCGGAGAGGTACTTGTACATGAGAGCGGAGAGGTACTTGTACATGGAGCGGAGAGGTACTTGTACATTGAGCGGAGAGGTACTGTCGACACTTGTACATTCAGCGGAGAGGTACTTGTACATGGAGCGGAGAGGTACTGTCGATACTTGACATTGAGCGGAGAGGTACTTGTACATGGAGCGGAGAGGTATTTGTACATTGAGCGGAGAGGTACTTGTACATTGAGCGGAGAGGTACTGTCGACACTTGTACATTCAGCGGAGAGCTACTTGTACATGGAGCGGAGAGGTATTTGTACATTGAGCGGAGAGGTACTTGTACATGGAGCGGAGAGGTACTTGTACATAGAGCGGAGAGGTACTTATACATGGAGCGGAGAGGTATTTGTACATTGAGCGGAGAGGTACTTGTACATGGAGCGGAGAGGTACTTGTACATGAGAGCGGAGAGGTATTTGTACATGGAGCGGAAAGGTACTGTCGACACTTGTACATTGAGCGGAGAGCTACTTGTACATGGAGCGGAGAGGTACTTGTACATGAGAGCGGAGACGTACTTGTACATGGAGCGGAGAGGTATTTGTACATGGAGCGGAGAGGTACTGTCGACACTTGACATTGAGCGGAGAGGTACTTGTACATGGAGCGGAGAGGTACTTGTACATGAGAGCGGAGAGGTATTTGTACATGGAGCGGAGAGGTACTGTCGACACTTGACATTGAGCGGAGAGGTACTTGTACATGGAGCGGAGAGGTACTTGTACATGGAGCGGAGAGGTACTTGTACATGGACCGGAGAGGTACTTGTACATGGAGCGGAGAGGTACTTGTACATGGAGCGGAGATGTACTTGTACATTGAGCGGAGAGGTACTTGTACATGGAGCAGAGATGTACTTGTACATGGAGCGGAGATGTACTTGTACATTGAGCGGAGAGGTACTTGTACATGGAGCGGAGAGGTACTTGTACATGGAGCGGAGATGTACTTGTACATGGAGCGGAGAGGTACTTGTACATGGAGCGGAGATGTACTTGTACATTGAGCGGAGAGGTACTTGTACATGGAGCAGAGATGTACTTGTACATGGAGCGGAGAGGTACTTGTACATGGAGCGGAGAGGTACTTGTACATGGAGCGGAGAGGTACTTGTACATGGAGCGGAGAGGTACTTGTACATTGAGCGGAGAGGTACTTGTACATGGAGCGGAGAGGTACTTGTACATTGAGCGGAGAGGTACTTGTACATGGAGCGGAGAGGTACTTGTACATGGAGCGGAGAGGTACTTGTACATGGAGCGGAGAGGTACTTGTACATGTAGCGGAGAGGTACTTGTACATTGAGCGGAGATGTACTTGTACATGGAGCGGAGATGTACTTGTACATGGATCGGAGAGGTACTTGTACATGAGAGCGGAGAGGTACTGTCGACACTTGTACATTGAGCGTAGAGGTACTGTCGACACTTGTACATTGAGCGGAGAGGTACTTGTACATGGAGCGGAGAGGTACTGTCGACACTTGTACATTGAGCGGAGAGGTACTTGTACATTGAGCGGAGAGGTACTTGTACATGGAGCGCAGAGGTACTTGTACATTGAGCGGAGAGGTACTTGTACATGGAGCGGAGAGGTACTTGTACATGAGAGCGGAGAGGTACTGTCGACACTTGTACATTGAGCGTAGAGGTACTGTCGACACTTGTACATTGAGCGGAGAGGTACTTGTACATGGAGCGGAGAGGTACTGTCGACACTTGTACATTGAGCGGAGAGGTACTTGTACATTGAGCGGAGAGGTACTTGTACATGGAGCGGAGAGGTACTTGTACATGGAGCGGAGAGGTACTTGTACATGGAGCGGAGAGGTACTTGTACATGGAGCGGAGAGGTACTTGTACATGAGAGCGGAGACGTACTTGTACATGGAGCGGAGAGGTATTTGTACATGGAGCGGAGAGGTACTGTCGACACTTGACATTGAGCGGAGAGGTACTTGTACATGGAGCGGAGAGGTACTTGTACATGAGAGCGGAGAGGTATTTGTACATGGAGCGGAGAGGTACTGTCGACACTTGACATTGAGCGGAGAGGTACTTGTACATGGAGCGGAGAGGTACTTGTACATGGAGCGGAGAGGTACTTGTACATGGACCGGAGAGGTACTTGTACATGGAGCGGAGAGGTACTTGTACATGGAGCGGAGATGTACTTGTACATTGAGCGGAGAGGTACTTGTACATGGAGCAGAGATGTACTTGTACATGGAGCGGAGATGTACTTGTACATTGAGCGGAGAGGTACTTGTACATGGAGCGGAGAGGTACTTGTACATGGAGCGGAGATGTACTTGTACATGGAGCGGAGAGGTACTTGTACATGGAGCGGAGATGTACTTGTACATTGAGCGGAGAGGTACTTGTACATGGAGCAGAGATGTACTTGTACATGGAGCGGAGAGGTACTTGTACATGGAGCGGAGAGGTACTTGTACATGGAGCGGAGAGGTACTTGTACATGGAGCGGAGAGGTACTTGTACATTGAGCGGAGAGGTACTTGTACATGGAGCGGAGAGGTACTTGTACATTGAGCGGAGAGGTACTTGTACATGGAGCGGAGAGGTACTTGTACATGGAGCGGAGAGGTACTTGTACATGGAGCGGAGAGGTACTTGTACATGGAGCGGAGAGGTACTTGTACATTGAGCGGAGATGTACTTGTACATGGAGCGGAGATGTACTTGTACATGGATCGGAGAGGTACTTGTACATGAGAGCGGAGAGGTACTGTCGACACTTGTACATTGAGCGTAGAGGTACTGTCGACACTTGTACATTGAGCGGAGAGGTACTTGTACATGGAGCGGAGAGGTACTGTCGACACTTGTACATTGAGCGGAGAGGTACTTGTACATTGAGCGGAGAGGTACTTGTACATGGAGCGCAGAGGTACTTGTACATTGAGCGGAGAGGTACTTGTACATGGAGCGGAGAGGTACTTGTACATGAGAGCGGAGAGGTACTGTCGACACTTGTACATTGAGCGTAGAGGTACTGTCGACACTTGTACATTGAGCGGAGAGGTACTTGTACATGGAGCGGAGAGGTACTGTCGACACTTGTACATTGAGCGGAGAGGTACTTGTACATTGAGCGGAGAGGTACTTGTACATTGAGCGGAGAGGTACTTGTACATGGAGCGGAGAGGTACTTGTACATGGAGCGGAGAGGTACTTGTACATGGAGCGGAGAGGTACTTGTACATGGAGCGGAGAGGTACTTGTACATTGAGCGGAGATGTACTTGTACATGGAGCGGAGATGTACTTGTACATGGATTGGAGAGGTACTTGTACATGAGAGCGGAGAGGTACTGTCGACACTTGTACATTCAGCGGAGAGGTACTTGTACATTGAGCGTAGAGGTACTGTCGACACTTGTACATTGAGCGGAGAGGTACTTGTACATGGAGCGGAGAGGTACTGTCGACACTTGTACATTGAGCGGAGAGGTACTTGTACATTGAGCGGAGAGGTACTTGTACATGGAGCGCAGAGGTACTTGTACATTGAGCGGAGAGGTACTTGTACATGGAGCGGAGAGGTACTTGTACATGAGAGCGGAGAGGTACTTGTACATGGAGCGGAGAGGTACTTGTACATTGAGCGGAGAGGTACTGTCGACACTTGTACATTCAGCGGAGAGGTACTTGTACATGGAGCGGAGAGGTACTGTCGATACTTGACATTGAGCGGAGAGGTACTTGTACATGGAGCGGAGAGGTATTTGTACATTGAGCGGAGAGGTACTTGTACATTGAGCGGAGAGGTACTGTCGACACTTGTACATTCAGCGGAGAGCTACTTGTACATGGAGCGGAGAGGTATTTGTACATTGAGCGGAGAGGTACTTGTACATGGAGCGGAGAGGTACTTGTACATAGAGCGGAGAGGTACTTATACATGGAGCGGAGAGGTATTTGTACATTGAGCGGAGAGGTACTTGTACATGGAGCGGAGAGGTACTTGTACATGAGAGCGGAGAGGTATTTGTACATGGAGCGGAAAGGTACTGTCGACACTTGTACATTGAGCGGAGAGCTACTTGTACATGGAGCGGAGAGGTACTTGTACATGAGAGCGGAGAGGTACTTGTACATGGAGCGGAGAGGTATTTGTACATGGAGCGGAGAGGTACTGTCGACACTTGACATTGAGCGGAGAGGTACTTGTACATGGAGCGGAGAGGTACTTGTACATGAGAGCGGAGAGGTATTTGTACATGGAGCGGAGAGGTACTGTCGACACTTGACATTGAGCGGAGAGGTACTTGTACATGGAGCGGAGAGGTACTTGTACATGGAGCGGAGAGGTACTTGTACATGGACCGGAGAGGTACTTGTACATGGAGCGGAGAGGTACTTGTACATGGAGCGGAGATGTACTTGTACATTGAGCGGAGAGGTACTTGTACATGGAGCAGAGATGTACTTGTACATGGAGCGGAGATGTACTTGTACATTGAGCGGAGAGGTACTTGTACATGGAGCGGAGAGGTACTTGTACATGGAGCGGAGATGTACTTGTACATGGAGCGGAGAGGTACTTGTACATGGAGCGGAGATGTACTTGTACATTGAGCGGAGAGGTACTTGTACATGGAGCAGAGATGTACTTGTACATGGAGCGGAGAGGTACTTGTACATGGAGCGGAGAGGTACTTGTACATGGAGCGGAGAGGTACTTGTACATGGAGCGGAGAGGTACTTGTACATTGAGCGGAGAGGTACTTGTACATGGAGCGGAGAGGTACTTGTACATTGAGCGGAGAGGTACTTGTACATGGAGCGGAGAGGTACTTGTACATGGAGCGGAGAGGTACTTGTACATGGAGCGGAGAGGTACTTGTACATGGAGCGGAGAGGTACTTGTACATTGAGCGGAGATGTACTTGTACATGGAGCGGAGATGTACTTGTACATGGATCGGAGAGGTACTTGTACATGAGAGCGGAGAGGTACTGTCGACACTTGTACATTGAGCGTAGAGGTACTGTCGACACTTGTACATTGAGCGGAGAGGTACTTGTACATGGAGCGGAGAGGTACTGTCGACACTTGTACATTGAGCGGAGAGGTACTTGTACATTGAGCGGAGAGGTACTTGTACATGGAGCGCAGAGGTACTTGTACATTGAGCGGAGAGGTACTTGTACATGGAGCGGAGAGGTACTTGTACATGAGAGCGGAGAGGTACTTGTACATGGAGCGGAGAGGTACTTGTACATTGAGCGGAGAGGTACTGTCGACACTTGTACATTCAGCGGAGAGGTACTTGTACATGGAGCGGAGAGGTACTGTCGATACTTGACATTGAGCGGAGAGGTACTTGTACATGGAGCGGAGAGGTATTTGTACATTGAGCGGAGAGGTACTTGTACATTGAGCGGAGAGGTACTGTCGACACTTGTACATTCAGCGGAGAGCTACTTGTACATGGAGCGGAGAGGTATTTGTACATTGAGCGGAGAGGTACTTGTACATGGAGCGGAGAGGTACTTGTACATAGAGCGGAGAGGTACTTATACATGGAGCGGAGAGGTATTTGTACATTGAGCGGAGAGGTACTTGTACATGGAGCGGAGAGGTACTTGTACATTGAGCGGAGAGGTACTTGTACATGGAGCGGAGATGTACTTGTACATTGAGCGGAGAGGTACTGGTACATGGAGCGGAGATGTACTTGTACATTGAGCGGAGAGGTACTTGTACATGGAGTGGAGATGTACTTGTACATTGAGCGGAGAGGTACTGGTACATGGAGCGGAGATGTACTTGTACATTGAGCGGAGAGGTACTTGTACATGGAGTGGAGATGTACTTGTACATTGAGCGGAGAGGTACTGGTACATGGAGCGGAGATGTACTTGTACATTGAGCGGAGAGGTACTTGTACATGGAGTGGAGATGTACTTGTACATGGAGCGGAGATGTACTTGTACATTGAGCGGAGAGGTACTTGTACATGGAGCGGAGATGTACTTGTACATGGAGCGGAGAGGTACTTGTACATGGAGCGGAGAGGTACTTGTACATGGAGCGGAGATGTACTTGTACATGGAGCGGAGATGTACTTGTACATGGAGCGGAGAGGTACTTGTACATGGAGCGGAGAGGTACTTATACATTGAGCGGAGACGTACTTGTACATGGAGCGGAGATGTACTTGTACATTGAGCGGAGAGGTACTTGTACATTGAGCGGAGAGGTACTGGTACATGGAGCGGAGATGTACTTGTACATTGAGCGGAGAGGTACTTGTACATGGAGCGGAGAGGTACTTGTACATTGAGCGGAGAGGTACTTGTACATTGAGCGGAGACGTACTTGTACATTGAGCGGAGATGTACTTGTACATTGAGCGGAGATGTACTTGTACATTGAGCGGAGAGGTACTGGTACATGGAGCGGAGAGGTACTTGTACATGGAGCGGAGAGGTATTTGTACATGGAGCGGAGAGGTATTTGTACATGGAGCGGAGAGGTACTTGTACATTGAGCGGAGAGGTACTTGTACATGGAGCGGAGAGGTACTTGTACATGGAGCGGAGAGGTACTTGTACATGTAGCGGAGAGGTGCTTGTACATGGAGCGGAGAGGTACTTGTACATGGAGCGGAGAGGTATTTGTACATGGAGCGGAGAGGTACTTGTACATGGAGCGGAGAGGTACTTGTACATTCAGCGGAGAGGTACTTGTACATTGAGCGGAGAGGTACTTGTAGATGGAGCGGAGAGGTACTGTCGACACTTGTACATTGAGCGGAGAGGTACTTGTACATGGAGCGGAGAGGTACTTGTACATGGAGCGGAGAGGTACTGTCGACACTTGTACATTGAGCGGAGAGGTACTTGTACATGGAGCGGAGAGGTACTTGTACATGGAGCGGAGATGTACTTGTACAGGGAGCGGAGAGGTACTTGTACATTGAGCGGAGAGGTACTTGTACATGGAGCGGAGAGGTACTTGTACATGGAGCGGAGAGGTACTTGTACATGGAGCGGAGAGGTACTTGTACATTGAGCGGAGAGGTACTTGTACATGGAGCGGAGAGGTACTTGTACATGGAGCGGAGAGGTACTTGTACATGGAGCGGAGAGGTACTTGTACATTGAGCGGAGAGGTACTTGTACATGGAGCGGAGAGGTACTTGTACATGGAGCGGAGAGGTACTTGTACATGGAGCGGAGAGGTACTTGTACATGGAGCGGAGAGGTACTTGTACATTGAGCGGAGATGTACTTGTACATGGAGCGGAGATGTACTTGTACATGGATCGGAGAGGTACTTGTACATGAGAGCGGAGAGGTACTGTCGACACTTGTACATTGAGCGTAGAGGTACTGTCGACACTTGTACATTGAGCGGAGAGGTACTTGTACATGGAGCGGAGAGGTACTGTCGACACTTGTACATTGAGCGGAGAGGTACTTGTACATTGAGCGGAGAGGTACTTGTACATGGAGCGCAGAGGTACTTGTACATTGAGCGGAGAGGTACTTGTACATGGAGCGGAGAGGTACTTGTACATGAGAGCGGAGAGGTACTTGTACATGGAGCGGAGAGGTACTTGTACATTGAGCGGAGAGGTACTGTCGACACTTGTACATTCAGCGGAGAGGTACTTGTACATGGAGCGGAGAGGTACTGTCGATACTTGACATTGAGCGGAGAGGTACTTGTACATGGAGCGGAGAGGTACTTGTACATGGAGCGGAGAGGTACTTGTACATGGAGCGGAGAGGTACTTGTACATTGAGCGGAGAGGTACTTGTACATGGAGCGGAGAGGTACTTGTACATTGAGCGGAGAGGTACTTGTACATGGAGCGGAGAGGTACTTGTACATGGAGCGGAGAGGTACTTGTACATGGAGCGGAGAGGTACTTGTACATGGAGCGGAGAGGTACTTGTACATTGAGCGGAGATGTACTTGTACATGGAGCGGAGATGTACTTGTACATGGATTGGAGAGGTACTTGTACATGAGAGCGGAGAGGTACTGTCGACACTTGTACATTCAGCGGAGAGGTACTTGTACATTGAGCGTAGAGGTACTGTCGACACTTGTACATTGAGCGGAGAGGTACTTGTACATGGAGCGGAGAGGTACTGTCGACACTTGTACATTGAGCGGAGAGGTACTTGTACATTGAGCGGAGAGGTACTTGTACATGGAGCGCAGAGGTACTTGTACATTGAGCGGAGAGGTACTTGTACATGGAGCGGAGAGGTACTTGTACATGAGAGCGGAGAGGTACTTGTACATGGAGCGGAGAGGTACTTGTACATTGAGCGGAGAGGTACTGTCGACACTTGTACATTCAGCGGAGAGGTACTTGTACATGGAGCGGAGAGGTACTGTCGATACTTGACATTGAGCGGAGAGGTACTTGTACATGGAGCGGAGAGGTATTTGTACATTGAGCGGAGAGGTACTTGTACATTGAGCGGAGAGGTACTGTCGACACTTGTACATTCAGCGGAGAGCTACTTGTACATGGAGCGGAGAGGTATTTGTACATTGAGCGGAGAGGTACTTGTACATGGAGCGGAGAGGTACTTGTACATAGAGCGGAGAGGTACTTATACATGGAGCGGAGAGGTATTTGTACATTGAGCGGAGAGGTACTTGTACATGGAGCGGAGAGGTACTTGTACATGAGAGCGGAGAGGTATTTGTACATGGAGCGGAAAGGTACTGTCGACACTTGTACATTGAGCGGAGAGCTACTTGTACATGGAGCGGAGAGGTACTTGTACATGAGAGCGGAGACGTACTTGTACATGGAGCGGAGAGGTATTTGTACATGGAGCGGAGAGGTACTGTCGACACTTGACATTGAGCGGAGAGGTACTTGTACATGGAGCGGAGAGGTACTTGTACATGAGAGCGGAGAGGTATTTGTACATGGAGCGGAGAGGTACTGTCGACACTTGACATTGAGCGGAGAGGTACTTGTACATGGAGCGGAGAGGTACTTGTACATGGAGCGGAGAGGTACTTGTACATGGACCGGAGAGGTACTTGTACATGGAGCGGAGAGGTACTTGTACATGGAGCGGAGATGTACTTGTACATTGAGCGGAGAGGTACTTGTACATGGAGCAGAGATGTACTTGTACATGGAGCGGAGATGTACTTGTACATTGAGCGGAGAGGTACTTGTACATGGAGCGGAGAGGTACTTGTACATGGAGCGGAGATGTACTTGTACATGGAGCGGAGAGGTACTTGTACATGGAGCGGAGATGTACTTGTACATTGAGCGGAGAGGTACTTGTACATGGAGCAGAGATGTACTTGTACATGGAGCGGAGAGGTACTTGTACATGGAGCGGAGAGGTACTTGTACATGGAGCGGAGAGGTACTTGTACATGGAGCGGAGAGGTACTTGTACATTGAGCGGAGAGGTACTTGTACATGGAGCGGAGAGGTACTTGTACATTGAGCGGAGAGGTACTTGTACATGGAGCGGAGAGGTACTTGTACATGGAGCGGAGAGGTACTTGTACATGGAGCGGAGAGGTACTTGTACATGTAGCGGAGAGGTACTTGTACATTGAGCGGAGATGTACTTGTACATGGAGCGGAGATGTACTTGTACATGGATCGGAGAGGTACTTGTACATGAGAGCGGAGAGGTACTGTCGACACTTGTACATTGAGCGTAGAGGTACTGTCGACACTTGTACATTGAGCGGAGAGGTACTTGTACATGGAGCGGAGAGGTACTGTCGACACTTGTACATTGAGCGGAGAGGTACTTGTACATTGAGCGGAGAGGTACTTGTACATGGAGCGCAGAGGTACTTGTACATTGAGCGGAGAGGTACTTGTACATGGAGCGGAGAGGTACTTGTACATGAGAGCGGAGAGGTACTGTCGACACTTGTACATTGAGCGTAGAGGTACTGTCGACACTTGTACATTGAGCGGAGAGGTACTTGTACATGGAGCGGAGAGGTACTGTCGACACTTGTACATTGAGCGGAGAGGTACTTGTACATTGAGCGGAGAGGTACTTGTACATGGAGCGGAGAGGTACTTGTACATGGAGCGGAGAGGTACTTGTACATGGAGCGGAGAGGTACTTGTACATGGAGCGGAGAGGTACTTGTACATGAGAGCGGAGACGTACTTGTACATGGAGCGGAGAGGTATTTGTACATGGAGCGGAGAGGTACTGTCGACACTTGACATTGAGCGGAGAGGTACTTGTACATGGAGCGGAGAGGTACTTGTACATGAGAGCGGAGAGGTATTTGTACATGGAGCGGAGAGGTACTGTCGACACTTGACATTGAGCGGAGAGGTACTTGTACATGGAGCGGAGAGGTACTTGTACATGGAGCGGAGAGGTACTTGTACATGGACCGGAGAGGTACTTGTACATGGAGCGGAGAGGTACTTGTACATGGAGCGGAGATGTACTTGTACATTGAGCGGAGAGGTACTTGTACATGGAGCAGAGATGTACTTGTACATGGAGCGGAGATGTACTTGTACATTGAGCGGAGAGGTACTTGTACATGGAGCGGAGAGGTACTTGTACATGGAGCGGAGATGTACTTGTACATGGAGCGGAGAGGTACTTGTACATGGAGCGGAGATGTACTTGTACATTGAGCGGAGAGGTACTTGTACATGGAGCAGAGATGTACTTGTACATGGAGCGGAGATGTACTTGTACATGGAGCGGAGAGGTACTTGTACATGGAGCGGAGAGGTACTTGTACATGGAGCGGAGAGGTACTTGTACATGGAGCGGAGAGGTACTTGTACATTGAGCGGAGAGGTACTTGTACATGGAGCGGAGAGGTACTTGTACATTGAGCGGAGAGGTACTTGTACATGGAGCGGAGAGGTACTTGTACATGGAGCGGAGAGGTACTTGTACATGGAGCGGAGAGGTACTTGTACATGGAGCGGAGAGGTACTTGTACATTGAGCGGAGATGTACTTGTACATGGAGCGGAGATGTACTTGTACATGGATCGGAGAGGTACTTGTACATGAGAGCGGAGAGGTACTGTCGACACTTGTACATTGAGCGTAGAGGTACTGTCGACACTTGTACATTGAGCGGAGAGGTACTTGTACATGGAGCGGAGAGGTACTGTCGACACTTGTACATTGAGCGGAGAGGTACTTGTACATTGAGCGGAGAGGTACTTGTACATGGAGCGCAGAGGTACTTGTACATTGAGCGGAGAGGTACTTGTACATGGAGCGGAGAGGTACTTGTACATGAGAGCGGAGAGGTACTGTCGACACTTGTACATTGAGCGTAGAGGTACTGTCGACACTTGTACATTGAGCGGAGAGGTACTTGTACATGGAGCGGAGAGGTACTGTCGACACTTGTACATTGAGCGGAGAGGTACTTGTACATTGAGCGGAGAGGTACTTGTACATTGAGCGGAGAGGTACTTGTACATGGAGCGGAGAGGTACTTGTACATGGAGCGGAGAGGTACTTGTACATGGAGCGGAGAGGTACTTGTACATGGAGCGGAGAGGTACTTGTACATTGAGCGGAGATGTACTTGTACATGGAGCGGAGATGTACTTGTACATGGATTGGAGAGGTACTTGTACATGAGAGCGGAGAGGTACTGTCGACACTTGTACATTCAGCGGAGAGGTACTTGTACATTGAGCGTAGAGGTACTGTCGACACTTGTACATTGAGCGGAGAGGTACTTGTACATGGAGCGGAGAGGTACTGTCGACACTTGTACATTGAGCGGAGAGGTACTTGTACATTGAGCGGAGAGGTACTTGTACATGGAGCGCAGAGGTACTTGTACATTGAGCGGAGAGGTACTTGTACATGGAGCGGAGAGGTACTTGTACATGAGAGCGGAGAGGTACTTGTACATGGAGCGGAGAGGTACTTGTACATTGAGCGGAGAGGTACTGTCGACACTTGTACATTCAGCGGAGAGGTACTTGTACATGGAGCGGAGAGGTACTGTCGATACTTGACATTGAGCGGAGAGGTACTTGTACATGGAGCGGAGAGGTATTTGTACATTGAGCGGAGAGGTACTTGTACATTGAGCGGAGAGGTACTGTCGACACTTGTACATTCAGCGGAGAGCTACTTGTACATGGAGCGGAGAGGTATTTGTACATTGAGCGGAGAGGTACTTGTACATGGAGCGGAGAGGTACTTGTACATAGAGCGGAGAGGTACTTATACATGGAGCGGAGAGGTATTTGTACATTGAGCGGAGAGGTACTTGTACATGGAGCGGAGAGGTACTTGTACATGAGAGCGGAGAGGTATTTGTACATGGAGCGGAAAGGTACTGTCGACACTTGTACATTGAGCGGAGAGCTACTTGTACATGGAGCGGAGAGGTACTTGTACATGAGAGCGGAGAGGTACTTGTACATGGAGCGGAGAGGTATTTGTACATGGAGCGGAGAGGTACTGTCGACACTTGACATTGAGCGGAGAGGTACTTGTACATGGAGCGGAGAGGTACTTGTACATGAGAGCGGAGAGGTATTTGTACATGGAGCGGAGAGGTACTGTCGACACTTGACATTGAGCGGAGAGGTACTTGTACATGGAGCGGAGAGGTACTTGTACATGGAGCGGAGAGGTACTTGTACATGGACCGGAGAGGTACTTGTACATGGAGCGGAGAGGTACTTGTACATGGAGCGGAGATGTACTTGTACATTGAGCGGAGAGGTACTTGTACATGGAGCAGAGATGTACTTGTACATGGAGCGGAGATGTACTTGTACATTGAGCGGAGAGGTACTTGTACATGGAGCGGAGAGGTACTTGTACATGGAGCGGAGATGTACTTGTACATGGAGCGGAGAGGTACTTGTACATGGAGCGGAGATGTACTTGTACATTGAGCGGAGAGGTACTTGTACATGGAGCAGAGATGTACTTGTACATGGAGCGGAGAGGTACTTGTACATGGAGCGGAGAGGTACTTGTACATGGAGCGGAGAGGTACTTGTACATGGAGCGGAGAGGTACTTGTACATTGAGCGGAGAGGTACTTGTACATGGAGCGGAGAGGTACTTGTACATTGAGCGGAGAGGTACTTGTACATGGAGCGGAGAGGTACTTGTACATGGAGCGGAGAGGTACTTGTACATGGAGCGGAGAGGTACTTGTACATGGAGCGGAGAGGTACTTGTACATTGAGCGGAGATGTACTTGTACATGGAGCGGAGATGTACTTGTACATGGATCGGAGAGGTACTTGTACATGAGAGCGGAGAGGTACTGTCGACACTTGTACATTGAGCGTAGAGGTACTGTCGACACTTGTACATTGAGCGGAGAGGTACTTGTACATGGAGCGGAGAGGTACTGTCGACACTTGTACATTGAGCGGAGAGGTACTTGTACATTGAGCGGAGAGGTACTTGTACATGGAGCGCAGAGGTACTTGTACATTGAGCGGAGAGGTACTTGTACATGGAGCGGAGAGGTACTTGTACATGAGAGCGGAGAGGTACTTGTACATGGAGCGGAGAGGTACTTGTACATTGAGCGGAGAGGTACTGTCGACACTTGTACATTCAGCGGAGAGGTACTTGTACATGGAGCGGAGAGGTACTGTCGATACTTGACATTGAGCGGAGAGGTACTTGTACATGGAGCGGAGAGGTATTTGTACATTGAGCGGAGAGGTACTTGTACATTGAGCGGAGAGGTACTGTCGACACTTGTACATTCAGCGGAGAGCTACTTGTACATGGAGCGGAGAGGTATTTGTACATTGAGCGGAGAGGTACTTGTACATGGAGCGGAGAGGTACTTGTACATAGAGCGGAGAGGTACTTATACATGGAGCGGAGAGGTATTTGTACATTGAGCGGAGAGGTACTTGTACATGGAGCGGAGAGGTACTTGTACATTGAGCGGAGAGGTACTTGTACATGGAGCGGAGATGTACTTGTACATTGAGCGGAGAGGTACTGGTACATGGAGCGGAGATGTACTTGTACATTGAGCGGAGAGGTACTTGTACATGGAGTGGAGATGTACTTGTACATTGAGCGGAGAGGTACTGGTACATGGAGCGGAGATGTACTTGTACATTGAGCGGAGAGGTACTTGTACATGGAGTGGAGATGTACTTGTACATTGAGCGGAGAGGTACTGGTACATGGAGCGGAGATGTACTTGTACATTGAGCGGAGAGGTACTTGTACATGGAGTGGAGATGTACTTGTACATGGAGCGGAGATGTACTTGTACATTGAGCGGAGAGGTACTTGTACATGGAGCGGAGATGTACTTGTACATGGAGCGGAGAGGTACTTGTACATGGAGCGGAGAGGTACTTGTACATGGAGCGGAGATGTACTTGTACATGGAGCGGAGATGTACTTGTACATGGAGCGGAGAGGTACTTGTACATGGAGCGGAGAGGTACTTATACATTGAGCGGAGACGTACTTGTACATGGAGCGGAGATGTACTTGTACATTGAGCGGAGAGGTACTTGTACATTGAGCGGAGAGGTACTGGTACATGGAGCGGAGATGTACTTGTACATTGAGCGGAGAGGTACTTGTACATGGAGCGGAGAGGTACTTGTACATTGAGCGGAGAGGTACTTGTACATTGAGCGGAGACGTACTTGTACATTGAGCGGAGATGTACTTGTACATTGAGCGGAGATGTACTTGTACATTGAGCGGAGAGGTACTGGTACATGGAGCGGAGAGGTACTTGTACATGGAGCGGAGAGGTATTTGTACATGGAGCGGAGAGGTATTTGTACATGGAGCGGAGAGGTACTTGTACATTGAGCGGAGAGGTACTTGTACATGGAGCGGAGAGGTACTTGTACATGGAGCGGAGAGGTACTTGTACATGTAGCGGAGAGGTGCTTGTACATGGAGCGGAGAGGTACTTGTACATGGAGCGGAGAGGTATTTGTACATGGAGCGGAGAGGTACTTGTACATGGAGCGGAGAGGTACTTGTACATTCAGCGGAGAGGTACTTGTACATTGAGCGGAGAGGTACTTGTAGATGGAGCGGAGAGGTACTGTCGACACTTGTACATTGAGCGGAGAGGTACTTGTACATGGAGCGGAGAGGTACTTGTACATGGAGCGGAGAGGTACTGTCGACACTTGTACATTGAGCGGAGAGGTACTTGTACATGGAGCGGAGAGGTACTTGTACATGGAGCGGAGATGTACTTGTACAGGGAGCGGAGAGGTACTTGTACATTGAGCGGAGAGGTACTTGTACATGGAGCGGAGAGGTACTTGTACATGGAGCGGAGAGGTACTTGTACATGGAGCGGAGAGGTACTTGTACATTGAGCGGAGAGGTACTTGTACATGGAGCGGAGAGGTACTTGTACATGGAGCGGAGAGGTACTTGTACATGGAGCGGAGAGGTACTTGTACATTGAGCGGAGAGGTACTTGTACATGGAGCGGAGAGGTACTTGTACATGGAGCGGAGAGGTACTTGTACATGGAGCGGAGAGGTACTTGTACATGGAGCGGAGAGGTACTTGTACATTGAGCGGAGATGTACTTGTACATGGAGCGGAGATGTACTTGTACATGGATCGGAGAGGTACTTGTACATGAGAGCGGAGAGGTACTGTCGACACTTGTACATTGAGCGTAGAGGTACTGTCGACACTTGTACATTGAGCGGAGAGGTACTTGTACATGGAGCGGAGAGGTACTGTCGACACTTGTACATTGAGCGGAGAGGTACTTGTACATTGAGCGGAGAGGTACTTGTACATGGAGCGCAGAGGTACTTGTACATTGAGCGGAGAGGTACTTGTACATGGAGCGGAGAGGTACTTGTACATGAGAGCGGAGAGGTACTTGTACATGGAGCGGAGAGGTACTTGTACATTGAGCGGAGAGGTACTGTCGACACTTGTACATTCAGCGGAGAGGTACTTGTACATGGAGCGGAGAGGTACTGTCGATACTTGACATTGAGCGGAGAGGTACTTGTACATGGAGCGGAGAGGTACTTGTACATGGAGCGGAGAGGTACTTGTACATGGAGCGGAGAGGTACTTGTACATTGAGCGGAGAGGTACTTGTACATGGAGCGGAGAGGTACTTGTACATTGAGCGGAGAGGTACTTGTACATGGAGCAGAGAGGTACTTGTACATGGAGCGGAGAGGTACTTGTACATGGAGCGGAGAGGTACTTGTACATGGAGCGGAGAGGTACTTGTACATTGAGCGGAGATGTACTTGTACATGGAGCGGAGATGTACTTGTACATGGATCGGAGAGGTACTTGTACATGAGAGCGGAGAGGTACTGTCGACACTTGTACATTCAGCGGAGAGGTACTTGTACATTGAGCGTAGAGGTACTGTCGACACTTGTACATTGAGCGGAGAGGTACTTGTACATGGAGCGGAGAGGTACTGTCGACACTTGTACATTGAGCGGAGAGGTACTTGTACATTGAGCGGAGAGGTACTTGTACATGGAGCGCAGAGGTACTTGTACATTGAGCGGAGAGGTACTTGTACATGGAGCGGAGAGGTACTTGTACATGAGAGCGGAGAGGTACTTGTACATGGAGCGGAGAGGTACTTGTACATTGAGCGGAGAGGTACTGTCGACACTTGTACATTCAGCGGAGAGGTACTTGTACATGGAGCGGAGAGGTACTGTCGATACTTGACATTGAGCGGAGAGGTACTTGTACATGGAGCGGAGAGGTATTTGTACATTGAGCGGAGAGGTACTTGTACATTGAGCGGAGAGGTACTGTCGACACTTGTACATTCAGCGGAGAGCTACTTGTACATGGAGCGGAGAGGTATTTGTACATTGAGCGGAGAGGTACTTGTACATGGAGCGGAGAGGTACTTGTACATAGAGCGGAGAGGTACTTATACATGGAGCGGAGAGGTATTTGTACATTGAGCGGAGAGGTACTTGTACATGGAGCGGAGAGGTACTTGTACATGAGAGCGGAGAGGTATTTGTACATGGAGCGGAAAGGTACTGTCGACACTTGTACATTGAGCGGAGAGCTACTTGTACATGGAGCGGAGAGGTACTTGTACATGAGAGCGGAGAGGTACTTGTACATGGAGCGGAGAGGTATTTGTACATGGAGCGGAGAGGTACTGTCGACACTTGACATTGAGCGGAGAGGTACTTGTACATGGAGCGGAGAGGTACTTGTACATGGAGCGGAGAGGTACTTGTACATGGACCGGAGAGGTACTTGTACATGGAGCGGAGAGGTACTTGTACATGGAGCGGAGATGTACTTGTACATTGAGCGGAGAGGTACTTGTACATGGAGCGGAGAGGTACTTGTACATGGAGCGGAGATGTACTTGTACATGGAGCGGAGAGGTACTTGTACATGGAGCGGAGATGTACTTGTACATTGAGCGGAGAGGTACTTGTACATGGAGCAGAGATGTACTTGTACATGGAGCGGAGAGGTACTTGTACATGGAGCGGAGAGGTACTTGTACATGGAGCGGAGAGGTACTTGTACATGGAGCGGAGAGGTACTTGTACATTGAGCGGAGAGGTACTTGTACATGGAGCGGAGAGGTACTTGTACATTGAGCGGAGAGGTACTTGTACATGGAGCGGAGAGGTACTTGTACATGGAGCGGAGAGGTACTTGTACATGGAGCGGAGAGGTACTTGTACATTGAGCGGAGATGTACTTGTACATGGAGCGGAGATGTACTTGTACATGGATCGGAGAGGTACTTGTACATGAGAGCGGAGAGGTACTGTCGACACTTGTACATTGAGCGTAGAGGTACTGTCGACACTTGTACATTGAGCGGAGAGGTACTTGTACATGGAGCGGAGAGGTACTGTCGACACTTGTACATTGAGCGGAGAGGTACTTGTACATTGAGCGGAGAGGTACTTGTACATGGAGCGCAGAGGTACTTGTACATTGAGCGGAGAGGTACTTGTACATGGAGCGGAGAGGTACTTGTACATGAGAGCGGAGAGGTACTTGTACATGGAGCGGAGAGGTACTTGTACATTGAGCGGAGAGGTACTGTCGACACTTGTACATTCAGCGGAGAGGTACTTGTACATGGAGCGGAGAGGTACTGTCGATACTTGACATTGAGCGGAGAAGTACTTGTACATGGAGCGGAGAGGTATTTGTACATTGAGCGGAGAGGTACTTGTACATTGAGCGGAGAGGTACTGTCGACACTTGTACATTCAGCGGAGAGCTACTTGTACATGGAGCGGAGAGGTATTTGTACATTGAGCGGAGAGGTACTTGTACATGGAGCGGAGAGGTACTTGTACATAGAGCGGAGAGGTACTTATACATGGAGCGGAGAGGTATTTGTACATTGAGCGGAGAGGTACTTGTACATGGAGCGGAGAGGTACTTGTACATGAGAGCGGAGAGGTATTTGTACATGGAGCGGAAAGGTACTGTCGACACTTGTACATTGAGCGGAGAGCTACTTGTACATGGAGCGGAGAGGTACTTGTACATGAGAGCGGAGAGGTACTTGTACATGGAGCGGAGAGGTATTTGTACATGGAGCGGAGAGGTACTGTCGACACTTGACATTGAGCGGAGAGGTACTTGTACATGGAGCGGAGAGGTACTTGTACATGAGAGCGGAGAGGTATTTGTACATGGAGCGGAGAGGTACTGTCGACACTTGACATTGAGCGGAGAGGTACTTGTACATGGAGCGGAGAGGTACTTGTACATGGAGCGGAGAGGTACTTGTACATGGACCGGAGAGGTACTTGTACATGGAGCGGAGAGGTACTTGTACATGGAGCGGAGATGTACTTGTACATTGAGCGGAGAGGTACTTGTACATGGAGCAGAGATGTACTTGTACATGGAGCGGAGATGTACTTGTACATTGAGCGGAGAGGTACTTGTACATGGAGCGGAGAGGTACTTGTACATGGAGCGGAGATGTACTTGTACATGGAGCGGAGAGGTACTTGTACATGGAGCGGAGATGTACTTGTACATTGAGCGGAGAGGTACTTGTACATGGAGCAGAGATGTACTTGTACATGGAGCGGAGAGGTACTTGTACATGGAGCGGAGAGGTACTTGTACATGGAGCGGAGAGGTACTTGTACATGGAGCGGAGAGGTACTTGTACATTGAGCGGAGAGGTACTTGTACATGGAGCGGAGAGGTACTTGTACATTGAGCGGAGAGGTACTTGTACATGGAGCGGAGAGGTACTTGTACATGGATCGGAGAGGTACTTGTACATGGAGCGGAGAGGTACTTGTACATGGAGCGGAGAGGTACTTGTACATTGAGCGGAGATGTACTTGTACATGGAGCGGAGATGTACTTGTACATGGATCGGAGAGGTACTTGTACATGAGAGCGGAGAGGTACTGTCGACACTTGTACATTGAGCGTAGAGGTACTGTCGACACTTGTACATTGAGCGGAGAGGTACTTGTACATGGAGCGGAGAGGTACTGTCGACACTTGTACATTGAGCGGAGAGGTACTTGTACATTGAGCGGAGAGGTACTTGTACATGGAGCGCAGAGGTACTTGTACATTGAGCGGAGAGGTACTTGTACATGGAGCGGAGAGGTACTTGTACATGAGAGCGGAGAGGTACTTGTACATGGAGCGGAGAGGTACTTGTACATTGAGCGGAGAGGTACTGTCGACACTTGTACATTCAGCGGAGAGGTACTTGTACATGGAGCGGAGAGGTACTGTCGATACTTGACATTGAGCGGAGAGGTACTTGTACATGGAGCGGAGAGGTACTTGTACATGAGAGCGGAGAGGTACTGTCGACACTTGTACATTGAGCGTAGAGGTACTGTCGACACTTGTACATTGAGCGGAGAGGTACTTGTACATGGAGCGGAGAGGTACTGTCGACACTTGTACATTGAGCGGAGAGGTACTTGTACATTGAGCGGAGAGGTACTTGTACATGGAGCGCAGAGGTACTTGTACATTGAGCGGAGAGGTACTTGTACATGGAGCGGAGAGGTACTTGTACATGAGAGCGGAGAGGTACTTGTACATGGAGCGGAGAGGTACTTGTACATTGAGCGGAGAGGTACTGTCGACACTTGTACATTCAGCGGAGAGGTACTTGTACATGGAGCGGAGAGGTACTGTCGATACTTGACATTGAGCGGAGAAGTACTTGTACATGGAGCGGAGAGGTATTTGTACATTGAGCGGAGAGGTACTTGTACATTGAGCGGAGAGGTACTGTCGACACTTGTACATTCAGCGGAGAGCTACTTGTACATGGAGCGGAGAGGTATTTGTACATTGAGCGGAGAGGTACTTGTACATGGAGCGGAGAGGTACTTGTACATAGAGCGGAGAGGTACTTATACATGGAGCGGAGAGGTATTTGTACATTGAGCGGAGAGGTACTTGTACATGGAGCGGAGAGGTACTTGTACATGAGAGCGGAGAGGTATTTGTACATGGAGCGGAAAGGTACTGTCGACACTTGTACATTGAGCGGAGAGCTACTTGTACATGGAGCGGAGAGGTACTTGTACATGAGAGCGGAGAGGTACTTGTACATGGAGCGGAGAGGTATTTGTACATGGAGCGGAGAGGTACTGTCGACACTTGACATTGAGCGGAGAGGTACTTGTACATGGAGCGGAGAGGTACTTGTACATGAGAGCGGAGAGGTATTTGTACATGGAGCGGAGAGGTACTGTCGACACTTGACATTGAGCGGAGAGGTACTTGTACATGGAGCGGAGAGGTACTTGTACATGGAGCGGAGAGGTACTTGTACATGGACCGGAGAGGTACTTGTACATGGAGCGGAGAGGTACTTGTACATGGAGCGGAGATGTACTTGTACATTGAGCGGAGAGGTACTTGTACATGGAGCAGAGATGTACTTGTACATGGAGCGGAGATGTACTTGTACATTGAGCGGAGAGGTACTTGTACATGGAGCGGAGAGGTACTTGTACATGGAGCGGAGATGTACTTGTACATGGAGCGGAGAGGTACTTGTACATGGAGCGGAGATGTACTTGTACATTGAGCGGAGAGGTACTTGTACATGGAGCAGAGATGTACTTGTACATGGAGCGGAGAGGTACTTGTACATGGAGCGGAGAGGTACTTGTACATGGAGCGGAGAGGTACTTGTACATGGAGCGGAGAGGTACTTGTACATTGAGCGGAGAGGTACTTGTACATGGAGCGGAGAGGTACTTGTACATTGAGCGGAGAGGTACTTGTACATGGAGCGGAGAGGTACTTGTACATGGATCGGAGAGGTACTTGTACATGGAGCGGAGAGGTACTTGTACATGGAGCGGAGAGGTACTTGTACATTGAGCGGAGATGTACTTGTACATGGAGCGGAGATGTACTTGTACATGGATCGGAGAGGTACTTGTACATGAGAGCGGAGAGGTACTGTCGACACTTGTACATTGAGCGTAGAGGTACTGTCGACACTTGTACATTGAGCGGAGAGGTACTTGTACATGGAGCGGAGAGGTACTGTCGACACTTGTACATTGAGCGGAGAGGTACTTGTACATTGAGCGGAGAGGTACTTGTACATGGAGCGCAGAGGTACTTGTACATTGAGCGGAGAGGTACTTGTACATGGAGCGGAGAGGTACTTGTACATGAGAGCGGAGAGGTACTTGTACATGGAGCGGAGAGGTACTTGTACATTGAGCGGAGAGGTACTGTCGACACTTGTACATTCAGCGGAGAGGTACTTGTACATGGAGCGGAGAGGTACTGTCGATACTTGACATTGAGCGGAGAGGTACTTGTACATGGAGCGGAGAGGTACTTGTACATGGAGCGGAGAGGTACTTGTACATGGAGCGGAGAGGTACTTGTACATTGAGCGGAGAGGTACTTGTACATGGAGCGGAGAGGTACTTGTACATTGAGCGGAGAGGTACTTGTACATGGAGCGGAGAGGTACTTGTACATGGAGCGGAGAGGTACTTGTACATGGAGCGGAGAGGTACTTGTACATGGAGCGGAGAGGTACTTGTACATTGAGCGGAGATGTACTTGTACATGGAGCGGAGATGTACTTGTACATGGATTGGAGAGGTACTTGTACATGAGAGCGGAGAGGTACTGTCGACACTTGTACATTCAGCGGAGAGGTACTTGTACATTGAGCGTAGAGGTACTGTCGACACTTGTACATTGAGCGGAGAGGTACTTGTACATGGAGCGGAGAGGTACTGTCGACACTTGTACATTGAGCGGAGAGGTACTTGTACATTGAGCGGAGAGGTACTTGTACATGGAGCGCAGAGGTACTTGTACATTGAGCGGAGAGGTACTTGTACATGGAGCGGAGAGGTACTTGTACATGAGAGCGGAGAGGTACTTGTACATGGAGCGGAGAGGTACTTGTACATTGAGCGGAGAGGTACTGTCGACACTTGTACATTCAGCGGAGAGGTACTTGTACATGGAGCGGAGAGGTACTGTCGATACTTGACATTGAGCGGAGAGGTACTTGTACATGGAGCGGAGAGGTATTTGTACATTGAGCGGAGAGGTACTTGTACATTGAGCGGAGAGGTACTGTCGACACTTGTACATTCAGCGGAGAGCTACTTGTACATGGAGCGGAGAGGTATTTGTACATTGAGCGGAGAGGTACTTGTACATGGAGCGGAGAGGTACTTGTACATAGAGCGGAGAGGTACTTATACATGGAGCGGAGAGGTATTTGTACATTGAGCGGAGAGGTACTTGTACATGGAGCGGAGAGGTACTTGTACATGAGAGCGGAGAGGTATTTGTACATGGAGCGGAAAGGTACTGTCGACACTTGTACATTGAGCGGAGAGCTACTTGTACATGGAGCGGAGAGGTACTTGTACATGAGAGCGGAGACGTACTTGTACATGGAGCGGAGAGGTATTTGTACATGGAGCGGAGAGGTACTGTCGACACTTGACATTGAGCGGAGAGGTACTTGTACATGGAGCGGAGAGGTACTTGTACATGAGAGCGGAGAGGTATTTGTACATGGAGCGGAGAGGTACTGTCGACACTTGACATTGAGCGGAGAGGTACTTGTACATGGAGCGGAGAGGTACTTGTACATGGAGCGGAGAGGTACTTGTACATGGACCGGAGAGGTACTTGTACATGGAGCGGAGAGGTACTTGTACATGGAGCGGAGATGTACTTGTACATTGAGCGGAGAGGTACTTGTACATGGAGCAGAGATGTACTTGTACATGGAGCGGAGATGTACTTGTACATTGAGCGGAGAGGTACTTGTACATGGAGCGGAGAGGTACTTGTACATGGAGCGGAGATGTACTTGTACATGGAGCGGAGAGGTACTTGTACATGGAGCGGAGATGTACTTGTACATTGAGCGGAGAGGTACTTGTACATGGAGCAGAGATGTACTTGTACATGGAGCGGAGAGGTACTTGTACATGGAGCGGAGAGGTACTTGTACATGGAGCGGAGAGGTACTTGTACATGGAGCGGAGAGGTACTTGTACATTGAGCGGAGAGGTACTTGTACATGGAGCGGAGAGGTACTTGTACATTGAGCGGAGAGGTACTTGTACATGGAGCGGAGAGGTACTTGTACATGGAGCGGAGAGGTACTTGTACATGGAGCGGAGAGGTACTTGTACATGGAGCGGAGAGGTACTTGTACATTGAGCGGAGATGTACTTGTACATGGAGCGGAGATGTACTTGTACATGGATCGGAGAGGTACTTGTACATGAGAGCGGAGAGGTACTGTCGACACTTGTACATTGAGCGTAGAGGTACTGTCGACACTTGTACATTGAGCGGAGAGGTACTTGTACATGGAGCGGAGAGGTACTGTCGACACTTGTACATTGAGCGGAGAGGTACTTGTACATTGAGCGGAGAGGTACTTGTACATGGAGCGCAGAGGTACTTGTACATTGAGCGGAGAGGTACTTGTACATGGAGCGGAGAGGTACTTGTACATGAGAGCGGAGAGGTACTTGTACATGGAGCGGAGAGGTACTTGTACATTGAGCGGAGAGGTACTGTCGACACTTGTACATTCAGCGGAGAGGTACTTGTACATGGAGCGGAGAGGTACTGTCGATACTTGACATTGAGCGGAGAGGTACTTGTACATGGAGCGGAGAGGTATTTGTACATTGAGCGGAGAGGTACTTGTACATTGAGCGGAGAGGTACTGTCGACACTTGTACATTCAGCGGAGAGCTACTTGTACATGGAGCGGAGAGGTATTTGTACATTGAGCGGAGAGGTACTTGTACATGGAGCGGAGAGGTACTTGTACATAGAGCGGAGAGGTACTTATACATGGAGCGGAGAGGTATTTGTACATTGAGCGGAGAGGTACTTGTACATGGAGCGGAGAGGTACTTGTACATGAGAGCGGAGAGGTATTTGTACATGGAGCGGAAAGGTACTGTCGACACTTGTACATTGAGCGGAGAGCTACTTGTACATGGAGCGGAGAGGTACTTGTACATGAGAGCGGAGAGGTACTTGTACATGGAGCGGAGAGGTATTTGTACATGGAGCGGAGAGGTACTGTCGACACTTGACATTGAGCGGAGAGGTACTTGTACATGGAGCGGAGAGGTACTTGTACATGAGAGCGGAGAGGTATTTGTACATGGAGCGGAGAGGTACTGTCGACACTTGACATTGAGCGGAGAGGTACTTGTACATGGAGCGGAGAGGTACTTGTACATGGAGCGGAGAGGTACTGTCGACACTTGTACATTGAGCGGAGAGGTACTTGTACATGGAGCGGAGAGGTACTTGTACATGGAGCGGAGAGGTACTGTCGACACTTGTACATTGAGCGGAGAGGTACTTGTACATGGAGCGGAGAGGTACTTGTACATGGAGCGGAGATGTACTTGTACAGGGAGCGGAGAGGTACTTGTACATTGAGCGGAGAGGTACTTGTACATGGAGCGGAGAGGTACTTGTACATGGAGCGGAGAGGTACTTGTACATGGAGCGGAGAGGTACTTGTACATTGAGCGGAGAGGTACTTGTACATGGAGCGGAGAGGTACTTGTACATGGAGCGGAGAGGTACTTGTACATGGAGCGGAGAGGTACTTGTACATTGAGCGGAGAGGTACTTGTACATGGAGCGGAGAGGTACTTGTACATGGAGCGGAGAGGTACTTGTACATGGAGCGGAGAGGTACTTGTACATGGAGCGGAGAGGTACTTGTACATTGAGCGGAGATGTACTTGTACATGGAGCGGAGATGTACTTGTACATGGATCGGAGAGGTACTTGTACATGAGAGCGGAGAGGTACTGTCGACACTTGTACATTGAGCGTAGAGGTACTGTCGACACTTGTACATTGAGCGGAGAGGTACTTGTACATGGAGCGGAGAGGTACTGTCGACACTTGTACATTGAGCGGAGAGGTACTTGTACATTGAGCGGAGAGGTACTTGTACATGGAGCGCAGAGGTACTTGTACATTGAGCGGAGAGGTACTTGTACATGGAGCGGAGAGGTACTTGTACATGAGAGCGGAGAGGTACTTGTACATGGAGCGGAGAGGTACTTGTACATTGAGCGGAGAGGTACTGTCGACACTTGTACATTCAGCGGAGAGGTACTTGTACATGGAGCGGAGAGGTACTGTCGATACTTGACATTGAGCGGAGAGGTACTTGTACATGGAGCGGAGAGGTACTTGTACATGGAGCGGAGAGGTACTTGTACATGGAGCGGAGAGGTACTTGTACATTGAGCGGAGAGGTACTTGTACATGGAGCGGAGAGGTACTTGTACATTGAGCGGAGAGGTACTTGTACATGGAGCGGAGAGGTACTTGTACATGGAGCGGAGAGGTACTTGTACATGGAGCGGAGAGGTACTTGTACATGGAGCGGAGAGGTACTTGTACATTGAGCGGAGATGTACTTGTACATGGAGCGGAGATGTACTTGTACATGGATCGGAGAGGTACTTGTACATGAGAGCGGAGAGGTACTGTCGACACTTGTACATTCAGCGGAGAGGTACTTGTACATTGAGCGTAGAGGTACTGTCGACACTTGTACATTGAGCGGAGAGGTACTTGTACATGGAGCGGAGAGGTACTGTCGACACTTGTACATTGAGCGGAGAGGTACTTGTACATTGAGCGGAGAGGTACTTGTACATGGAGCGCAGAGGTACTTGTACATTGAGCGGAGAGGTACTTGTACATGGAGCGGAGAGGTACTTGTACATGAGAGCGGAGAGGTACTTGTACATGGAGCGGAGAGGTACTTGTACATTGAGCGGAGAGGTACTGTCGACACTTGTACATTCAGCGGAGAGGTACTTGTACATGGAGCGGAGAGGTACTGTCGATACTTGACATTGAGCGGAGAGGTACTTGTACATGGAGCGGAGAGGTATTTGTACATTGAGCGGAGAGGTACTTGTACATTGAGCGGAGAGGTACTGTCGACACTTGTACATTCAGCGGAGAGCTACTTGTACATGGAGCGGAGAGGTATTTGTACATTGAGCGGAGAGGTACTTGTACATGGAGCGGAGAGGTACTTGTACATAGAGCGGAGAGGTACTTATACATGGAGCGGAGAGGTATTTGTACATTGAGCGGAGAGGTACTTGTACATGGAGCGGAGAGGTACTTGTACATGAGAGCGGAGAGGTATTTGTACATGGAGCGGAAAGGTACTGTCGACACTTGTACATTGAGCGGAGAGCTACTTGTACATGGAGCGGAGAGGTACTTGTACATGAGAGCGGAGAGGTACTTGTACATGGAGCGGAGAGGTATTTGTACATGGAGCGGAGAGGTACTGTCGACACTTGACATTGAGCGGAGAGGTACTTGTACATGGAGCGGAGAGGTACTTGTACATGGAGCGGAGAGGTACTTGTACATGGACCGGAGAGGTACTTGTACATGGAGCGGAGAGGTACTTGTACATGGAGCGGAGATGTACTTGTACATTGAGCGGAGAGGTACTTGTACATGGAGCGGAGAGGTACTTGTACATGGAGCGGAGATGTACTTGTACATGGAGCGGAGAGGTACTTGTACATGGAGCGGAGATGTACTTGTACATTGAGCGGAGAGGTACTTGTACATGGAGCAGAGATGTACTTGTACATGGAGCGGAGAGGTACTTGTACATGGAGCGGAGAGGTACTTGTACATGGAGCGGAGAGGTACTTGTACATGGAGCGGAGAGGTACTTGTACATTGAGCGGAGAGGTACTTGTACATGGAGCGGAGAGGTACTTGTACATTGAGCGGAGAGGTACTTGTACATGGAGCGGAGAGGTACTTGTACATGGAGCGGAGAGGTACTTGTACATGGAGCGGAGAGGTACTTGTACATTGAGCGGAGATGTACTTGTACATGGAGCGGAGATGTACTTGTACATGGATCGGAGAGGTACTTGTACATGAGAGCGGAGAGGTACTGTCGACACTTGTACATTGAGCGTAGAGGTACTGTCGACACTTGTACATTGAGCGGAGAGGTACTTGTACATGGAGCGGAGAGGTACTGTCGACACTTGTACATTGAGCGGAGAGGTACTTGTACATTGAGCGGAGAGGTACTTGTACATGGAGCGCAGAGGTACTTGTACATTGAGCGGAGAGGTACTTGTACATGGAGCGGAGAGGTACTTGTACATGAGAGCGGAGAGGTACTTGTACATGGAGCGGAGAGGTACTTGTACATTGAGCGGAGAGGTACTGTCGACACTTGTACATTCAGCGGAGAGGTACTTGTACATGGAGCGGAGAGGTACTGTCGATACTTGACATTGAGCGGAGAAGTACTTGTACATGGAGCGGAGAGGTATTTGTACATTGAGCGGAGAGGTACTTGTACATTGAGCGGAGAGGTACTGTCGACACTTGTACATTCAGCGGAGAGCTACTTGTACATGGAGCGGAGAGGTATTTGTACATTGAGCGGAGAGGTACTTGTACATGGAGCGGAGAGGTACTTGTACATAGAGCGGAGAGGTACTTATACATGGAGCGGAGAGGTATTTGTACATTGAGCGGAGAGGTACTTGTACATGGAGCGGAGAGGTACTTGTACATGAGAGCGGAGAGGTATTTGTACATGGAGCGGAAAGGTACTGTCGACACTTGTACATTGAGCGGAGAGCTACTTGTACATGGAGCGGAGAGGTACTTGTACATGAGAGCGGAGAGGTACTTGTACATGGAGCGGAGAGGTATTTGTACATGGAGCGGAGAGGTACTGTCGACACTTGACATTGAGCGGAGAGGTACTTGTACATGGAGCGGAGAGGTACTTGTACATGAGAGCGGAGAGGTATTTGTACATGGAGCGGAGAGGTACTGTCGACACTTGACATTGAGCGGAGAGGTACTTGTACATGGAGCGGAGAGGTACTTGTACATGGAGCGGAGAGGTACTTGTACATGGACCGGAGAGGTACTTGTACATGGAGCGGAGAGGTACTTGTACATGGAGCGGAGATGTACTTGTACATTGAGCGGAGAGGTACTTGTACATGGAGCAGAGATGTACTTGTACATGGAGCGGAGATGTACTTGTACATTGAGCGGAGAGGTACTTGTACATGGAGCGGAGAGGTACTTGTACATGGAGCGGAGATGTACTTGTACATGGAGCGGAGAGGTACTTGTACATGGAGCGGAGATGTACTTGTACATTGAGCGGAGAGGTACTTGTACATGGAGCAGAGATGTACTTGTACATGGAGC
Organism: Poromitra crassiceps; assembly: GCF_964638095.1. Taxonomy (NCBI): domain Eukaryota; kingdom Metazoa; phylum Chordata; class Actinopteri; order Beryciformes; family Melamphaidae; genus Poromitra; species Poromitra crassiceps. The sequence goes on from NW_028152259.1 coordinate 1,494,016, forward strand.
GGAGAGGTACTTGTACATGGAGCGGAGAGGTACTTGTACATGGAGCGGAGAGGTACTTGTACATGGAGCGGAGAGGTACTTGTACATTGAGCGGAGAGGTACTTGTACATGGAGCGGAGAGGTACTTGTACATTGAGCGGAGAGGTACTTGTACATGGAGCGGAGAGGTACTTGTACATGGATCGGAGAGGTACTTGTACATGGAGCGGAGAGGTACTTGTACATGGAGCGGAGAGGTACTTGTACATTGAGCGGAGATGTACTTGTACATGGAGCGGAGATGTACTTGTACATGGATCGGAGAGGTACTTGTACATGAGAGCGGAGAGGTACTGTCGACACTTGTACATTGAGCGTAGAGGTACTGTCGACACTTGTACATTGAGCGGAGAGGTACTTGTACATGGAGCGGAGAGGTACTGTCGACACTTGTACATTGAGCGGAGAGGTACTTGTACATTGAGCGGAGAGGTACTTGTACATGGAGCGCAGAGGTACTTGTACATTGAGCGGAGAGGTACTTGTACATGGAGCGGAGAGGTACTTGTACATGAGAGCGGAGAGGTACTTGTACATGGAGCGGAGAGGTACTTGTACATTGAGCGGAGAGGTACTGTCGACACTTGTACATTCAGCGGAGAGGTACTTGTACATGGAGCGGAGAGGTACTGTCGATACTTGACATTGAGCGGAGAGGTACTTGTACATGGAGCGGAGAGGTACTTGTACATGAGAGCGGAGAGGTACTGTCGACACTTGTACATTGAGCGTAGAGGTACTGTCGACACTTGTACATTGAGCGGAGAGGTACTTGTACATGGAGCGGAGAGGTACTGTCGACACTTGTACATTGAGCGGAGAGGTACTTGTACATTGAGCGGAGAGGTACTTGTACATGGAGCGCAGAGGTACTTGTACATTGAGCGGAGAGGTACTTGTACATGGAGCGGAGAGGTACTTGTACATGAGAGCGGAGAGGTACTTGTACATGGAGCGGAGAGGTACTTGTACATTGAGCGGAGAGGTACTGTCGACACTTGTACATTCAGCGGAGAGGTACTTGTACATGGAGCGGAGAGGTACTGTCGATACTTGACATTGAGCGGAGAAGTACTTGTACATGGAGCGGAGAGGTATTTGTACATTGAGCGGAGAGGTACTTGTACATTGAGCGGAGAGGTACTGTCGACACTTGTACATTCAGCGGAGAGCTACTTGTACATGGAGCGGAGAGGTATTTGTACATTGAGCGGAGAGGTACTTGTACATGGAGCGGAGAGGTACTTGTACATAGAGCGGAGAGGTACTTATACATGGAGCGGAGAGGTATTTGTACATTGAGCGGAGAGGTACTTGTACATGGAGCGGAGAGGTACTTGTACATGAGAGCGGAGAGGTATTTGTACATGGAGCGGAAAGGTACTGTCGACACTTGTACATTGAGCGGAGAGCTACTTGTACATGGAGCGGAGAGGTACTTGTACATGAGAGCGGAGAGGTACTTGTACATGGAGCGGAGAGGTATTTGTACATGGAGCGGAGAGGTACTGTCGACACTTGACATTGAGCGGAGAGGTACTTGTACATGGAGCGGAGAGGTACTTGTACATGAGAGCGGAGAGGTATTTGTACATGGAGCGGAGAGGTACTGTCGACACTTGACATTGAGCGGAGAGGTACTTGTACATGGAGCGGAGAGGTACTTGTACATGGAGCGGAGAGGTACTTGTACATGGACCGGAGAGGTACTTGTACATGGAGCGGAGAGGTACTTGTACATGGAGCGGAGATGTACTTGTACATTGAGCGGAGAGGTACTTGTACATGGAGCAGAGATGTACTTGTACATGGAGCGGAGATGTACTTGTACATTGAGCGGAGAGGTACTTGTACATGGAGCGGAGAGGTACTTGTACATGGAGCGGAGATGTACTTGTACATGGAGCGGAGAGGTACTTGTACATGGAGCGGAGATGTACTTGTACATTGAGCGGAGAGGTACTTGTACATGGAGCAGAGATGTACTTGTACATGGAGCGGAGAGGTACTTGTACATGGAGCGGAGAGGTACTTGTACATGGAGCGGAGAGGTACTTGTACATGGAGCGGAGAGGTACTTGTACATTGAGCGGAGAGGTACTTGTACATGGAGCGGAGAGGTACTTGTACATTGAGCGGAGAGGTACTTGTACATGGAGCGGAGAGGTACTTGTACATGGATCGGAGAGGTACTTGTACATGGAGCGGAGAGGTACTTGTACATGGAGCGGAGAGGTACTTGTACATTGAGCGGAGATGTACTTGTACATGGAGCGGAGATGTACTTGTACATGGATCGGAGAGGTACTTGTACATGAGAGCGGAGAGGTACTGTCGACACTTGTACATTGAGCGTAGAGGTACTGTCGACACTTGTACATTGAGCGGAGAGGTACTTGTACATGGAGCGGAGAGGTACTGTCGACACTTGTACATTGAGCGGAGAGGTACTTGTACATTGAGCGGAGAGGTACTTGTACATGGAGCGCAGAGGTACTTGTACATTGAGCGGAGAGGTACTTGTACATGGAGCGGAGAGGTACTTGTACATGAGAGCGGAGAGGTACTTGTACATGGAGCGGAGAGGTACTTGTACATTGAGCGGAGAGGTACTGTCGACACTTGTACATTCAGCGGAGAGGTACTTGTACATGGAGCGGAGAGGTACTGTCGATACTTGACATTGAGCGGAGAGGTACTTGTACATGGAGCGGAGAGGTACTTGTACATGGAGCGGAGAGGTACTTGTACATGGAGCGGAGAGGTACTTGTACATTGAGCGGAGAGGTACTTGTACATGGAGCGGAGAGGTACTTGTACATTGAGCGGAGAGGTACTTGTACATGGAGCGGAGAGGTACTTGTACATGGAGCGGAGAGGTACTTGTACATGGAGCGGAGAGGTACTTGTACATGGAGCGGAGAGGTACTTGTACATTGAGCGGAGATGTACTTGTACATGGAGCGGAGATGTACTTGTACATGGATTGGAGAGGTACTTGTACATGAGAGCGGAGAGGTACTGTCGACACTTGTACATTCAGCGGAGAGGTACTTGTACATTGAGCGTAGAGGTACTGTCGACACTTGTACATTGAGCGGAGAGGTACTTGTACATGGAGCGGAGAGGTACTGTCGACACTTGTACATTGAGCGGAGAGGTACTTGTACATTGAGCGGAGAGGTACTTGTACATGGAGCGCAGAGGTACTTGTACATTGAGCGGAGAGGTACTTGTACATGGAGCGGAGAGGTACTTGTACATGAGAGCGGAGAGGTACTTGTACATGGAGCGGAGAGGTACTTGTACATTGAGCGGAGAGGTACTGTCGACACTTGTACATTCAGCGGAGAGGTACTTGTACATGGAGCGGAGAGGTACTGTCGATACTTGACATTGAGCGGAGAGGTACTTGTACATGGAGCGGAGAGGTATTTGTACATTGAGCGGAGAGGTACTTGTACATTGAGCGGAGAGGTACTGTCGACACTTGTACATTCAGCGGAGAGCTACTTGTACATGGAGCGGAGAGGTATTTGTACATTGAGCGGAGAGGTACTTGTACATGGAGCGGAGAGGTACTTGTACATAGAGCGGAGAGGTACTTATACATGGAGCGGAGAGGTATTTGTACATTGAGCGGAGAGGTACTTGTACATGGAGCGGAGAGGTACTTGTACATGAGAGCGGAGAGGTATTTGTACATGGAGCGGAAAGGTACTGTCGACACTTGTACATTGAGCGGAGAGCTACTTGTACATGGAGCGGAGAGGTACTTGTACATGAGAGCGGAGACGTACTTGTACATGGAGCGGAGAGGTATTTGTACATGGAGCGGAGAGGTACTGTCGACACTTGACATTGAGCGGAGAGGTACTTGTACATGGAGCGGAGAGGTACTTGTACATGAGAGCGGAGAGGTATTTGTACATGGAGCGGAGAGGTACTGTCGACACTTGACATTGAGCGGAGAGGTACTTGTACATGGAGCGGAGAGGTACTTGTACATGGAGCGGAGAGGTACTTGTACATGGACCGGAGAGGTACTTGTACATGGAGCGGAGAGGTACTTGTACATGGAGCGGAGATGTACTTGTACATTGAGCGGAGAGGTACTTGTACATGGAGCAGAGATGTACTTGTACATGGAGCGGAGATGTACTTGTACATTGAGCGGAGAGGTACTTGTACATGGAGCGGAGAGGTACTTGTACATGGAGCGGAGATGTACTTGTACATGGAGCGGAGAGGTACTTGTACATGGAGCGGAGATGTACTTGTACATTGAGCGGAGAGGTACTTGTACATGGAGCAGAGATGTACTTGTACATGGAGCGGAGAGGTACTTGTACATGGAGCGGAGAGGTACTTGTACATGGAGCGGAGAGGTACTTGTACATGGAGCGGAGAGGTACTTGTACATTGAGCGGAGAGGTACTTGTACATGGAGCGGAGAGGTACTTGTACATTGAGCGGAGAGGTACTTGTACATGGAGCGGAGAGGTACTTGTACATGGAGCGGAGAGGTACTTGTACATGGAGCGGAGAGGTACTTGTACATGGAGCGGAGAGGTACTTGTACATTGAGCGGAGATGTACTTGTACATGGAGCGGAGATGTACTTGTACATGGATCGGAGAGGTACTTGTACATGAGAGCGGAGAGGTACTGTCGACACTTGTACATTGAGCGTAGAGGTACTGTCGACACTTGTACATTGAGCGGAGAGGTACTTGTACATGGAGCGGAGAGGTACTGTCGACACTTGTACATTGAGCGGAGAGGTACTTGTACATTGAGCGGAGAGGTACTTGTACATGGAGCGCAGAGGTACTTGTACATTGAGCGGAGAGGTACTTGTACATGGAGCGGAGAGGTACTTGTACATGAGAGCGGAGAGGTACTTGTACATGGAGCGGAGAGGTACTTGTACATTGAGCGGAGAGGTACTGTCGACACTTGTACATTCAGCGGAGAGGTACTTGTACATGGAGCGGAGAGGTACTGTCGATACTTGACATTGAGCGGAGAGGTACTTGTACATGGAGCGGAGAGGTATTTGTACATTGAGCGGAGAGGTACTTGTACATTGAGCGGAGAGGTACTGTCGACACTTGTACATTCAGCGGAGAGCTACTTGTACATGGAGCGGAGAGGTATTTGTACATTGAGCGGAGAGGTACTTGTACATGGAGCGGAGAGGTACTTGTACATAGAGCGGAGAGGTACTTATACATGGAGCGGAGAGGTATTTGTACATTGAGCGGAGAGGTACTTGTACATGGAGCGGAGAGGTACTTGTACATGAGAGCGGAGAGGTATTTGTACATGGAGCGGAAAGGTACTGTCGACACTTGTACATTGAGCGGAGAGCTACTTGTACATGGAGCGGAGAGGTACTTGTACATGAGAGCGGAGAGGTACTTGTACATGGAGCGGAGAGGTATTTGTACATGGAGCGGAGAGGTACTGTCGACACTTGACATTGAGCGGAGAGGTACTTGTACATGGAGCGGAGAGGTACTTGTACATGAGAGCGGAGAGGTATTTGTACATGGAGCGGAGAGGTACTGTCGACACTTGACATTGAGCGGAGAGGTACTTGTACATGGAGCGGAGAGGTACTTGTACATGGAGCGGAGAGGTACTTGTACATGGACCGGAGAGGTACTTGTACATGGAGCGGAGAGGTACTTGTACATGGAGCGGAGATGTACTTGTACATTGAGCGGAGAGGTACTTGTACATGGAGCAGAGATGTACTTGTACATGGAGCGCAGAGGTACTTGTACATTGAGCGGAGAGGTACTTGTACATGGAGCGGAGAGGTACTTGTACATGAGAGCGGAGAGGTACTTGTACATGGAGCGGAGAGGTACTTGTACATTGAGCGGAGAGGTACTGTCGACACTTGTACATTGAGCGGAGAGGTACTTGTACATGGAGCGGAGAGGTACTGTCGACACTTGTACATTGAGCGGAGAGGTACTTGTACATTGAGCGGAGAGGTACTTGTACATGGAGCGCAGAGGTACTTGTACATTGAGCGGAGAGGTACTTGTACATGGAGCGGAGAGGTACTTGTACATGAGAGCGGAGAGGTACTTGTACATGGAGCGGAGAGGTACTTGTACATTGAGCGGAGAGGTACTGTCGACACTTGTACATTCAGCGGAGAGGTACTTGTACATGGAGCGGAGAGGTACTGTCGATACTTGACATTGAGCGGAGAAGTACTTGTACATGGAGCGGAGAGGTATTTGTACATTGAGCGGAGAGGTACTTGTACATTGAGCGGAGAGGTACTGTCGACACTTGTACATTCAGCGGAGAGCTACTTGTACATGGAGCGGAGAGGTATTTGTACATTGAGCGGAGAGGTACTTGTACATGGAGCGGAGAGGTACTTGTACATAGAGCGGAGAGGTACTTATACATGGAGCGGAGAGGTATTTGTACATTGAGCGGAGAGGTACTTGTACATGGAGCGGAGAGGTACTTGTACATGAGAGCGGAGAGGTATTTGTACATGGAGCGGAAAGGTACTGTCGACACTTGTACATTGAGCGGAGAGCTACTTGTACATGGAGCGGAGAGGTACTTGTACATGAGAGCGGAGAGGTACTTGTACATGGAGCGGAGAGGTATTTGTACATGGAGCGGAGAGGTACTGTCGACACTTGACATTGAGCGGAGAGGTACTTGTACATGGAGCGGAGAGGTACTTGTACATGAGAGCGGAGAGGTATTTGTACATGGAGCGGAGAGGTACTGTCGACACTTGACATTGAGCGGAGAGGTACTTGTACATGGAGCGGAGAGGTACTTGTACATGGAGCGGAGAGGTACTTGTACATGGACCGGAGAGGTACTTGTACATGGAGCGGAGAGGTACTTGTACATGGAGCGGAGATGTACTTGTACATTGAGCGGAGAGGTACTTGTACATGGAGCAGAGATGTACTTGTACATGGAGCGGAGATGTACTTGTACATTGAGCGGAGAGGTACTTGTACATGGAGCGGAGAGGTACTTGTACATGGAGCGGAGATGTACTTGTACATGGAGCGGAGAGGTACTTGTACATGGAGCGGAGATGTACTTGTACATTGAGCGGAGAGGTACTTGTACATGGAGCAGAGATGTACTTGTACATGGAGCGGAGAGGTACTTGTACATGGAGCGGAGAGGTACTTGTACATGGAGCGGAGAGGTACTTGTACATGGAGCGGAGAGGTACTTGTACATTGAGCGGAGAGGTACTTGTACATGGAGCGGAGAGGTACTTGTACATTGAGCGGAGAGGTACTTGTACATGGAGCGGAGAGGTACTTGTACATGGATCGGAGAGGTACTTGTACATGGAGCGGAGAGGTACTTGTACATGGAGCGGAGAGGTACTTGTACATTGAGCGGAGATGTACTTGTACATGGAGCGGAGATGTACTTGTACATGGATCGGAGAGGTACTTGTACATGAGAGCGGAGAGGTACTGTCGACACTTGTACATTGAGCGTAGAGGTACTGTCGACACTTGTACATTGAGCGGAGAGGTACTTGTACATGGAGCGGAGAGGTACTGTCGACACTTGTACATTGAGCGGAGAGGTACTTGTACATTGAGCGGAGAGGTACTTGTACATGGAGCGCAGAGGTACTTGTACATTGAGCGGAGAGGTACTTGTACATGGAGCGGAGAGGTACTTGTACATGAGAGCGGAGAGGTACTTGTACATGGAGCGGAGAGGTACTTGTACATTGAGCGGAGAGGTACTGTCGACACTTGTACATTCAGCGGAGAGGTACTTGTACATGGAGCGGAGAGGTACTGTCGATACTTGACATTGAGCGGAGAGGTACTTGTACATGGAGCGGAGAGGTACTTGTACATGGAGCGGAGAGGTACTTGTACATGGAGCGGAGAGGTACTTGTACATTGAGCGGAGAGGTACTTGTACATGGAGCGGAGAGGTACTTGTACATTGAGCGGAGAGGTACTTGTACATGGAGCGGAGAGGTACTTGTACATGGAGCGGAGAGGTACTTGTACATGGAGCGGAGAGGTACTTGTACATGGAGCGGAGAGGTACTTGTACATTGAGCGGAGATGTACTTGTACATGGAGCGGAGATGTACTTGTACATGGATTGGAGAGGTACTTGTACATGAGAGCGGAGAGGTACTGTCGACACTTGTACATTCAGCGGAGAGGTACTTGTACATTGAGCGTAGAGGTACTGTCGACACTTGTACATTGAGCGGAGAGGTACTTGTACATGGAGCGGAGAGGTACTGTCGACACTTGTACATTGAGCGGAGAGGTACTTGTACATTGAGCGGAGAGGTACTTGTACATGGAGCGCAGAGGTACTTGTACATTGAGCGGAGAGGTACTTGTACATGGAGCGGAGAGGTACTTGTACATGAGAGCGGAGAGGTACTTGTACATGGAGCGGAGAGGTACTTGTACATTGAGCGGAGAGGTACTGTCGACACTTGTACATTCAGCGGAGAGGTACTTGTACATGGAGCGGAGAGGTACTGTCGATACTTGACATTGAGCGGAGAGGTACTTGTACATGGAGCGGAGAGGTATTTGTACATTGAGCGGAGAGGTACTTGTACATTGAGCGGAGAGGTACTGTCGACACTTGTACATTCAGCGGAGAGCTACTTGTACATGGAGCGGAGAGGTATTTGTACATTGAGCGGAGAGGTACTTGTACATGGAGCGGAGAGGTACTTGTACATAGAGCGGAGAGGTACTTATACATGGAGCGGAGAGGTATTTGTACATTGAGCGGAGAGGTACTTGTACATGGAGCGGAGAGGTACTTGTACATGAGAGCGGAGAGGTATTTGTACATGGAGCGGAAAGGTACTGTCGACACTTGTACATTGAGCGGAGAGCTACTTGTACATGGAGCGGAGAGGTACTTGTACATGAGAGCGGAGACGTACTTGTACATGGAGCGGAGAGGTATTTGTACATGGAGCGGAGAGGTACTGTCGACACTTGACATTGAGCGGAGAGGTACTTGTACATGGAGCGGAGAGGTACTTGTACATGAGAGCGGAGAGGTATTTGTACATGGAGCGGAGAGGTACTGTCGACACTTGACATTGAGCGGAGAGGTACTTGTACATGGAGCGGAGAGGTACTTGTACATGGAGCGGAGAGGTACTTGTACATGGACCGGAGAGGTACTTGTACATGGAGCGGAGAGGTACTTGTACATGGAGCGGAGATGTACTTGTACATTGAGCGGAGAGGTACTTGTACATGGAGCAGAGATGTACTTGTACATGGAGCGGAGATGTACTTGTACATTGAGCGGAGAGGTACTTGTACATGGAGCGGAGAGGTACTTGTACATGGAGCGGAGATGTACTTGTACATGGAGCGGAGAGGTACTTGTACATGGAGCGGAGATGTACTTGTACATTGAGCGGAGAGGTACTTGTACATGGAGCAGAGATGTACTTGTACATGGAGCGGAGAGGTACTTGTACATGGAGCGGAGAGGTACTTGTACATGGAGCGGAGAGGTACTTGTACATGGAGCGGAGAGGTACTTGTACATTGAGCGGAGAGGTACTTGTACATGGAGCGGAGAGGTACTTGTACATTGAGCGGAGAGGTACTTGTACATGGAGCGGAGAGGTACTTGTACATGGAGCGGAGAGGTACTTGTACATGGAGCGGAGAGGTACTTGTACATGGAGCGGAGAGGTACTTGTACATTGAGCGGAGATGTACTTGTACATGGAGCGGAGATGTACTTGTACATGGATCGGAGAGGTACTTGTACATGAGAGCGGAGAGGTACTGTCGACACTTGTACATTGAGCGTAGAGGTACTGTCGACACTTGTACATTGAGCGGAGAGGTACTTGTACATGGAGCGGAGAGGTACTGTCGACACTTGTACATTCAGCGGAGAGGTACTTGTACATGGAGCGGAGAGGTACTGTCGATACTTGACATTGAGCGGAGAGGTACTTGTACATGGAGCGGAGAGGTATTTGTACATTGAGCGGAGAGGTACTTGTACATTGAGCGGAGAGGTACTGTCGACACTTGTACATTCAGCGGAGAGCTACTTGTACATGGAGCGGAGAGGTATTTGTACATTGAGCGGAGAGGTACTTGTACATGGAGCGGAGAGGTACTTGTACATAGAGCGGAGAGGTACTTATACATGGAGCGGAGAGGTATTTGTACATTGAGCGGAGAGGTACTTGTACATGGAGCGGAGAGGTACTTGTACATGAGAGCGGAGAGGTATTTGTACATGAAGCGGAAAGGTACTGTCGACACTTGTACATTGAGCGGAGAGCTACTTGTACATGGAGCGGAGAGGTACTTGTACATGAGAGCGGAGAGGTACTTGTACATGGAGCGGAGAGGTATTTGTACATGGAGCGGAGAGGTACTGTCGACACTTGACATTGAGCGGAGAGGTACTTGTACATGGAGCGGAGAGGTACTTGTACATGAGAGCGGAGAGGTATTTGTACATGGAGCGGAGAGGTACTGTCGACACTTGACATTGAGCGGAGAGGTACTTGTACATGGAGCGGAGAGGTACTTGTACATGGAGCGGAGAGGTACTTGTACATGGACCGGAGAGGTACTTGTACATGGAGCGGAGAGGTACTTGTACATGGAGCGGAGATGTACTTGTACATTGAGCGGAGAGGTACTTGTACATGGAGCAGAGATGTACTTGTACATGGAGCGCAGAGGTACTTGTACATTGAGCGGAGAGGTACTTGTACATGGAGCGGAGAGGTACTTGTACATGAGAGCGGAGAGGTACTTGTACATGGAGCGGAGAGGTACTTGTACATTGAGCGGAGAGGTACTGTCGACACTTGTACATTCAGCGGAGAGGTACTTGTACATGGAGCGGAGAGGTACTGTCGATACTTGACATTGAGCGGAGAAGTACTTGTACATGGAGCGGAGAGGTATTTGTACATTGAGCGGAGAGGTACTTGTACATTGAGCGGAGAGGTACTGTCGACACTTGTACATTCAGCGGAGAGCTACTTGTACATGGAGCGGAGAGGTATTTGTACATTGAGCGGAGAGGTACTTGTACATGGAGCGGAGAGGTACTTGTACATAGAGCGGAGAGGTACTTATACATGGAGCGGAGAGGTATTTGTACATTGAGCGGAGAGGTACTTGTACATGGAGCGGAGAGGTACTTGTACATGAGAGCGGAGAGGTATTTGTACATGGAGCGGAAAGGTACTGTCGACACTTGTACATTGAGCGGAGAGCTACTTGTACATGGAGCGGAGAGGTACTTGTACATGAGAGCGGAGAGGTACTTGTACATGGAGCGGAGAGGTATTTGTACATGGAGCGGAGAGGTACTGTCGACACTTGACATTGAGCGGAGAGGTACTTGTACATGGAGCGGAGAGGTACTTGTACATGAGAGCGGAGAGGTATTTGTACATGGAGCGGAGAGGTACTGTCGACACTTGACATTGAGCGGAGAGGTACTTGTACATGGAGCGGAGAGGTACTTGTACATGGAGCGGAGAGGTACTTGTACATGGACCGGAGAGGTACTTGTACATGGAGCGGAGAGGTACTTGTACATGGAGCGGAGATGTACTTGTACATTGAGCGGAGAGGTACTTGTACATGGAGCAGAGATGTACTTGTACATGGAGCGGAGATGTACTTGTACATTGAGCGGAGAGGTACTTGTACATGGAGCGGAGAGGTACTTGTACATGGAGCGGAGATGTACTTGTACATGGAGCGGAGAGGTACTTGTACATGGAGCGGAGATGTACTTGTACATTGAGCGGAGAGGTACTTGTACATGGAGCAGAGATGTACTTGTACATGGAGCGGAGAGGTACTTGTACATGGAGCGGAGAGGTACTTGTACATGGAGCGGAGAGGTACTTGTACATGGAGCGGAGAGGTACTTGTACATTGAGCGGAGAGGTACTTGTACATGGAGCGGAGAGGTACTTGTACATTGAGCGGAGAGGTACTTGTACATGGAGCGGAGAGGTACTTGTACATGGATCGGAGAGGTACTTGTACATGGAGCGGAGAGGTACTTGTACATGGAGCGGAGAGGTACTTGTACATTGAGCGGAGATGTACTTGTACATGGAGCGGAGATGTACTTGTACATGGATCGGAGAGGTACTTGTACATGAGAGCGGAGAGGTACTGTCGACACTTGTACATTGAGCGTAGAGGTACTGTCGACACTTGTACATTGAGCGGAGAGGTACTTGTACATGGAGCGGAGAGGTACTGTCGACACTTGTACATTGAGCGGAGAGGTACTTGTACATTGAGCGGAGAGGTACTTGTACATGGAGCGCAGAGGTACTTGTACATTGAGCGGAGAGGTACTTGTACATGGAGCGGAGAGGTACTTGTACATGAGAGCGGAGAGGTACTTGTACATGGAGCGGAGAGGTACTTGTACATTGAGCGGAGAGGTACTGTCGACACTTGTACATTCAGCGGAGAGGTACTTGTACATGGAGCGGAGAGGTACTGTCGATACTTGACATTGAGCGGAGAGGTACTTGTACATGGAGCGGAGAGGTACTTGTACATGGAGCGGAGAGGTACTTGTACATGGAGCGGAGAGGTACTTGTACATTGAGCGGAGAGGTACTTGTACATGGAGCGGAGAGGTACTTGTACATTGAGCGGAGAGGTACTTGTACATGGAGCGGAGAGGTACTTGTACATGGAGCGGAGAGGTACTTGTACATGGAGCGGAGAGGTACTTGTACATGGAGCGGAGAGGTACTTGTACATTGAGCGGAGATGTACTTGTACATGGAGCGGAGATGTACTTGTACATGGATTGGAGAGGTACTTGTACATGAGAGCGGAGAGGTACTGTCGACACTTGTACATTCAGCGGAGAGGTACTTGTACATTGAGCGTAGAGGTACTGTCGACACTTGTACATTGAGCGGAGAGGTACTTGTACATGGAGCGGAGAGGTACTGTCGACACTTGTACATTGAGCGGAGAGGTACTTGTACATTGAGCGGAGAGGTACTTGTACATGGAGCGCAGAGGTACTTGTACATTGAGCGGAGAGGTACTTGTACATGGAGCGGAGAGGTACTTGTACATGAGAGCGGAGAGGTACTTGTACATGGAGCGGAGAGGTACTTGTACATTGAGCGGAGAGGTACTGTCGACACTTGTACATTCAGCGGAGAGGTACTTGTACATGGAGCGGAGAGGTACTGTCGATACTTGACATTGAGCGGAGAGGTACTTGTACATGGAGCGGAGAGGTATTTGTACATTGAGCGGAGAGGTACTTGTACATTGAGCGGAGAGGTACTGTCGACACTTGTACATTCAGCGGAGAGCTACTTGTACATGGAGCGGAGAGGTATTTGTACATTGAGCGGAGAGGTACTTGTACATGGAGCGGAGAGGTACTTGTACATAGAGCGGAGAGGTACTTATACATGGAGCGGAGAGGTATTTGTACATTGAGCGGAGAGGTACTTGTACATGGAGCGGAGAGGTACTTGTACATGAGAGCGGAGAGGTATTTGTACATGGAGCGGAAAGGTACTGTCGACACTTGTACATTGAGCGGAGAGCTACTTGTACATGGAGCGGAGAGGTACTTGTACATGAGAGCGGAGAGGTACTTGTACATGGAGCGGAGAGGTATTTGTACATGGAGCGGAGAGGTACTGTCGACACTTGACATTGAGCGGAGAGGTACTTGTACATGGAGCGGAGAGGTACTTGTACATGAGAGCGGAGAGGTATTTGTACATGGAGCGGAGAGGTACTGTCGACACTTGACATTGAGCGGAGAGGTACTTGTACATGGAGCGGAGAGGTACTTGTACATGGAGCGGAGAGGTACTTGTACATGGACCGGAGAGGTACTTGTACATGGAGCGGAGAGGTACTTGTACATGGAGCGGAGATGTACTTGTACATTGAGCGGAGAGGTACTTGTACATGGAGCAGAGATGTACTTGTACATGGAGCGGAGATGTACTTGTACATTGAGCGGAGAGGTACTTGTACATGGAGCGGAGAGGTACTTGTACATGGAGCGGAGATGTACTTGTACATGGAGCGGAGAGGTACTTGTACATGGAGCGGAGATGTACTTGTACATTGAGCGGAGAGGTACTTGTACATGGAGCAGAGATGTACTTGTACATGGAGCGGAGAGGTACTTGTACATGGAGCGGAGAGGTACTTGTACATGGAGCGGAGAGGTACTTGTACATGGAGCGGAGAGGTACTTGTACATTGAGCGGAGAGGTACTTGTACATGGAGCGGAGAGGTACTTGTACATTGAGCGGAGAGGTACTTGTACATGGAGCGGAGAGGTACTTGTACATGGAGCGGAGAGGTACTTGTACATGGAGCGGAGAGGTACTTGTACATGGAGCGGAGAGGTACTTGTACATTGAGCGGAGATGTACTTGTACATGGAGCGGAGATGTACTTGTACATGGATCGGAGAGGTACTTGTACATGAGAGCGGAGAGGTACTGTCGACACTTGTACATTGAGCGTAGAGGTACTGTCGACACTTGTACATTGAGCGGAGAGGTACTTGTACATGGAGCGGAGAGGTACTGTCGACACTTGTACATTGAGCGGAGAGGTACTTGTACATTGAGCGGAGAGGTACTTGTACATGGAGCGCAGAGGTACTTGTACATTGAGCGGAGAGGTACTTGTACATGGAGCGGAGAGGTACTTGTACATGAGAGCGGAGAGGTACTTGTACATGGAGCGGAGAGGTACTTGTACATTGAGCGGAGAGGTACTGTCGACACTTGTACATTCAGCGGAGAGGTACTTGTACATGGAGCGGAGAGGTACTGTCGATACTTGACATTGAGCGGAGAGGTACTTGTACATGGAGCGGAGAGGTATTTGTACATTGAGCGGAGAGGTACTTGTACATTGAGCGGAGAGGTACTGTCGACACTTGTACATTCAGCGGAGAGCTACTTGTACATGGAGCGGAGAGGTATTTGTACATTGAGCGGAGAGGTACTTGTACATGGAGCGGAGAGGTACTTGTACATAGAGCGGAGAGGTACTTATACATGGAGCGGAGAGGTATTTGTACATTGAGCGGAGAGGTACTTGTACATGGAGCGGAGAGGTACTTGTACATGAGAGCGGAGAGGTATTTGTACATGGAGCGGAAAGGTACTGTCGACACTTGTACATTGAGCGGAGAGCTACTTGTACATGGAGCGGAGAGGTACTTGTACATGAGAGCGGAGAGGTACTTGTACATGGAGCGGAGAGGTATTTGTACATGGAGCGGAGAGGTACTGTCGACACTTGACATTGAGCGGAGAGGTACTTGTACATGGAGCGGAGAGGTACTTGTACATGAGAGCGGAGAGGTATTTGTACATGGAGCGGAGAGGTACTGTCGACACTTGACATTGAGCGGAGAGGTACTTGTACATGGAGCGGAGAGGTACTTGTACATGGAGCGGAGAGGTACTTGTACATGGACCGGAGAGGTACTTGTACATGGAGCGGAGAGGTACTTGTACATGGAGCGGAGATGTACTTGTACATTGAGCGGAGAGGTACTTGTACATGGAGCAGAGATGTACTTGTACATGGAGCGGAGATGTACTTGTACATTGAGCGGAGAGGTACTTGTACATGGAGCGGAGAGGTACTTGTACATGGAGCGGAGATGTACTTGTACATGGAGCGGAGAGGTACTTGTACATGGAGCGGAGATGTACTTGTACATTGAGCGGAGAGGTACTTGTACATGGAGCAGAGATGTACTTGTACATGGAGCGGAGAGGTACTTGTACATGGAGCGGAGAGGTACTTGTACATGGAGCTGAGAGGTACTTGTACATGGAGCGGAGAGGTACTTGTACATTGAGCGGAGAGGTACTTGTACATGGAGCGGAGAGGTACTTGTACATTGAGCGGAGAGGTACTTGTACATGGAGCGGAGAGGTACTTGTACATGGAGCGGAGAGGTACTTGTACATGGAGCGGAGAGGTACTTGTACATGGAGCGGAGAGGTACTTGTACATTGAGCGGAGATGTACTTGTACATGGAGCGGAGATGTACTTGTACATGGATCGGAGAGGTACTTGTACATGAGAGCGGAGAGGTACTGTCGACACTTGTACATTGAGCGTAGAGGTACTGTCGACACTTGTACATTGAGCGGAGAGGTACTTGTACATGGAGCGGAGAGGTACTGTCGACACTTGTACATTGAGCGGAGAGGTACTTGTACATTGAGCGGAGAGGTACTTGTACATGGAGCGCAGAGGTACTTGTACATTGAGCGGAGAGGTACTTGTACATGGAGCGGAGAGGTACTTGTACATGAGAGCGGAGAGGTACTTGTACATGGAGCGGAGAGGTACTTGTACATTGAGCGGAGAGGTACTGTCGACACTTGTACATTCAGCGGAGAGGTACTTGTACATGGAGCGGAGAGGTACTGTCGATACTTGACATTGAGCGGAGAGGTACTTGTACATGGAGCGGAGAGGTATTTGTACATTGAGCGGAGAGGTACTTGTACATTGAGCGGAGAGGTACTGTCGACACTTGTACATTCAGCGGAGAGCTACTTGTACATGGAGCGGAGAGGTATTTGTACATTGAGCGGAGAGGTACTTGTACATGGAGCGGAGAGGTACTTGTACATAGAGCGGAGAGGTACTTATACATGGAGCGGAGAGGTATTTGTACATTGAGCGGAGAGGTACTTGTACATGGAGCGGAGAGGTACTTGTACATGAGAGCGGAGAGGTATTTGTACATGGAGCGGAAAGGTACTGTCGACACTTGTACATTGAGCGGAGAGCTACTTGTACATGGAGCGGAGAGGTACTTGTACATGAGAGCGGAGAGGTACTTGTACATGGAGCGGAGAGGTATTTGTACATGGAGCGGAGAGGTACTGTCGACACTTGACATTGAGCGGAGAGGTACTTGTACATGGAGCGGAGAGGTACTTGTACATGAGAGCGGAGAGGTATTTGTACATGGAGCGGAGAGGTACTGTCGACACTTGACATTGAGCGGAGAGGTACTTGTACATGGAGCGGAGAGGTACTTGTACATGGAGCGGAGAGGTACTTGTACATGGACCGGAGAGGTACTTGTACATGGAGCGGAGAGGTACTTGTACATGGAGCGGAGATGTACTTGTACATTGAGCGGAGAGGTACTTGTACATGGAGCGGAGAGGTACTTGTACATGGAGCGGAGATGTACTTGTACATGGAGCGGAGAGGTACTTGTACATGGAGCGGAGATGTACTTGTACATTGAGCGGAGAGGTACTTGTACATGGAGCAGAGATGTACTTGTACATGGAGCGGAGAGGTACTTGTACATGGAGCGGAGAGGTACTTGTACATGGAGCGGAGAGGTACTTGTACATGGAGCGGAGAGGTACTTGTACATTGAGCGGAGAGGTACTTGTACATGGAGCGGAGAGGTACTTGTACATTGAGCGGAGAGGTACTTGTACATGGAGCGGAGAGGTACTTGTACATGGAGCGGAGAGGTACTTGTACATGGAGCGGAGAGGTACTTGTACATGGAGCGGAGAGGTACTTGTACATTGAGCGGAGATGTACTTGTACATGGAGCGGAGATGTACTTGTACATGGATCGGAGAGGTACTTGTACATGAGAGCGGAGAGGTACTGTCGACACTTGTACATTGAGCGTAGAGGTACTGTCGACACTTGTACATTGAGCGGAGAGGTACTTGTACATGGAGCGGAGAGGTACTGTCGACACTTGTACATTGAGCGGAGAGGTACTTGTACATTGAGCGGAGAGGTACTTGTACATGGAGCGCAGAGGTACTTGTACATTGAGCGGAGAGGTACTTGTACATGGAGCGGAGAGGTACTTGTACATGAGAGCGGAGAGGTACTTGTACATGGAGCGGAGAGGTACTTGTACATTGAGCGGAGAGGTACTGTCGACACTTGTACATTCAGCGGATAGGTACTTGTACATGGAGCGGAGAGGTACTGTCGATACTTGACATTGAGCGGAGAGGTACTTGTACATGGAGCGGAGAGGTATTTGTACATTGAGCGGAGAGGTACTTGTACATTGAGCGGAGAGGTACTGTCGACACTTGTACATTCAGCGGAGAGCTACTTGTACATGGAGCGGAGAGGTATTTGTACATTGAGCGGAGAGGTACTTGTACATGGAGCGGAGAGGTACTTGTACATAGAGCGGAGAGGTACTTATACATGGAGCGGAGAGGTATTTGTACATTGAGCGGAGAGGTACTTGTACATGGAGCGGAGAGGTACTTGTACATGAGAGCGGAGAGGTATTTGTACATGGAGCGGAAAGGTACTGTCGACACTTGTACATTGAGCGGAGAGCTACTTGTACATGGAGCGGAGAGGTACTTGTACATGAGAGCGGAGAGGTACTTGTACATGGAGCGGAGAGGTATTTGTACATGGAGCGGAGAGGTACTGTCGACACTTGACATTGAGCGGAGAGGTACTTGTACATGGAGCGGAGAGGTACTTGTACATGAGAGCGGAGAGGTATTTGTACATGGAGCGGAGAGGTACTGTCGACACTTGACATTGAGCGGAGAGGTACTTGTACATGGAGCGGAGAGGTACTTGTACATGGAGCGGAGAGGTACTTGTACATGGACCGGAGAGGTACTTGTACATGGAGCGGAGAGGTACTTGTACATGGAGCGGAGATGTACTTGTACATTGAGCGGAGAGGTACTTGTACATGGAGCAGAGATGTACTTGTACATGGAGCGGAGATGTACTTGTACATTGAGCGGAGAGGTACTTGTACATGGAGCGGAGAGGTACTTGTACATGGAGCGGAGATGTACTTGTACATGGAGCGGAGAGGTACTTGTACATGGAGCGGAGATGTACTTGTACATTGAGCGGAGAGGTACTTGTACATGGAGCAGAGATGTACTTGTACATGGAGCGGAGAGGTACTTGTACATGGAGCGGAGAGGTACTTGTACATGGAGCGGAGAGGTACTTGTACATGGAGCGGAGAGGTACTTGTACATTGAGCGGAGAGGTACTTGTACATGGAGCGGAGAGGTACTTGTACATTGAGCGGAGATGTACTTGTACATGGAGCGGAGAGGTACTTGTACATGGATCGGAGAGGTACTTGTACATGGAGCGGAGAGGTACTTGTACATGGAGCGGAGAGGTACTTGTACATTGAGCGGAGATGTACTTGTACATGGAGCGGAGATGTACTTGTACATGGATCGGAGAGGTACTTGTACATGAGAGCGGAGAGGTACTGTCGACACTTGTACATTGAGCGTAGAGGTACTGTCGACACTTGTACATTGAGCGGAGAGGTACTTGTACATGGAGCGGAGAGGTACTGTCGACACTTGTACATTGAGCGGAGAGGTACTTGTACATTGAGCGGAGAGGTACTTGTACATGGAGCGCAGAGGTACTTGTACATTGAGCGGAGAGGTACTTGTACATGGAGCGGAGAGGTACTTGTACATGAGAGCGGAGAGGTACTTGTACATGGAGCGGAGAGGTACTTGTACATTGAGCGGAGAGGTACTGTCGACACTTGTACATTCAGCGGAGAGGTACTTGTACATGGAGCGGAGAGGTACTGTCGATACTTGACATTGAGCGGAGAGGTACTTGTACATGGAGCGGAGAGGTACTTGTACATGGAGCGGAGAGGTACTTGTACATGGAGCGGAGAGGTACTTGTACATTGAGCGGAGAGGTACTTGTACATGGAGCGGAGAGGTACTTGTACATTGAGCGGAGAGGTACTTGTACATGGAGCGGAGAGGTACTTGTACATGGAGCGGAGAGGTACTTGTACATGGAGCGGAGAGGTACTTGTACATGGAGCGGAGAGGTACTTGTACATTGAGCGGAGATGTACTTGTACATGGAGCGGAGATGTACTTGTACATGGATCGGAGAGGTACTTGTACATGAGAGCGGAGAGGTACTGTCGACACTTGTACATTCAGCGGAGAGGTACTTGTACATTGAGCGTAGAGGTACTGTCGACACTTGTACATTGAGCGGAGAGGTACTTGTACATGGAGCGGAGAGGTACTGTCGACACTTGTACATTGAGCGGAGAGGTACTTGTACATTGAGCGGAGAGGTACTTGTACATGGAGCGCAGAGGTACTTGTACATTGAGCGGAGAGGTGCTTGTACATGGAGCGGAGAGGTACTTGTACATGAGAGCGGAGAGGTACTTGTACATGGAGCGGAGAGGTACTTGTACATTGAGCGGAGAGGTACTGTCGACACTTGTACATTCAGCGGAGAGGTACTTGTACATGGAGCGGAGAGGTACTGTCGATACTTGACATTGAGCGGAGAGGTACTTGTACATGGAGCGGAGAGGTATTTGTACATTGAGCGGAGAGGTACTTGTACATTGAGCGGAGAGGTACTGTCGACACTTGTACATTCAGCGGAGAGCTACTTGTACATGGAGCGGAGAGGTATTTGTACATTGAGCGGAGAGGTACTTGTACATGGAGCGGAGAGGTACTTGTACATAGAGCGGAGAGGTACTTATACATGGAGCGGAGAGGTATTTGTACATTGAGCGGAGAGGTACTTGTACATGGAGCGGAGAGGTACTTGTACATGAGAGCGGAGAGGTATTTGTACATGGAGCGGAAAGGTACTGTCGACACTTGTACATTGAGCGGAGAGCTACTTGTACATGGAGCGGAGAGGTACTTGTACATGAGAGCGGAGAGGTACTTGTACATGGAGCGGAGAGGTATTTGTACATGGAGCGGAGAGGTACTGTCGACACTTGACATTGAGCGGAGAGGTACTTGTACATGGAGCGGAGAGGTACTTGTACATGAGAGCGGAGAGGTATTTGTACATGGAGCGGAGAGGTACTGTCGACACTTGACATTGAGCGGAGAGGTACTTGTACATGGAGCGGAGAGGTACTTGTACATGGAGCGGAGAGGTACTTGTACATGGACCGGAGAGGTACTTGTACATGGAGCGGAGAGGTACTTGTACATGGAGCGGAGATGTACTTGTACATTGAGCGGAGAGGTACTTGTACATTGAGCGGAGAGGTACTGTCGACACTTGTACATTCAGCGGAGAGCTACTTGTACATGGAGCGGAGAGGTATTTGTACATTGAGCGGAGAGGTACTTGTACATGGAGCGGAGAGGTACTTGTACATAGAGCGGAGAGGTACTTATACATGGAGCGGAGAGGTATTTGTACATTGAGCGGAGAGGTACTTGTACATGGAGCGGAGAGGTACTTGTACATGAGAGCGGAGAGGTATTTGTACATGGAGCGGAAAGGTACTGTCGACACTTGTACATTGAGCGGAGAGCTACTTGTACATGGAGCGGAGAGGTACTTGTACATGAGAGCGGAGAGGTACTTGTACATGGAGCGGAGAGGTATTTGTACATGGAGCGGAGAGGTACTGTCGACACTTGACATTGAGCGGAGAGGTACTTGTACATGGAGCGGAGAGGTACTTGTACATGAGAGCGGAGAGGTATTTGTACATGGAGCGGAGAGGTACTGTCGACACTTGACATTGAGCGGAGAGGTACTTGTACATGGAGCGGAGAGGTACTTGTACATGGAGCGGAGAGGTACTTGTACATGGACCGGAGAGGTACTTGTACATGGAGCGGAGAGGTACTTGTACATGGAGCGGAGATGTACTTGTACATTGAGCGGAGAGGTACTTGTACATGGAGCAGAGATGTACTTGTACATGGAGCGGAGATGTACTTGTACATTGAGCGGAGAGGTACTTGTACATGGAGCGGAGAGGTACTTGTACATGGAGCGGAGATGTACTTGTACATGGAGCGGAGAGGTACTTGTACATGGAGCGGAGATGTACTTGTACATTGAGCGGAGAGGTACTTGTACATGGAGCAGAGATGTACTTGTACATGGAGCGGAGAGGTACTTGTACATGGAGCGGAGAGGTACTTGTACATGGAGCGGAGAGGTACTTGTACATGGAGCGGAGAGGTACTTGTACATTGAGCGGAGAGGTACTTGTACATGGAGCGGAGAGGTACTTGTACATTGAGCGGAGAGGTACTTGTACATGGAGCGGAGAGGTACTTGTACATGGAGCGGAGAGGTACTTGTACATGGAGCGGAGAGGTACTTGTACATGGAGCGGAGAGGTACTTGTACATTGAGCGGAGATGTACTTGTACATGGAGCGGAGATGTACTTGTACATGGATCGGAGAGGTACTTGTACATGAGAGCGGAGAGGTACTGTCGACACTTGTACATTGAGCGTAGAGGTACTGTCGACACTTGTACATTGAGCGGAGAGGTACTTGTACATGGAGCGGAGAGGTACTGTCGACACTTGTACATTGAGCGGAGAGGTACTTGTACATTGAGCGGAGAGGTACTTGTACATGGAGCGCAGAGGTACTTGTACATTGAGCGGAGAGGTACTTGTACATGGAGCGGAGAGGTACTTGTACATGAGAGCGGAGAGGTACTTGTACATGGAGCGGAGAGGTACTTGTACATTGAGCGGAGAGGTACTGTCGACACTTGTACATTCAGCGGAGAGGTACTTGTACATGGAGCGGAGAGGTACTGTCGATACTTGACATTGAGCGGAGAGGTACTTGTACATGGAGCGGAGAGGTATTTGTACATTGAGCGGAGAGGTACTTGTACATTGAGCGGAGAGGTACTGTCGACACTTGTACATTCAGCGGAGAGCTACTTGTACATGGAGCGGAGAGGTATTTGTACATTGAGCGGAGAGGTACTTGTACATGGAGCGGAGAGGTACTTGTACATAGAGCGGAGAGGTACTTATACATGGAGCGGAGAGGTATTTGTACATTGAGCGGAGAGGTACTTGTACATGGAGCGGAGAGGTACTTGTACATGAGAGCGGAGAGGTATTTGTACATGGAGCGGAAAGGTACTGTCGACACTTGTACATTGAGCGGAGAGCTACTTGTACATGGAGCGGAGAGGTACTTGTACATGAGAGCGGAGAGGTACTTGTACATGGAGCGGAGAGGTATTTGTACATGGAGCGGAGAGGTACTGTCGACACTTGACATTGAGCGGAGAGGTACTTGTACATGGAGCGGAGAGGTACTTGTACATGAGAGCGGAGAGGTATTTGTACATGGAGCGGAGAGGTACTGTCGACACTTGACATTGAGCGGAGAGGTACTTGTACATGGAGCGGAGAGGTACTTGTACATGGAGCGGAGAGGTACTTGTACATGGACCGGAGAGGTACTTGTACATGGAGCGGAGAGGTACTTGTACATGGAGCGGAGATGTACTTGTACATTGAGCGGAGAGGTACTTGTACATGGAGCGGAGAGGTACTTGTACATGGAGCGGAGATGTACTTGTACATGGAGCGGAGAGGTACTTGTACATGGAGCGGAGATGTACTTGTACATTGAGCGGAGAGGTACTTGTACATGGAGCAGAGATGTACTTGTACATGGAGCGGAGAGGTACTTGTACATGGAGCGGAGAGGTACTTGTACATGGAGCGGAGAGGTACTTGTACATGGAGCGGAGAGGTACTTGTACATTGAGCGGAGAGGTACTTGTACATGGAGCGGAGAGGTACTTGTACATTGAGCGGAGAGGTACTTGTACATGGAGCGGAGAGGTACTTGTACATGGAGCGGAGAGGTACTTGTACATGGAGCGGAGAGGTACTTGTACATGGAGCGGAGAGGTACTTGTACATTGAGCGGAGATGTACTTGTACATGGAGCGGAGATGTACTTGTACATGGATCGGAGAGGTACTTGTACATGAGAGCGGAGAGGTACTGTCGACACTTGTACATTGAGCGTAGAGGTACTGTCGACACTTGTACATTGAGCGGAGAGGTACTTGTACATGGAGCGGAGAGGTACTGTCGACACTTGTACATTGAGCGGAGAGGTACTTGTACATTGAGCGGAGAGGTACTTGTACATGGAGCGCAGAGGTACTTGTACATTGAGCGGAGAGGTACTTGTACATGGAGCGGAGAGGTACTTGTACATGAGAGCGGAGAGGTACTTGTACATGGAGCGGAGAGGTACTTGTACATTGAGCGGAGAGGTACTGTCGACACTTGTACATTCAGCGGATAGGTACTTGTACATGGAGCGGAGAGGTACTGTCGATACTTGACATTGAGCGGAGAGGTACTTGTACATGGAGCGGAGAGGTATTTGTACATTGAGCGGAGAGGTACTTGTACATTGAGCGGAGAGGTACTGTCGACACTTGTACATTCAGCGGAGAGCTACTTGTACATGGAGCGGAGAGGTATTTGTACATTGAGCGGAGAGGTACTTGTACATGGAGCGGAGAGGTACTTGTACATAG
This sequence comes from Poromitra crassiceps, assembly GCF_964638095.1. NCBI lineage: Eukaryota > Metazoa > Chordata > Actinopteri > Beryciformes > Melamphaidae > Poromitra > Poromitra crassiceps. The sequence continues at coordinate 1,518,505 of NW_028152259.1, forward strand.
AGCGGAGAGGTACTTATACATGGAGCGGAGAGGTATTTGTACATTGAGCAGAGATGTACTTGTACATGGAGCAGAGATGTACTTGTACATGGAGCGGAGATGTACTTGTACATGGAGCAGAGATGTACTTGTACATGGAGCGGAGATGTACTTGTACATTGAGCGGAGAGGTACTTGTACATGGAGCGGAGAGGTACTTGTACATGGAGCGGAGATGTACTTGTACATGGAGCGGAGAGGTACTTGTACATGGAGCGGAGATGTACTTGTACATTGAGCGGAGAGGTACTTGTACATGGAGCAGAGATGTACTTGTACATGGAGCGGAGAGGTACTTGTACATGGAGCGGAGAGGTACTTGTACATGGAGCGGAGAGGTACTTGTACATGGAGCGGAGAGGTACTTGTACATTGAGCGGAGAGGTACTTGTACATGGAGCGGAGAGGTACTTGTACATTGAGCGGAGAGGTACTTGTACATGGAGCGGAGAGGTACTTGTACATGGAGCGGAGAGGTACTTGTACATGGAGCGGAGAGGTACTTGTACATGGAGCGGAGAGGTACTTGTACATTGAGCGGAGATGTACTTGTACATGGAGCGGAGATGTACTTGTACATGGATCGGAGAGGTACTTGTACATGAGAGCGGAGAGGTACTGTCGACACTTGTACATTGAGCGTAGAGGTACTGTCGACACTTGTACATTGAGCGGAGAGGTACTTGTACATGGAGCGGAGAGGTACTGTCGACACTTGTACATTGAGCGGAGAGGTACTTGTACATTGAGCGGAGAGGTACTTGTACATGGAGCGCAGAGGTACTTGTACATTGAGCGGAGAGGTACTTGTACATGGAGCGGAGAGGTACTTGTACATGAGAGCGGAGAGGTACTTGTACATGGAGCGGAGAGGTACTTGTACATTGAGCGGAGAGGTACTGTCGACACTTGTACATTCAGCGGAGAGGTACTTGTACATGGAGCGGAGAGGTACTGTCGATACTTGACATTGAGCGGAGAGGTACTTGTACATGGAGCGGAGAGGTATTTGTACATTGAGCGGAGAGGTACTTGTACATTGAGCGGAGAGGTACTGTCGACACTTGTACATTCAGCGGAGAGCTACTTGTACATGGAGCGGAGAGGTATTTGTACATTGAGCGGAGAGGTACTTGTACATGGAGCGGAGAGGTACTTGTACATAGAGCGGAGAGGTACTTATACATGGAGCGGAGAGGTATTTGTACATTGAGCGGAGAGGTACTTGTACATGGAGCGGAGAGGTACTTGTACATGAGAGCGGAGAGGTATTTGTACATGGAGCGGAAAGGTACTGTCGACACTTGTACATTGAGCGGAGAGCTACTTGTACATGGAGCGGAGAGGTACTTGTACATGAGAGCGGAGAGGTACTTGTACATGGAGCGGAGAGGTATTTGTACATGGAGCGGAGAGGTACTGTCGACACTTGACATTGAGCGGAGAGGTACTTGTACATGGAGCGGAGAGGTACTTGTACATGAGAGCGGAGAGGTATTTGTACATGGAGCGGAGAGGTACTGTCGACACTTGACATTGAGCGGAGAGGTACTTGTACATGGAGCGGAGAGGTACTTGTACATGGAGCGGAGAGGTACTTGTACATGGACCGGAGAGGTACTTGTACATGGAGCGGAGAGGTACTTGTACATGGAGCGGAGATGTACTTGTACATTGAGCGGAGAGGTACTTGTACATGGAGCGGAGAGGTACTTGTACATGGAGCGGAGATGTACTTGTACATGGAGCGGAGAGGTACTTGTACATGGAGCGGAGATGTACTTGTACATTGAGCGGAGAGGTACTTGTACATGGAGCAGAGATGTACTTGTACATGGAGCGGAGAGGTACTTGTACATGGAGCGGAGAGGTACTTGTACATGGAGCGGAGAGGTACTTGTACATGGAGCGGAGAGGTACTTGTACATTGAGCGGAGAGGTACTTGTACATGGAGCGGAGAGGTACTTGTACATTGAGCGGAGAGGTACTTGTACATGGAGCGGAGAGGTACTTGTACATGGAGCGGAGAGGTACTTGTACATGGAGCGGAGAGGTACTTGTACATGGAGCGGAGAGGTACTTGTACATTGAGCGGAGATGTACTTGTACATGGAGCGGAGATGTACTTGTACATGGATCGGAGAGGTACTTGTACATGAGAGCGGAGAGGTACTGTCGACACTTGTACATTGAGCGTAGAGGTACTGTCGACACTTGTACATTGAGCGGAGAGGTACTTGTACATGGAGCGGAGAGGTACTGTCGACACTTGTACATTGAGCGGAGAGGTACTTGTACATTGAGCGGAGAGGTACTTGTACATGGAGCGCAGAGGTACTTGTACATTGAGCGGAGAGGTACTTGTACATGGAGCGGAGAGGTACTTGTACATGAGAGCGGAGAGGTACTTGTACATGGAGCGGAGAGGTACTTGTACATTGAGCGGAGAGGTACTGTCGACACTTGTACATTCAGCGGATAGGTACTTGTACATGGAGCGGAGAGGTACTGTCGATACTTGACATTGAGCGGAGAGGTACTTGTACATGGAGCGGAGAGGTATTTGTACATTGAGCGGAGAGGTACTTGTACATTGAGCGGAGAGGTACTGTCGACACTTGTACATTCAGCGGAGAGCTACTTGTACATGGAGCGGAGAGGTATTTGTACATTGAGCGGAGAGGTACTTGTACATGGAGCGGAGAGGTACTTGTACATAGAGCGGAGAGGTACTTATACATGGAGCGGAGAGGTATTTGTACATTGAGCGGAGAGGTACTTGTACATGGAGCGGAGAGGTACTTGTACATGAGAGCGGAGAGGTATTTGTACATGGAGCGGAAAGGTACTGTCGACACTTGTACATTGAGCGGAGAGCTACTTGTACATGGAGCGGAGAGGTACTTGTACATGAGAGCGGAGAGGTACTTGTACATGGAGCGGAGAGGTATTTGTACATGGAGCGGAGAGGTACTGTCGACACTTGACATTGAGCGGAGAGGTACTTGTACATGGAGCGGAGAGGTACTTGTACATGAGAGCGGAGAGGTATTTGTACATGGAGCGGAGAGGTACTGTCGACACTTGACATTGAGCGGAGAGGTACTTGTACATGGAGCGGAGAGGTACTTGTACATGGAGCGGAGAGGTACTTGTACATGGACCGGAGAGGTACTTGTACATGGAGCGGAGAGGTACTTGTACATGGAGCGGAGATGTACTTGTACATTGAGCGGAGAGGTACTTGTACATGGAGCAGAGATGTACTTGTACATGGAGCGGAGATGTACTTGTACATTGAGCGGAGAGGTACTTGTACATGGAGCGGAGAGGTACTTGTACATGGAGCGGAGATGTACTTGTACATGGAGCGGAGAGGTACTTGTACATGGAGCGGAGATGTACTTGTACATTGAGCGGAGAGGTACTTGTACATGGAGCAGAGATGTACTTGTACATGGAGCGGAGAGGTACTTGTACATGGAGCGGAGAGGTACTTGTACATGGAGCGGAGAGGTACTTGTACATGGAGCGGAGAGGTACTTGTACATTGAGCGGAGAGGTACTTGTACATGGAGCGGAGAGGTACTTGTACATTGAGCGGAGATGTACTTGTACATGGAGCGGAGAGGTACTTGTACATGGATCGGAGAGGTACTTGTACATGGAGCGGAGAGGTACTTGTACATGGAGCGGAGAGGTACTTGTACATTGAGCGGAGATGTACTTGTACATGGAGCGGAGATGTACTTGTACATGGATCGGAGAGGTACTTGTACATGAGAGCGGAGAGGTACTGTCGACACTTGTACATTGAGCGTAGAGGTACTGTCGACACTTGTACATTGAGCGGAGAGGTACTTGTACATGGAGCGGAGAGGTACTGTCGACACTTGTACATTGAGCGGAGAGGTACTTGTACATTGAGCGGAGAGGTACTTGTACATGGAGCGCAGAGGTACTTGTACATTGAGCGGAGAGGTACTTGTACATGGAGCGGAGAGGTACTTGTACATGAGAGCGGAGAGGTACTTGTACATGGAGCGGAGAGGTACTTGTACATTGAGCGGAGAGGTACTGTCGACACTTGTACATTCAGCGGAGAGGTACTTGTACATGGAGCGGAGAGGTACTGTCGATACTTGACATTGAGCGGAGAGGTACTTGTACATGGAGCGGAGAGGTACTTGTACATGGAGCGGAGAGGTACTTGTACATGGAGCGGAGAGGTACTTGTACATTGAGCGGAGAGGTACTTGTACATGGAGCGGAGAGGTACTTGTACATTGAGCGGAGAGGTACTTGTACATGGAGCGGAGAGGTACTTGTACATGGAGCGGAGAGGTACTTGTACATGGAGCGGAGAGGTACTTGTACATGGAGCGGAGAGGTACTTGTACATTGAGCGGAGATGTACTTGTACATGGAGCGGAGATGTACTTGTACATGGATCGGAGAGGTACTTGTACATGAGAGCGGAGAGGTACTGTCGACACTTGTACATTCAGCGGAGAGGTACTTGTACATTGAGCGTAGAGGTACTGTCGACACTTGTACATTGAGCGGAGAGGTACTTGTACATGGAGCGGAGAGGTACTGTCGACACTTGTACATTGAGCGGAGAGGTACTTGTACATTGAGCGGAGAGGTACTTGTACATGGAGCGCAGAGGTACTTGTACATTGAGCGGAGAGGTGCTTGTACATGGAGCGGAGAGGTACTTGTACATGAGAGCGGAGAGGTACTTGTACATGGAGCGGAGAGGTACTTGTACATTGAGCGGAGAGGTACTGTCGACACTTGTACATTCAGCGGAGAGGTACTTGTACATGGAGCGGAGAGGTACTGTCGATACTTGACATTGAGCGGAGAGGTACTTGTACATGGAGCGGAGAGGTATTTGTACATTGAGCGGAGAGGTACTTGTACATTGAGCGGAGAGGTACTGTCGACACTTGTACATTCAGCGGAGAGCTACTTGTACATGGAGCGGAGAGGTATTTGTACATTGAGCGGAGAGGTACTTGTACATGGAGCGGAGAGGTACTTGTACATAGAGCGGAGAGGTACTTATACATGGAGCGGAGAGGTATTTGTACATTGAGCGGAGAGGTACTTGTACATGGAGCGGAGAGGTACTTGTACATGAGAGCGGAGAGGTATTTGTACATGGAGCGGAAAGGTACTGTCGACACTTGTACATTGAGCGGAGAGCTACTTGTACATGGAGCGGAGAGGTACTTGTACATGAGAGCGGAGAGGTACTTGTACATGGAGCGGAGAGGTATTTGTACATGGAGCGGAGAGGTACTGTCGACACTTGACATTGAGCGGAGAGGTACTTGTACATGGAGCGGAGAGGTACTTGTACATGAGAGCGGAGAGGTATTTGTACATGGAGCGGAGAGGTACTGTCGACACTTGACATTGAGCGGAGAGGTACTTGTACATGGAGCGGAGAGGTACTTGTACATGGAGCGGAGAGGTACTTGTACATGGACCGGAGAGGTACTTGTACATGGAGCGGAGAGGTACTTGTACATGGAGCGGAGATGTACTTGTACATTGAGCGGAGAGGTACTTGTACATGGAGCAGAGATGTACTTGTACATGGAGCGGAGATGTACTTGTACATTGAGCGGAGAGGTACTTGTACATGGAGCGGAGAGGTACTTGTACATGGAGCGGAGATGTACTTGTACATGGAGCGGAGAGGTACTTGTACATGGAGCGGAGATGTACTTGTACATTGAGCGGAGAGGTACTTGTACATGGAGCAGAGATGTACTTGTACATGGAGCGGAGAGGTACTTGTACATGGAGCGGAGAGGTACTTGTACATGGAGCGGAGAGGTACTTGTACATGGAGCGGAGAGGTACTTGTACATTGAGCGGAGATGTACTTGTACATGGAGCGGAGAGGTACTTGTACATGGAGCGGAGAGGTACTTGTACATGGAGCGGAGAGGTACTTGTACATGGAGCGGAGAGGTACTTGTACATTGAGCGGAGAGGTACTTGTACATGGAGCGGAGAGGTACTTGTACATTGAGCGGAGAGGTACTTGTACATGGAGCGGAGAGGTACTTGTACATGGAGCGGAGAGGTACTTGTACATGGAGCGGAGAGGTACTTGTACATGGAGCGGAGAGGTACTTGTACATTGAGCGGAGATGTACTTGTACATGGAGCGGAGATGTACTTGTACATGGATCGGAGAGGTACTTGTACATGAGAGCGGAGAGGTACTGTCGACACTTGTACATTGAGCGTAGAGGTACTGTCGACACTTGTACATTGAGCGGAGAGGTACTTGTACATGGAGCGGAGAGGTACTGTCGACACTTGTACATTGAGCGGAGAGGTACTTGTACATTGAGCGGAGAGGTACTTGTACATGGAGCGCAGAGGTACTTGTACATTGAGCGGAGAGGTACTTGTACATGGAGCGGAGAGGTACTTGTACATGAGAGCGGAGAGGTACTTGTACATGGAGCGGAGAGGTACTTGTACATTGAGCGGAGAGGTACTGTCGACACTTGTACATTCAGCGGAGAGGTACTTGTACATGGAGCGGAGAGGTACTGTCGATACTTGACATTGAGCGGAGAGGTACTTGTACATGGAGCGGAGAGGTATTTGTACATTGAGCGGAGAGGTACTTGTACATTGAGCGGAGAGGTACTGTCGACACTTGTACATTCAGCGGAGAGCTACTTGTACATGGAGCGGAGAGGTATTTGTACATTGAGCGGAGAGGTACTTGTACATGGAGCGGAGAGGTACTTGTACATAGAGCGGAGAGGTACTTATACATGGAGCGGAGAGGTATTTGTACATTGAGCGGAGAGGTACTTGTACATGGAGCGGAGAGGTACTTGTACATGAGAGCGGAGAGGTATTTGTACATGGAGCGGAAAGGTACTGTCGACACTTGTACATTGAGCGGAGAGCTACTTGTACATGGAGCGGAGAGGTACTTGTACATGAGAGCGGAGAGGTACTTGTACATGGAGCGGAGAGGTATTTGTACATGGAGCGGAGAGGTACTGTCGACACTTGACATTGAGCGGAGAGGTACTTGTACATGGAGCGGAGAGGTACTTGTACATGAGAGCGGAGAGGTATTTGTACATGGAGCGGAGAGGTACTGTCGACACTTGACATTGAGCGGAGAGGTACTTGTACATGGAGCGGAGAGGTACTTGTACATGGAGCGGAGAGGTACTTGTACATGGACCGGAGAGGTACTTGTACATGGAGCGGAGAGGTACTTGTACATGGAGCGGAGATGTACTTGTACATTGAGCGGAGAGGTACTTGTACATGGAGCAGAGATGTACTTGTACATGGAGCGGAGATGTACTTGTACATTGAGCGGAGAGGTACTTGTACATGGAGCGGAGAGGTACTTGTACATGGAGCGGAGATGTACTTGTACATGGAGCGGAGAGGTACTTGTACATGGAGCGGAGATGTACTTGTACATTGAGCGGAGAGGTACTTGTACATGGAGCAGAGATGTACTTGTACATGGAGCGGAGAGGTACTTGTACATGGAGCGGAGAGGTACTTGTACATGGAGCGGAGAGGTACTTGTACATGGAGCGGAGAGGTACTTGTACATTGAGCGGAGAGGTACTTGTACATGGAGCGGAGAGGTACTTGTACATTGAGCGGAGATGTACTTGTACATGGAGCGGAGAGGTACTTGTACATGGATCGGAGAGGTACTTGTACATGGAGCGGAGAGGTACTTGTACATGGAGCGGAGAGGTACTTGTACATTGAGCGGAGATGTACTTGTACATGGAGCGGAGATGTACTTGTACATGGATCGGAGAGGTACTTGTACATGAGAGCGGAGAGGTACTGTCGACACTTGTACATTGAGCGTAGAGGTACTGTCGACACTTGTACATTGAGCGGAGAGGTACTTGTACATGGAGCGGAGAGGTACTGTCGACACTTGTACATTGAGCGGAGAGGTACTTGTACATTGAGCGGAGAGGTACTTGTACATGGAGCGCAGAGGTACTTGTACATTGAGCGGAGAGGTACTTGTACATGGAGCGGAGAGGTACTTGTACATGAGAGCGGAGAGGTACTTGTACATGGAGCGGAGAGGTACTTGTACATTGAGCGGAGAGGTACTGTCGACACTTGTACATTCAGCGGAGAGGTACTTGTACATGGAGCGGAGAGGTACTGTCGATACTTGACATTGAGCGGAGAGGTACTTGTACATGGAGCGGAGAGGTACTTGTACATGGAGCGGAGAGGTACTTGTACATGGAGCGGAGAGGTACTTGTACATTGAGCGGAGAGGTACTTGTACATGGAGCGGAGAGGTACTTGTACATTGAGCGGAGAGGTACTTGTACATGGAGCGGAGAGGTACTTGTACATGGAGCGGAGAGGTACTTGTACATGGAGCGGAGAGGTACTTGTACATGGAGCGGAGAGGTACTTGTACATTGAGCGGAGATGTACTTGTACATGGAGCGGAGATGTACTTGTACATGGATCGGAGAGGTACTTGTACATGAGAGCGGAGAGGTACTGTCGACACTTGTACATTCAGCGGAGAGGTACTTGTACATTGAGCGTAGAGGTACTGTCGACACTTGTACATTGAGCGGAGAGGTACTTGTACATGGAGCGGAGAGGTACTGTCGACACTTGTACATTGAGCGGAGAGGTACTTGTACATTGAGCGGAGAGGTACTTGTACATGGAGCGCAGAGGTACTTGTACATTGAGCGGAGAGGTGCTTGTACATGGAGCGGAGAGGTACTTGTACATGAGAGCGGAGAGGTACTTGTACATGGAGCGGAGAGGTACTTGTACATTGAGCGGAGAGGTACTGTCGACACTTGTACATTCAGCGGAGAGGTACTTGTACATGGAGCGGAGAGGTACTGTCGATACTTGACATTGAGCGGAGAGGTACTTGTACATGGAGCGGAGAGGTATTTGTACATTGAGCGGAGAGGTACTTGTACATTGAGCGGAGAGGTACTGTCGACACTTGTACATTCAGCGGAGAGCTACTTGTACATGGAGCGGAGAGGTATTTGTACATTGAGCGGAGAGGTACTTGTACATGGAGCGGAGAGGTACTTGTACATAGAGCGGAGAGGTACTTATACATGGAGCGGAGAGGTATTTGTACATTGAGCGGAGAGGTACTTGTACATGGAGCGGAGAGGTACTTGTACATGAGAGCGGAGAGGTATTTGTACATGGAGCGGAAAGGTACTGTCGACACTTGTACATTGAGCGGAGAGCTACTTGTACATGGAGCGGAGAGGTACTTGTACATGAGAGCGGAGAGGTACTTGTACATGGAGCGGAGAGGTATTTGTACATGGAGCGGAGAGGTACTGTCGACACTTGACATTGAGCGGAGAGGTACTTGTACATGGAGCGGAGAGGTACTTGTACATGAGAGCGGAGAGGTATTTGTACATGGAGCGGAGAGGTACTGTCGACACTTGACATTGAGCGGAGAGGTACTTGTACATGGAGCGGAGAGGTACTTGTACATGGACCGGAGAGGTACTTGTACATGGACCGGAGAGGTACTTGTACATGGAGCGGAGAGGTACTTGTACATGGAGCGGAGATGTACTTGTACATTGAGCGGAGAGGTACTTGTACATGGAGCAGAGATGTACTTGTACATGGAGCGGAGATGTACTTGTACATTGAGCGGAGAGGTACTTGTACATGGAGCGGAGAGGTACTTGTACATGGAGCGGAGATGTACTTGTACATGGAGCGGAGAGGTACTTGTACATGGAGCGGAGATGTACTTGTACATTGAGCGGAGAGGTACTTGTACATGGAGCAGAGATGTACTTGTACATGGAGCGGAGAGGTACTTGTACATGGAGCGGAGAGGTACTTGTACATGGAGCGGAGAGGTACTTGTACATGGAGCGGAGAGGTACTTGTACATTGAGCGGAGAGGTACTTGTACATGGAGCGGAGAGGTACTTGTACATTGAGCGGAGAGGTACTTGTACATGGAGCGGAGAGGTACTTGTACATGGAGCGGAGAGGTACTTGTACATGGAGCGGAGAGGTACTTGTACATGGAGCGGAGAGGTACTTGTACATTGAGCGGAGATGTACTTGTACATGGAGCGGAGATGTACTTGTACATGGATCGGAGAGGTACTTGTACATGAGAGCGGAGAGGTACTGTCGACACTTGTACATTGAGCGTAGAGGTACTGTCGACACTTGTACATTGAGCGGAGAGGTACTTGTACATGGAGCGGAGAGGTACTGTCGACACTTGTACATTGAGCGGAGAGGTACTTGTACATTGAGCGGAGAGGTACTTGTACATGGAGCGCAGAGGTACTTGTACATTGAGCGGAGAGGTACTTGTACATGGAGCGGAGAGGTACTTGTACATGAGAGCGGAGAGGTACTTGTACATGGAGCGGAGAGGTACTTGTACATTGAGCGGAGAGGTACTGTCGACACTTGTACATTCAGCGGAGAGGTACTTGTACATGGAGCGGAGAGGTACTGTCGATACTTGACATTGAGCGGAGAGGTACTTGTACATGGAGCGGAGAGGTATTTGTACATTGAGCGGAGAGGTACTTGTACATTGAGCGGAGAGGTACTGTCGACACTTGTACATTCAGCGGAGAGCTACTTGTACATGGAGCGGAGAGGTATTTGTACATTGAGCGGAGAGGTACTTGTACATGGAGCGGAGAGGTACTTGTACATAGAGCGGAGAGGTACTTATACATGGAGCGGAGAGGTATTTGTACATTGAGCGGAGAGGTACTTGTACATGGAGCGGAGAGGTACTTGTACATGAGAGCGGAGAGGTATTTGTACATGGAGCGGAAAGGTACTGTCGACACTTGTACATTGAGCGGAGAGCTACTTGTACATGGAGCGGAGAGGTACTTGTACATGAGAGCGGAGAGGTACTTGTACATGGAGCGGAGAGGTATTTGTACATGGAGCGGAGAGGTACTGTCGACACTTGACATTGAGCGGAGAGGTACTTGTACATGGAGCGGAGAGGTACTTGTACATGAGAGCGGAGAGGTATTTGTACATGGAGCGGAGAGGTACTGTCGACACTTGACATTGAGCGGAGAGGTACTTGTACATGGAGCGGAGAGGTACTTGTACATGGAGCGGAGAGGTACTTGTACATGGACCGGAGAGGTACTTGTACATGGAGCGGAGAGGTACTTGTACATGGAGCGGAGATGTACTTGTACATTGAGCGGAGAGGTACTTGTACATGGAGCAGAGATGTACTTGTACATGGAGCGGAGATGTACTTGTACATTGAGCGGAGAGGTACTTGTACATGGAGCGGAGAGGTACTTGTACATGGAGCGGAGATGTACTTGTACATGGAGCGGAGAGGTACTTGTACATGGAGCGGAGATGTACTTGTACATTGAGCGGAGAGGTACTTGTACATGGAGCAGAGATGTACTTGTACATGGAGCGGAGAGGTACTTGTACATGGAGCGGAGAGGTACTTGTACATGGAGCGGAGAGGTACTTGTACATGGAGCGGAGAGGTACTTGTACATTGAGCGGAGAGGTACTTGTACATGGAGCGGAGAGGTACTTGTACATTGAGCGGAGAGGTACTTGTACATGGAGCGGAGAGGTACTTGTACATGGAGCGGAGAGGTACTTGTACATGGAGCGGAGAGGTACTTGTACATGGAGCGGAGAGGTACTTGTACATTGAGCGGAGATGTACTTGTACATGGAGCGGAGATGTACTTGTACATGGATCGGAGAGGTACTTGTACATGAGAGCGGAGAGGTACTGTCGACACTTGTACATTGAGCGTAGAGGTACTGTCGACACTTGTACATTGAGCGGAGAGGTACTTGTACATGGAGCGGAGAGGTACTGTCGACACTTGTACATTGAGCGGAGAGGTACTTGTACATTGAGCGGAGAGGTACTTGTACATGGAGCGCAGAGGTACTTGTACATTGAGCGGAGAGGTACTTGTACATGGAGCGGAGAGGTACTTGTACATGAGAGCGGAGAGGTACTTGTACATGGAGCGGAGAGGTACTTGTACATTGAGCGGAGAGGTACTGTCGACACTTGTACATTCAGCGGAGAGGTACTTGTACATGGAGCGGAGAGGTACTGTCGATACTTGACATTGAGCGGAGAAGTACTTGTACATGGAGCGGAGAGGTATTTGTACATTGAGCGGAGAGGTACTTGTACATTGAGCGGAGAGGTACTGTCGACACTTGTACATTCAGCGGAGAGGTACTTGTACATGGAGCGGAGAGGTACTGTCGATACTTGACATTGAGCGGAGAGGTACTTGTACATGGAGCGGAGAGGTACTTGTACATGGAGCGGAGAGGTACTTGTACATGGAGCGGAGAGGTACTTGTACATTGAGCGGAGAGGTACTTGTACATGGAGCGGAGAGGTACTTGTACATTGAGCGGAGAGGTACTTGTACATGGAGCGGAGAGGTACTTGTACATGGAGCGGAGAGGTACTTGTACATGGAGCGGAGAGGTACTTGTACATGGAGCGGAGAGGTACTTGTACATTGAGCGGAGATGTACTTGTACATGGAGCGGAGATGTACTTGTACATGGATTGGAGAGGTACTTGTACATGAGAGCGGAGAGGTACTGTCGACACTTGTACATTCAGCGGAGAGGTACTTGTACATTGAGCGTAGAGGTACTGTCGACACTTGTACATTGAGCGGAGAGGTACTTGTACATGGAGCGGAGAGGTACTGTCGACACTTGTACATTGAGCGGAGAGGTACTTGTACATTGAGCGGAGAGGTACTTGTACATGGAGCGCAGAGGTACTTGTACATTGAGCGGAGAGGTACTTGTACATGGAGCGGAGAGGTACTTGTACATGAGAGCGGAGAGGTACTTGTACATGGAGCGGAGAGGTACTTGTACATTGAGCGGAGAGGTACTGTCGACACTTGTACATTCAGCGGAGAGGTACTTGTACATGGAGCGGAGAGGTACTGTCGATACTTGACATTGAGCGGAGAGGTACTTGTACATGGAGCGGAGAGGTATTTGTACATTGAGCGGAGAGGTACTTGTACATTGAGCGGAGAGGTACTGTCGACACTTGTACATTCAGCGGAGAGCTACTTGTACATGGAGCGGAGAGGTATTTGTACATTGAGCGGAGAGGTACTTGTACATGGAGCGGAGAGGTACTTGTACATAGAGCGGAGAGGTACTTATACATGGAGCGGAGAGGTATTTGTACATTGAGCGGAGAGGTACTTGTACATGGAGCGGAGAGGTACTTGTACATGAGAGCGGAGAGGTATTTGTACATGGAGCGGAAAGGTACTGTCGACACTTGTACATTGAGCGGAGAGCTACTTGTACATGGAGCGGAGAGGTACTTGTACATGAGAGCGGAGAGGTACTTGTACATGGAGCGGAGAGGTATTTGTACATGGAGCGGAGAGGTACTGTCGACACTTGACATTGAGCGGAGAGGTACTTGTACATGGAGCGGAGAGGTACTTGTACATGAGAGCGGAGAGGTATTTGTACATGGAGCGGAGAGGTACTGTCGACACTTGACATTGAGCGGAGAGGTACTTGTACATGGAGCGGAGAGGTACTTGTACATGGAGCGGAGAGGTACTTGTACATGGACCGGAGAGGTACTTGTACATGGAGCGGAGAGGTACTTGTACATGGAGCGGAGATGTACTTGTACATTGAGCGGAGAGGTACTTGTACATGGAGCAGAGATGTACTTGTACATGGAGCGGAGATGTACTTGTACATTGAGCGGAGAGGTACTTGTACATGGAGCGGAGAGGTACTTGTACATGGAGCGGAGATGTACTTGTACATGGAGCGGAGAGGTACTTGTACATGGAGCGGAGATGTACTTGTACATTGAGCGGAGAGGTACTTGTACATGGAGCAGAGATGTACTTGTACATGGAGCGGAGAGGTACTTGTACATGGAGCGGAGAGGTACTTGTACATGGAGCGGAGAGGTACTTGTACATGGAGCGGAGAGGTACTTGTACATTGAGCGGAGAGGTACTTGTACATGGAGCGGAGAGGTACTTGTACATTGAGCGGAGAGGTACTTGTACATGGAGCGGAGAGGTACTTGTACATGGAGCGGAGAGGTACTTGTACATGGAGCGGAGAGGTACTTGTACATGGAGCGGAGAGGTACTTGTACATTGAGCGGAGATGTACTTGTACATGGAGCGGAGATGTACTTGTACATGGATCGGAGAGGTACTTGTACATGAGAGCGGAGAGGTACTGTCGACACTTGTACATTGAGCGTAGAGGTACTGTCGACACTTGTACATTGAGCGGAGAGGTACTTGTACATGGAGCGGAGAGGTACTGTCGACACTTGTACATTGAGCGGAGAGGTACTTGTACATTGAGCGGAGAGGTACTTGTACATTGAGCGGAGAGGTACTTGTACATGGAGCGGAGAGGTACTTGTACATGGAGCGGAGAGGTACTTGTACATGGAGCGGAGAGGTACTTGTACATGGAGCGGAGAGGTACTTGTACATTGAGCGGAGATGTACTTGTACATGGAGCGGAGATGTACTTGTACATGGATTGGAGAGGTACTTGTACATGAGAGCGGAGAGGTACTGTCGACACTTGTACATTCAGCGGAGAGGTACTTGTACATTGAGCGTAGAGGTACTGTCGACACTTGTACATTGAGCGGAGAGGTACTTGTACATGGAGCGGAGAGGTACTGTCGACACTTGTACATTGAGCGGAGAGGTACTTGTACATTGAGCGGAGAGGTACTTGTACATGGAGCGCAGAGGTACTTGTACATTGAGCGGAGAGGTACTTGTACATGGAGCGGAGAGGTACTTGTACATGAGAGCGGAGAGGTACTTGTACATGGAGCGGAGAGGTACTTGTACATTGAGCGGAGAGGTACTGTCGACACTTGTACATTCAGCGGAGAGGTACTTGTACATGGAGCGGAGAGGTACTGTCGATACTTGACATTGAGCGGAGAGGTACTTGTACATGGAGCGGAGAGGTATTTGTACATTGAGCGGAGAGGTACTTGTACATTGAGCGGAGAGGTACTGTCGACACTTGTACATTCAGCGGAGAGCTACTTGTACATGGAGCGGAGAGGTATTTGTACATTGAGCGGAGAGGTACTTGTACATGGAGCGGAGAGGTACTTGTACATAGAGCGGAGAGGTACTTATACATGGAGCGGAGAGGTATTTGTACATTGAGCGGAGAGGTACTTGTACATGGAGCGGAGAGGTACTTGTACATGAGAGCGGAGAGGTATTTGTACATGGAGCGGAAAGGTACTGTCGACACTTGTACATTGAGCGGAGAGCTACTTGTACATGGAGCGGAGAGGTACTTGTACATGGAGCGGAGAGGTACTTGTACATGGAGCGGAGAGGTACTTGTACATGGAGCGGAGAGGTACTTGTACATGGAGCGGAGAGGTACTTGTACATTGAGCGGAGATGTACTTGTACATGGAGCGGAGATGTACTTGTACATGGATTGGAGAGGTACTTGTACATGAGAGCGGAGAGGTACTGTCGACACTTGTACATTCAGCGGAGAGGTACTTGTACATTGAGCGTAGAGGTACTGTCGACACTTGTACATTGAGCGGAGAGGTACTTGTACATGGAGCGGAGAGGTACTGTCGACACTTGTACATTGAGCGGAGAGGTACTTGTACATTGAGCGGAGAGGTACTTGTACATGGAGCGCAGAGGTACTTGTACATTGAGCGGAGAGGTACTTGTACATGGAGCGGAGAGGTACTTGTACATGAGAGCGGAGAGGTACTTGTACATGGAGCGGAGAGGTACTTGTACATTGAGCGGAGAGGTACTGTCGACACTTGTACATTCAGCGGAGAGGTACTTGTACATGGAGCGGAGAGGTACTGTCGATACTTGACATTGAGCGGAGAGGTACTTGTACATGGAGCGGAGAGGTATTTGTACATTGAGCGGAGAGGTACTTGTACATTGAGCGGAGAGGTACTGTCGACACTTGTACATTCAGCGGAGAGCTACTTGTACATGGAGCGGAGAGGTATTTGTACATTGAGCGGAGAGGTACTTGTACATGGAGCGGAGAGGTACTTGTACATAGAGCGGAGAGGTACTTATACATGGAGCGGAGAGGTATTTGTACATTGAGCGGAGAGGTACTTGTACATGGAGCGGAGAGGTACTTGTACATGAGAGCGGAGAGGTATTTGTACATGGAGCGGAAAGGTACTGTCGACACTTGTACATTGAGCGGAGAGCTACTTGTACATGGAGCGGAGAGGTACTTGTACATGAGAGCGGAGAGGTACTTGTACATGGAGCGGAGAGGTATTTGTACATGGAGCGGAGAGGTACTGTCGACACTTGACATTGAGCGGAGAGGTACTTGTACATGGAGCGGAGAGGTACTTGTACATGAGAGCGGAGAGGTATTTGTACATGGAGCGGAGAGGTACTGTCGACACTTGACATTGAGCGGAGAGGTACTTGTACATGGAGCGGAGAGGTACTTGTACATGGAGCGGAGAGGTACTTGTACATGGACCGGAGAGGTACTTGTACATGGAGCGGAGAGGTACTTGTACATGGAGCGGAGATGTACTTGTACATTGAGCGGAGAGGTACTTGTACATGGAGCAGAGATGTACTTGTACATGGAGCGGAGATGTACTTGTACATTGAGCGGAGAGGTACTTGTACATGGAGCGGAGAGGTACTTGTACATGGAGCGGAGATGTACTTGTACATGGAGCGGAGAGGTACTTGTACATGGAGCGGAGATGTACTTGTACATTGAGCGGAGAGGTACTTGTACATGGAGCAGAGATGTACTTGTACATGGAGCGGAGAGGTACTTGTACATGGAGCGGAGAGGTACTTGTACATGGAGCGGAGAGGTACTTGTACATGGAGCGGAGAGGTACTTGTACATTGAGCGGAGAGGTACTTGTACATGGAGCGGAGAGGTACTTGTACATTGAGCGGAGAGGTACTTGTACATGGAGCGGAGAGGTACTTGTACATGGAGCGGAGAGGTACTTGTACATGGAGCGGAGAGGTACTTGTACATGGAGCGGAGAGGTACTTGTACATTGAGCGGAGATGTACTTGTACATGGAGCGGAGATGTACTTGTACATGGATCGGAGAGGTACTTGTACATGAGAGCGGAGAGGTACTGTCGACACTTGTACATTGAGCGTAGAGGTACTGTCGACACTTGTACATTGAGCGGAGAGGTACTTGTACATGGAGCGGAGAGGTACTGTCGACACTTGTACATTGAGCGGAGAGGTACTTGTACATTGAGCGGAGAGGTACTTGTACATGGAGCGCAGAGGTACTTGTACATTGAGCGGAGAGGTACTTGTACATGGAGCGGAGAGGTACTTGTACATGAGAGCGGAGAGGTACTTGTACATGGAGCGGAGAGGTACTTGTACATTGAGCGGAGAGGTACTGTCGACACTTGTACATTCAGCGGAGAGGTACTTGTACATGGAGCGGAGAGGTACTGTCGATACTTGACATTGAGCGGAGAGGTACTTGTACATGGAGCGGAGAGGTATTTGTACATTGAGCGGAGAGGTACTTGTACATTGAGCGGAGAGGTACTGTCGACACTTGTACATTCAGCGGAGAGCTACTTGTACATGGAGCGGAGAGGTATTTGTACATTGAGCGGAGAGGTACTTGTACATGGAGCGGAGAGGTACTTGTACATAGAGCGGAGAGGTACTTATACATGGAGCGGAGAGGTATTTGTACATTGAGCGGAGAGGTACTTGTACATGGAGCGGAGAGGTACTTGTACATTGAGCGGAGAGGTACTTGTACATGGAGCGGAGATGTACTTGTACATTGAGCGGAGAGGTACTGGTACATGGAGCGGAGATGTACTTGTACATTGAGCGGAGAGGTACTTGTACATGGAGTGGAGATGTACTTGTACATTGAGCGGAGAGGTACTGGTACATGGAGCGGAGATGTACTTGTACATTGAGCGGAGAGGTACTTGTACATGGAGTGGAGATGTACTTGTACATTGAGCGGAGAGGTACTGGTACATGGAGCGGAGATGTACTTGTACATTGAGCGGAGAGGTACTTGTACATGGAGTGGAGATGTACTTGTACATGGAGCGGGGATGTACTTGTACATTGAGCGGAGAGGTACTTGTACATGGAGCGGAGATGTACTTGTACATGGAGCGGAGAGGTACTTGTACATGGAGCGGAGAGGTACTTGTACATGGAGCGGAGATGTACTTGTACATGGAGCGGAGATGTACTTGTACATGGAGCGGAGAGGTACTTGTACATGGAGCGGAGAGGTACTTATACATTGAGCGGAGACGTACTTGTACATGGAGCGGAGATGTACTTGTACATTGAGCGGAGAGGTACTTGTACATTGAGCGGAGAGGTACTGGTACATGGAGCGGAGATGTACTTGTACATTGAGCGGAGAGGTACTTGTACATGGAGCGGAGAGGTACTTGTACATTGAGCGGAGAGGTACTTGTACATTGAGCGGAGACGTACTTGTACATTGAGCGGAGATGTACTTGTACATTGAGCGGAGATGTACTTGTACATTGAGCGGAGAGGTACTGGTACATGGAGCGGAGAGGTACTTGTACATGGAGCGGAGAGGTATTTGTACATGGAGCGGAGAGGTATTTGTACATGGAGCGGAGAGGTACTTGTACATTGAGCGGAGAGGTACTTGTACATGGAGCGGAGAGGTACTTGTACATGGAGCGGAGAGGTACTTGTACATGTAGCGGAGAGGTGCTTGTACATGGAGCGGAGAGGTACTTGTACATGGAGCGGAGAGGTATTTGTACATGGAGCGGAGAGGTACTTGTACATGGAGCGGAGAGGTACTTGTACATTCAGCGGAGAGGTACTTGTACATTGAGCGGAGAGGTACTTGTAGATGGAGCGGAGAGGTACTGTCGACACTTGTACATTGAGCGGAGAGGTACTTGTACATGGAGCGGAGAGGTACTTGTACATGGAGCGGAGAGGTACTGTCGACACTTGTACATTGAGCGGAGAGGTACTTGTACATGGAGCGGAGAGGTACTTGTACATGGAGCGGAGATGTACTTGTACAGGGAGCGGAGAGGTACTTGTACATTGAGCGGAGAGGTACTTGTACATGGAGCGGAGAGGTACTTGTACATGGAGCGGAGAGGTACTTGTACATGGAGCGGAGAGGTACTTGTACATTGAGCGGAGAGGTACTTGTACATGGAGCGGAGAGGTACTTGTACATGGAGCGGAGAGGTACTTGTACATGGAGCGGAGAGGTACTTGTACATTGAGCGGAGAGGTACTTGTACATGGAGCGGAGAGGTACTTGTACATGGAGCGGAGAGGTACTTGTACATGGAGCGGAGAGGTACTTGTACATGGAGCGGAGAGGTACTTGTACATTGAGCGGAGATGTACTTGTACATGGAGCGGAGATGTACTTGTACATGGATCGGAGAGGTACTTGTACATGAGAGCGGAGAGGTACTGTCGACACTTGTACATTGAGCGTAGAGGTACTGTCGACACTTGTACATTGAGCGGAGAGGTACTTGTACATGGAGCGGAGAGGTACTGTCGACACTTGTACATTGAGCGGAGAGGTACTTGTACATTGAGCGGAGAGGTACTTGTACATGGAGCGCAGAGGTACTTGTACATTGAGCGGAGAGGTACTTGTACATGGAGCGGAGAGGTACTTGTACATGAGAGCGGAGAGGTACTTGTACATGGAGCGGAGAGGTACTTGTACATTGAGCGGAGAGGTACTGTCGACACTTGTACATTCAGCGGAGAGGTACTTGTACATGGAGCGGAGAGGTACTGTCGATACTTGACATTGAGCGGAGAGGTACTTGTACATGGAGCGGAGAGGTACTTGTACATGGAGCGGAGAGGTACTTGTACATGGAGCGGAGAGGTACTTGTACATTGAGCGGAGAGGTACTTGTACATGGAGCGGAGAGGTACTTGTACATTGAGCGGAGAGGTACTTGTACATGGAGCGGAGAGGTACTTGTACATGGAGCGGAGAGGTACTTGTACATGGAGCGGAGAGGTACTTGTACATGGAGCGGAGAGGTACTTGTACATTGAGCGGAGATGTACTTGTACATGGAGCGGAGATGTACTTGTACATGGATCGGAGAGGTACTTGTACATGAGAGCGGAGAGGTACTGTCGACACTTGTACATTCAGCGGAGAGGTACTTGTACATTGAGCGTAGAGGTACTGTCGACACTTGTACATTGAGCGGAGAGGTACTTGTACATGTAGCGGAGAGGTACTGTCGACACTTGTACATTGAGCGGAGAGGTACTTGTACATTGAGCGGAGAGGTACTTGTACATGGAGCGCAGAGGTACTTGTACATTGAGCGGAGAGGTACTTGTACATGGAGCGGAGAGGTACTTGTACATGAGAGCGGAGAGGTACTTGTACATGGAGCGGAGAGGTACTTGTACATTGAGCGGAGAGGTACTGTCGACACTTGTACATTCAGCGGAGAGGTACTTGTACATGGAGCGGAGAGGTACTGTCGATACTTGACATTGAGCGGAGAGGTACTTGTACATGGAGCGGAGAGGTATTTGTACATTGAGCGGAGAGGTACTTGTACATTGAGCGGAGAGGTACTGTCGACACTTGTACATTCAGCGGAGAGCTACTTGTACATGGAGCGGAGAGGTATTTGTACATTGAGCGGAGAGGTACTTGTACATGGAGCGGAGAGGTACTTGTACATAGAGCGGAGAGGTACTTATACATGGAGCGGAGAGGTATTTGTACATTGAGCGGAGAGGTACTTGTACATGGAGCGGAGAGGTACTTGTACATGAGAGCGGAGAGGTATTTGTACATGGAGCGGAAAGGTACTGTCGACACTTGTACATTGAGCGGAGAGCTACTTGTACATGGAGCGGAGAGGTACTTGTACATGAGAGCGGAGAGGTACTTGTACATGGAGCGGAGAGGTATTTGTACATGGAGCGGAGAGGTACTGTCGACACTTGACATTGAGCGGAGAGGTACTTGTACATGGAGCGGAGAGGTACTTGTACATGGAGCGGAGAGGTACTTGTACATGGACCGGAGAGGTACTTGTACATGGAGCGGAGAGGTACTTGTACATTGAGCGGAGAGGTACTTGTACATGGAGCGGAGAGGTACTTGTACATGGAGCGGAGAGGTACTTGTACATGGAGCGGAGAGGTACTTGTACATGGAGCGGAGAGGTACTTGTACATTGAGCGGAGATGTACTTGAACATGGAGCGGAGATGTACTTGTACATGGATCGGAGAGGTACTTGTACATGAGAGCGGAGAGGTACTGTCGACACTTGTACATTCAGCGGAGAGGTACTTGTACATTGAGCGTAGAGGTACTGTCGACACTTGTACATTGAGCGGAGAGGTACTTGTACATGGAGCGGAGAGGTACTGTCGACACTTGTACATTGAGCGGAGAGGTACTTGTACATTGAGCGGAGAGGTACTTGTACATGGAGCGCAGAGGTACTTGTACATTGAGCGGAGAGGTACTTGTACATGGAGCGGAGAGGTACTTGTACATGAGAGCGGAGAGGTACTTGTACATGGAGCGGAGAGGTACTTGTACATTGAGCGGAGAGGTACTGTCGACACTTGTACATTCAGCGGAGAGGTACTTGTACATGGAGCGGAGAGGTACTGTCGATACTTGACATTGAGCGGAGAGGTACTTGTACATGGAGCGGAGAGGTATTTGTACATTGAGCGGAGAGGTACTTGTACATTGAGCGGAGAGGTACTGTCGACACTTGTACATTCAGCGGAGAGCTACTTGTACATGGAGCGGAGAGGTATTTGTACATTGAGCGGAGAGGTACTTGTACATGGAGCGGAGAGGTACTTGTACATAGAGCGGAGAGGTACTTATACATGGAGCGGAGAGGTATTTGTACATTGAGCGGAGAGGTACTTGTACATGGAGCGGAGAGGTACTTGTACATGAGAGCGGAGAGGTATTTGTACATGGAGCGGAAAGGTACTGTCGACACTTGTACATTGAGCGGAGAGCTACTTGTACATGGAGCGGAGAGGTACTTGTACATGAGAGCGGAGAGGTACTTGTACATGGAGCGGAGAGGTATTTGTACATGGAGCGGAGAGGACTTGACATTGAGCGGAGAGGTACTTGTACATGGAGCGGAGAGGTACTTGTACATGGAGCGGAGAGGTACTTGTACATGGACCGGAGAGGTACTTGTACATGGAGCGGAGAGGTACTTGTACATGGAGCGGAGATGTACTTGTACATTGAGCGGAGAGGTACTTGTACATGGAGCGGAGAGGTACTTGTACATGGAGCGGAGATGTACTTGTACATGGAGCGGAGAGGTACTTGTACATGGAGCGGAGATGTACTTGTACATTGAGCGGAGAGGTACTTGTACATGGAGCAGAGATGTACTTGTACATGGAGCGGAGAGGTACTTGTACATGGAGCGGAGAGGTACTTGTACATGGAGCGGAGAGGTACTTGTACATGGAGCGGAGAGGTACTTGTACATTGAGCGGAGAGGTACTTGTACATGGAGCGGAGAGGTACTTGTACATTGAGCGGAGAGGTACTTGTACATGGAGCGGAGAGGTACTTGTACATGGAGCGGAGAGGTACTTGTACATTGAGCGGAGATGTACTTGTACATGGAGCGGAGATGTACTTGTACATGGATCGGAGAGGTACTTGTACATGAGAGCGGAGAGGTACTGTCGACACTTGTACATTGAGCGTAGAGGTACTGTCGACACTTGTACATTGAGCGGAGAGGTACTTGTACATGGAGCGGAGAGGTACTGTCGACACTTGTACATTGAGCGGAGAGGTACTTGTACATTGAGCGGAGAGGTACTTGTACATGGAGCGCAGAGGTACTTGTACATTGAGCGGAGAGGTACTTGTACATGGAGCGGAGAGGTACTTGTACATGAGAGCGGAGAGGTACTTGTACATGGAGCGGAAAGGTACTTGTACATTGAGCGGAGAGGTACTGTCGACACTTGTACATTCAGCGGAGAGGTACTTGTACATGGAGCGGAGAGGTACTGTCGATACTTGACATTGAGCGGAGAAGTACTTGTACATGGAGCGGAGAGGTATTTGTACATTGAGCGGAGAGGTACTTGTACATTGAGCGGAGAGGTACTGTCGACACTTGTACATTCAGCGGAGAGCTACTTGTACATGGAACGGAGAGGTATTTGTACATTGAGCGGAGAGGTACTTGTACATGGAGCGGAGAGGTACTTGTACATAGAGCGGAGAGGTACTTATACATGGAGCGGAGAGGTATTTGTACATTGAGCGGAGAGGTACTTGTACATGGAGCGGAGAGGTACTTGTACATGAGAGCGGAGAGGTATTTGTACATGGAGCGGAAAGGTACTGTCGACACTTGTACATTGAGCGGAGAGCTACTTGTACATGGAGCGGAGAGGTACTTGTACATGAGAGCGGAGAGGTACTTGTACATGGAGCGGAGAGGTATTTGTACATGGAGCGGAGAGGTACTGTCGACACTTGACATTGAGCGGAGAGGTACTTGTACATGGAGCGGAGAGGTACTTGTACATGAGAGCGGAGAGGTATTTGTACATGGAGCGGAGAGGTACTGTCGACACTTGACATTGAGCGGAGAGGTACTTGTACATGGAGCGGAGAGGTACTTGTACATGGAGCGGAGAGGTACTTGTACATGGACCGGAGAGGTACTTGTACATGGAGCGGAGAGGTACTTGTACATGGAGCGGAGATGTACTTGTACATTGAGCGGAGAGGTACTTGTACATGGAGCAGAGATGTACTTGTACATGGAGCGGAGATGTACTTGTACATTGAGCGGAGAGGTACTTGTACATGGAGCGGAGAGGTACTTGTACATGGAGCGGAGATGTACTTGTACATGGAGCGGAGAGGTACTTGTACATGGAGCGGAGATGTACTTGTACATTGAGCGGAGAGGTACTTGTACATGGAGCAGAGATGTACTTGTACATGGAGCGGAGAGGTACTTGTACATGGAGCGGAGAGGTACTTGTACATGGAGCGGAGAGGTACTTGTACATGGAGCGGAGAGGTACTTGTACATTGAGCGGAGAGGTACTTGTACATGGAGCGGAGAGGTACTTGTACATTGAGCGGAGAGGTACTTGTACATGGAGCGGAGAGGTACTTGTACATGGATCGGAGAGGTACTTGTACATGGAGCGGAGAGGTACTTGTACATGGAGCGGAGAGGTACTTGTACATTGAGCGGAGATGTACTTGTACATGGAGCGGAGATGTACTTGTACATGGATCGGAGAGGTACTTGTACATGAGAGCGGAGAGGTACTGTCGACACTTGTACATTGAGCGTAGAGGTACTGTCGACACTTGTACATTGAGCGGAGAGGTACTTGTACATGGATCGGAGAGGTACTGTCGACACTTGTACATTGAGCGGAGAGGTACTTGTACATTGAGCGGAGAGGTACTTGTACATGGAGCGCAGAGGTACTTGTACATTGAGCGGAGAGGTACTTGTACATGGAGCGGAGAGGTACTTGTACATGAGAGCGCAGAGGTACTTGTACATGGAGCGGAGAGGTACTTGTACATTGAGCGGAGAGGTACTGTCGACACTTGTACATTCAGCGGAGAGGTACTTGTACATGGAGCGGAGAGGTACTGTCGATACTTGACATTGAGCGGAGAGGTACTTGTACATGGAGCGGAGAGGTACTTGTACATGGAGCGGAGAGGTACTTGTACATGGAGCGGAGAGGTACTTGTACATTGAGCGGAGAGGTACTTGTACATGGAGCGGAGAGGTACTTGTACATTGAGCGGAGAGGTACTTGTACATGGAGCGGAGAGGTACTTGTACATGGAGCGGAGAGGTACTTGTACATGGAGCGGAGATGTACTTGTACATGGAGCGGAGATGTACTTGTACATGGATTGGAGAGGTACTTGTACATGAGAGCGGAGAGGTACTGTCGACACTTGTACATTCAGCGGAGAGGTACTTGTACATTGAGCGTAGAGGTACTGTCGACACTTGTACATTGAGCGGAGAGGTACTTGTACATGGAGCGGAGAGGTACTGTCGACACTTGTACATTGAGCGGAGAGGTACTTGTACATTGAGCGGAGAGGTACTTGTACATGGAGCGCAGAGGTACTTGTACATTGAGCGGAGAGGTACTTGTACATGGAGCGGAGAGGTACTTGTACATGAGAGCGGAGAGGTACTTGTACATGGAGCGGAGAGGTACTTGTACATTGAGCGGAGAGGTACTGTCGACACTTGTACATTCAGCGGAGAGGTACTTGTACATGGAGCGGAGAGGTACTGTCGATACTTGACATTGAGCGGAGAGGTACTTGTACATGGAGCGGAGAGGTATTTGTACATTGAGCGGAGAGGTACTTGTACATTGAGCGGAGAGGTACTGTCGACACTTGTACATTCAGCGGAGAGCTACTTGTACATGGAGCGGAGAGGTATTTGTACATTGAGCGGAGAGGTACTTGTACATGGAGCGGAGAGGTACTTGTACATAGAGCGGAGAGGTACTTATACATGGAGCGGAGAGGTATTTGTACATTGAGCGGAGAGGTACTTGTACATGGAGCGGAGAGGTACTTGTACATGAGAGCGGAGAGGTATTTGTACATGGAGCGGAAAGGTACTGTCGACACTTGTACATTGAGCGGAGAGCTACTTGTACATGGAGCGGAGAGGTACTTGTACATGAGAGCGGAGACGTACTTGT
The DNA here is from genome assembly GCF_964638095.1 of Poromitra crassiceps. Classification (NCBI taxonomy): domain Eukaryota; kingdom Metazoa; phylum Chordata; class Actinopteri; order Beryciformes; family Melamphaidae; genus Poromitra; species Poromitra crassiceps. The sequence continues at coordinate 1,544,473 of NW_028152259.1, forward strand.
ACATGGAGCGGAGAGGTATTTGTACATGGAGCGGAGAGGTACTGTCGACACTTGACATTGAGCGGAGAGGTACTTGTACATGGAGCGGAGAGGTACTTGTACATGAGAGCGGAGAGGTATTTGTACATGGAGCGGAGAGGTACTGTCGACACTTGACATTGAGCGGAGAGGTACTTGTACATGGAGCGGAGAGGTACTTGTACATGGAGCGGAGAGGTACTTGTACATGGACCGGAGAGGTACTTGTACATGGAGCGGAGAGGTACTTGTACATGGAGCGGAGATGTACTTGTACATTGAGCGGAGAGGTACTTGTACATGGAGCAGAGATGTACTTGTACATGGAGCGGAGATGTACTTGTACATTGAGCGGAGAGGTACTTGTACATGGAGCGGAGAGGTACTTGTACATGGAGCGGAGATGTACTTGTACATGGAGCGGAGAGGTACTTGTACATTGAGCGGAGAGGTACTTGTACATGGAGCAGAGATGTACTTGTACATGGAGCGGAGAGGTACTTGTACATGGAGCGGAGAGGTACTTGTACATGGAGCGGAGAGGTACTTGTACATGGAGCGGAGAGGTACTTGTACATTGAGCGGAGAGGTACTTGTACATGGAGCGGAGAGGTACTTGTACATTGAGCGGAGAGGTACTTGTACATGGAGCGGAGAGGTACTTGTACATGGAGCGGAGAGGTACTTGTACATGGAGCGGAGAGGTACTTGTACATGGAGCGGAGAGGTACTTGTACATTGAGCGGAGATGTACTTGTACATGGAGCGGAGATGTACTTGTACATGGATCGGAGAGGTACTTGTACATGAGAGCGGAGAGGTACTGTCGACACTTGTACATTGAGCGTAGAGGTACTGTCGACACTTGTACATTGAGCGGAGAGGTACTTGTACATGGAGCGGAGAGGTACTGTCGACACTTGTACATTGAGCGGAGAGGTACTTGTACATTGAGCGGAGAGGTACTTGTACATGGAGCGCAGAGGTACTTGTACATTGAGCGGAGAGGTACTTGTACATGGAGCGGAGAGGTACTTGTACATGAGAGCGGAGAGGTACTGTCGACACTTGTACATTGAGCGTAGAGGTACTGTCGACACTTGTACATTGAGCGGAGAGGTACTTGTACATGGAGCGGAGAGGTACTGTCGACACTTGTACATTGAGCGGAGAGGTACTTGTACATTGAGCGGAGAGGTACTTGTACATTGAGCGGAGAGGTACTTGTACATGGAGCGGAGAGGTACTTGTACATGGAGCGGAGAGGTACTTGTACATGGAGCGGAGAGGTACTTGTACATGGAGCGGAGAGGTACTTGTACATTGAGCGGAGATGTACTTGTACATGGAGCGGAGATGTACTTGTACATGGATTGGAGAGGTACTTGTACATGAGAGCGGAGAGGTACTGTCGACACTTGTACATTCAGCGGAGAGGTACTTGTACATTGAGCGTAGAGGTACTGTCGACACTTGTACATTGAGCGGAGAGGTACTTGTACATGGAGCGGAGAGGTACTGTCGACACTTGTACATTGAGCGGAGAGGTACTTGTACATTGAGCGGAGAGGTACTTGTACATGGAGCGCAGAGGTACTTGTACATTGAGCGGAGAGGTACTTGTACATGGAGCGGAGAGGTACTTGTACATGAGAGCGGAGAGGTACTTGTACATGGAGCGGAGAGGTACTTGTACATTGAGCGGAGAGGTACTGTCGACACTTGTACATTCAGCGGAGAGGTACTTGTACATGGAGCGGAGAGGTACTGTCGATACTTGACATTGAGCGGAGAGGTACTTGTACATGGAGCGGAGAGGTATTTGTACATTGAGCGGAGAGGTACTTGTACATTGAGCGGAGAGGTACTGTCGACACTTGTACATTCAGCGGAGAGCTACTTGTACATGGAGCGGAGAGGTATTTGTACATTGAGCGGAGAGGTACTTGTACATGGAGCGGAGAGGTACTTGTACATAGAGCGGAGAGGTACTTATACATGGAGCGGAGAGGTATTTGTACATTGAGCGGAGAGGTACTTGTACATGGAGCGGAGAGGTACTTGTACATGAGAGCGGAGAGGTATTTGTACATGGAGCGGAAAGGTACTGTCGACACTTGTACATTGAGCGGAGAGCTACTTGTACATGGAGCGGAGAGGTACTTGTACATGAGAGCGGAGAGGTACTTGTACATGGAGCGGAGAGGTATTTGTACATGGAGCGGAGAGGTACTGTCGACACTTGACATTGAGCGGAGAGGTACTTGTACATGGAGCGGAGAGGTACTTGTACATGAGAGCGGAGAGGTATTTGTACATGGAGCGGAGAGGTACTGTCGACACTTGACATTGAGCGGAGAGGTACTTGTACATGGAGCGGAGAGGTACTTGTACATGGAGCGGAGAGGTACTTGTACATGGACCGGAGAGGTACTTGTACATGGAGCGGAGAGGTACTTGTACATGGAGCGGAGATGTACTTGTACATTGAGCGGAGAGGTACTTGTACATGGAGCAGAGATGTACTTGTACATGGAGCGGAGATGTACTTGTACATTGAGCGGAGAGGTACTTGTACATGGAGCGGAGAGGTACTTGTACATGGAGCGGAGATGTACTTGTACATGGAGCGGAGAGGTACTTGTACATGGAGCGGAGATGTACTTGTACATTGAGCGGAGAGGTACTTGTACATGGAGCAGAGATGTACTTGTACATGGAGCGGAGAGGTACTTGTACATGGAGCGGAGAGGTACTTGTACATGGAGCGGAGAGGTACTTGTACATGGAGCGGAGAGGTACTTGTACATTGAGCGGAGAGGTACTTGTACATGGAGCGGAGAGGTACTTGTACATTGAGCGGAGAGGTACTTGTACATGGAGCGGAGAGGTACTTGTACATGGAGCGGAGAGGTACTTGTACATGGAGCGGAGAGGTACTTGTACATGGAGCGGAGAGGTACTTGTACATTGAGCGGAGATGTACTTGTACATGGAGCGGAGATGTACTTGTACATGGATCGGAGAGGTACTTGTACATGAGAGCGGAGAGGTACTGTCGACACTTGTACATTGAGCGTAGAGGTACTGTCGACACTTGTACATTGAGCGGAGAGGTACTTGTACATGGAGCGGAGAGGTACTGTCGACACTTGTACATTGAGCGGAGAGGTACTTGTACATTGAGCGGAGAGGTACTTGTACATGGAGCGCAGAGGTACTTGTACATTGAGCGGAGAGGTACTTGTACATGGAGCGGAGAGGTACTTGTACATGAGAGCGGAGAGGTACTTGTACATGGAGCGGAGAGGTACTTGTACATTGAGCGGAGAGGTACTGTCGACACTTGTACATTCAGCGGAGAGGTACTTGTACATGGAGCGGAGAGGTACTGTCGATACTTGACATTGAGCGGAGAGGTACTTGTACATGGAGCGGAGAGGTATTTGTACATTGAGCGGAGAGGTACTTGTACATTGAGCGGAGAGGTACTGTCGACACTTGTACATTCAGCGGAGAGCTACTTGTACATGGAGCGGAGAGGTATTTGTACATTGAGCGGAGAGGTACTTGTACATGGAGCGGAGAGGTACTTGTACATAGAGCGGAGAGGTACTTATACATGGAGCGGAGAGGTATTTGTACATTGAGCGGAGAGGTACTTGTACATGGAGCGGAGAGGTACTTGTACATTGAGCGGAGAGGTACTTGTACATGGAGCGGAGATGTACTTGTACATTGAGCGGAGAGGTACTGGTACATGGAGCGGAGATGTACTTGTACATTGAGCGGAGAGGTACTTGTACATGGAGTGGAGATGTACTTGTACATTGAGCGGAGAGGTACTGGTACATGGAGCGGAGATGTACTTGTACATTGAGCGGAGAGGTACTTGTACATGGAGTGGAGATGTACTTGTACATTGAGCGGAGAGGTACTGGTACATGGAGCGGAGATGTACTTGTACATTGAGCGGAGAGGTACTTGTACATGGAGTGGAGATGTACTTGTACATGGAGCGGAGATGTACTTGTACATTGAGCGGAGAGGTACTTGTACATGGAGCGGAGATGTACTTGTACATGGAGCGGAGAGGTACTTGTACATGGAGCGGAGAGGTACTTGTACATGGAGCGGAGATGTACTTGTACATGGAGCGGAGATGTACTTGTACATGGAGCGGAGAGGTACTTGTACATGGAGCGGAGAGGTACTTATACATTGAGCGGAGACGTACTTGTACATGGAGCGGAGATGTACTTGTACATTGAGCGGAGAGGTACTTGTACATTGAGCGGAGAGGTACTGGTACATGGAGCGGAGATGTACTTGTACATTGAGCGGAGAGGTACTTGTACATGGAGCGGAGAGGTACTTGTACATTGAGCGGAGAGGTACTTGTACATTGAGCGGAGACGTACTTGTACATTGAGCGGAGATGTACTTGTACATTGAGCGGAGATGTACTTGTACATTGAGCGGAGAGGTACTGGTACATGGAGCGGAGAGGTACTTGTACATGGAGCGGAGAGGTATTTGTACATGGAGCGGAGAGGTATTTGTACATGGAGCGGAGAGGTACTTGTACATTGAGCGGAGAGGTACTTGTACATGGAGCGGAGAGGTACTTGTACATGGAGCGGAGAGGTACTTGTACATGTAGCGGAGAGGTGCTTGTACATGGAGCGGAGAGGTACTTGTACATGGAGCGGAGAGGTATTTGTACATGGAGCGGAGAGGTACTTGTACATGGAGCGGAGAGGTACTTGTACATTCAGCGGAGAGGTACTTGTACATTGAGCGGAGAGGTACTTGTAGATGGAGCGGAGAGGTACTGTCGACACTTGTACATTGAGCGGAGAGGTACTTGTACATGGAGCGGAGAGGTACTTGTACATGGAGCGGAGAGGTACTGTCGACACTTGTACATTGAGCGGAGAGGTACTTGTACATGGAGCGGAGAGGTACTTGTACATGGAGCGGAGATGTACTTGTACAGGGAGCGGAGAGGTACTTGTACATTGAGCGGAGAGGTACTTGTACATGGAGCGGAGAGGTACTTGTACATGGAGCGGAGAGGTACTTGTACATGGAGCGGAGAGGTACTTGTACATTGAGCGGAGAGGTACTTGTACATGGAGCGGAGAGGTACTTGTACATGGAGCGGAGAGGTACTTGTACATGGAGCGGAGAGGTACTTGTACATTGAGCGGAGAGGTACTTGTACATGGAGCGGAGAGGTACTTGTACATGGAGCGGAGAGGTACTTGTACATGGAGCGGAGAGGTACTTGTACATGGAGCGGAGAGGTACTTGTACATTGAGCGGAGATGTACTTGTACATGGAGCGGAGATGTACTTGTACATGGATCGGAGAGGTACTTGTACATGAGAGCGGAGAGGTACTGTCGACACTTGTACATTGAGCGTAGAGGTACTGTCGACACTTGTACATTGAGCGGAGAGGTACTTGTACATGGAGCGGAGAGGTACTGTCGACACTTGTACATTGAGCGGAGAGGTACTTGTACATTGAGCGGAGAGGTACTTGTACATGGAGCGCAGAGGTACTTGTACATTGAGCGGAGAGGTACTTGTACATGGAGCGGAGAGGTACTTGTACATGAGAGCGGAGAGGTACTTGTACATGGAGCGGAGAGGTACTTGTACATTGAGCGGAGAGGTACTGTCGACACTTGTACATTCAGCGGAGAGGTACTTGTACATGGAGCGGAGAGGTACTGTCGATACTTGACATTGAGCGGAGAGGTACTTGTACATGGAGCGGAGAGGTACTTGTACATGGAGCGGAGAGGTACTTGTACATGGAGCGGAGAGGTACTTGTACATTGAGCGGAGAGGTACTTGTACATGGAGCGGAGAGGTACTTGTACATTGAGCGGAGAGGTACTTGTACATGGAGCGGAGAGGTACTTGTACATGGAGCGGAGAGGTACTTGTACATGGAGCGGAGAGGTACTTGTACATGGAGCGGAGAGGTACTTGTACATTGAGCGGAGATGTACTTGTACATGGAGCGGAGATGTACTTGTACATGGATCGGAGAGGTACTTGTACATGAGAGCGGAGAGGTACTGTCGACACTTGTACATTCAGCGGAGAGGTACTTGTACATTGAGCGTAGAGGTACTGTCGACACTTGTACATTGAGCGGAGAGGTACTTGTACATGGAGCGGAGAGGTACTGTCGACACTTGTACATTGAGCGGAGAGGTACTTGTACATTGAGCGGAGAGGTACTTGTACATGGAGCGCAGAGGTACTTGTACATTGAGCGGAGAGGTACTTGTACATGGAGCGGAGAGGTACTTGTACATGAGAGCGGAGAGGTACTTGTACATGGAGCGGAGAGGTACTTGTACATTGAGCGGAGAGGTACTGTCGACACTTGTACATTCAGCGGAGAGGTACTTGTACATGGAGCGGAGAGGTACTGTCGATACTTGACATTGAGCGGAGAGGTACTTGTACATGGAGCGGAGAGGTATTTGTACATTGAGCGGAGAGGTACTTGTACATTGAGCGGAGAGGTACTGTCGACACTTGTACATTCAGCGGAGAGCTACTTGTACATGGAGCGGAGAGGTATTTGTACATTGAGCGGAGAGGTACTTGTACATGGAGCGGAGAGGTACTTGTACATAGAGCGGAGAGGTACTTATACATGGAGCGGAGAGGTATTTGTACATTGAGCGGAGAGGTACTTGTACATGGAGCGGAGAGGTACTTGTACATGAGAGCGGAGAGGTATTTGTACATGGAGCGGAAAGGTACTGTCGACACTTGTACATTGAGCGGAGAGCTACTTGTACATGGAGCGGAGAGGTACTTGTACATGAGAGCGGAGAGGTACTTGTACATGGAGCGGAGAGGTATTTGTACATGGAGCGGAGAGGTACTGTCGACACTTGACATTGAGCGGAGAGGTACTTGTACATGGAGCGGAGAGGTACTTGTACATGGAGCGGAGAGGTACTTGTACATGGACCGGAGAGGTACTTGTACATGGAGCGGAGAGGTACTTGTACATGGAGCGGAGATGTACTTGTACATTGAGCGGAGAGGTACTTGTACATGGAGCGGAGAGGTACTTGTACATGGAGCGGAGATGTACTTGTACATGGAGCGGAGAGGTACTTGTACATGGAGCGGAGATGTACTTGTACATTGAGCGGAGAGGTACTTGTACATGGAGCAGAGATGTACTTGTACATGGAGCGGAGAGGTACTTGTACATGGAGCGGAGAGGTACTTGTACATGGAGCGGAGAGGTACTTGTACATGGAGCGGAGAGGTACTTGTACATTGAGCGGAGAGGTACTTGTACATGGAGCGGAGAGGTACTTGTACATTGAGCGGAGAGGTACTTGTACATGGAGCGGAGAGGTACTTGTACATGGAGCGGAGAGGTACTTGTACATGGAGCGGAGAGGTACTTGTACATTGAGCGGAGATGTACTTGTACATGGAGCGGAGATGTACTTGTACATGGATCGGAGAGGTACTTGTACATGAGAGCGGAGAGGTACTGTCGACACTTGTACATTGAGCGTAGAGGTACTGTCGACACTTGTACATTGAGCGGAGAGGTACTTGTACATGGAGCGGAGAGGTACTGTCGACACTTGTACATTGAGCGGAGAGGTACTTGTACATTGAGCGGAGAGGTACTTGTACATGGAGCGCAGAGGTACTTGTACATTGAGCGGAGAGGTACTTGTACATGGAGCGGAGAGGTACTTGTACATGAGAGCGGAGAGGTACTTGTACATGGAGCGGAGAGGTACTTGTACATTGAGCGGAGAGGTACTGTCGACACTTGTACATTCAGCGGAGAGGTACTTGTACATGGAGCGGAGAGGTACTGTCGATACTTGACATTGAGCGGAGAAGTACTTGTACATGGAGCGGAGAGGTATTTGTACATTGAGCGGAGAGGTACTTGTACATTGAGCGGAGAGGTACTGTCGACACTTGTACATTCAGCGGAGAGCTACTTGTACATGGAGCGGAGAGGTATTTGTACATTGAGCGGAGAGGTACTTGTACATGGAGCGGAGAGGTACTTGTACATAGAGCGGAGAGGTACTTATACATGGAGCGGAGAGGTATTTGTACATTGAGCGGAGAGGTACTTGTACATGGAGCGGAGAGGTACTTGTACATGAGAGCGGAGAGGTATTTGTACATGGAGCGGAAAGGTACTGTCGACACTTGTACATTGAGCGGAGAGCTACTTGTACATGGAGCGGAGAGGTACTTGTACATGAGAGCGGAGAGGTACTTGTACATGGAGCGGAGAGGTATTTGTACATGGAGCGGAGAGGTACTGTCGACACTTGACATTGAGCGGAGAGGTACTTGTACATGGAGCGGAGAGGTACTTGTACATGAGAGCGGAGAGGTATTTGTACATGGAGCGGAGAGGTACTGTCGACACTTGACATTGAGCGGAGAGGTACTTGTACATGGAGCGGAGAGGTACTTGTACATGGAGCGGAGAGGTACTTGTACATGGACCGGAGAGGTACTTGTACATGGAGCGGAGAGGTACTTGTACATGGAGCGGAGATGTACTTGTACATTGAGCGGAGAGGTACTTGTACATGGAGCAGAGATGTACTTGTACATGGAGCGGAGATGTACTTGTACATTGAGCGGAGAGGTACTTGTACATGGAGCGGAGAGGTACTTGTACATGGAGCGGAGATGTACTTGTACATGGAGCGGAGAGGTACTTGTACATGGAGCGGAGATGTACTTGTACATTGAGCGGAGAGGTACTTGTACATGGAGCAGAGATGTACTTGTACATGGAGCGGAGAGGTACTTGTACATGGAGCGGAGAGGTACTTGTACATGGAGCGGAGAGGTACTTGTACATGGAGCGGAGAGGTACTTGTACATTGAGCGGAGAGGTACTTGTACATGGAGCGGAGAGGTACTTGTACATTGAGCGGAGAGGTACTTGTACATGGAGCGGAGAGGTACTTGTACATGGATCGGAGAGGTACTTGTACATGGAGCGGAGAGGTACTTGTACATGGAGCGGAGAGGTACTTGTACATTGAGCGGAGATGTACTTGTACATGGAGCGGAGATGTACTTGTACATGGATCGGAGAGGTACTTGTACATGAGAGCGGAGAGGTACTGTCGACACTTGTACATTGAGCGTAGAGGTACTGTCGACACTTGTACATTGAGCGGAGAGGTACTTGTACATGGAGCGGAGAGGTACTGTCGACACTTGTACATTGAGCGGAGAGGTACTTGTACATTGAGCGGAGAGGTACTTGTACATGGAGCGCAGAGGTACTTGTACATTGAGCGGAGAGGTACTTGTACATGGAGCGGAGAGGTACTTGTACATGAGAGCGGAGAGGTACTTGTACATGGAGCGGAGAGGTACTTGTACATTGAGCGGAGAGGTACTGTCGACACTTGTACATTCAGCGGAGAGGTACTTGTACATGGAGCGGAGAGGTACTGTCGATACTTGACATTGAGCGGAGAGGTACTTGTACATGGAGCGGAGAGGTACTTGTACATGGAGCGGAGAGGTACTTGTACATGGAGCGGAGAGGTACTTGTACATTGAGCGGAGAGGTACTTGTACATGGAGCGGAGAGGTACTTGTACATTGAGCGGAGAGGTACTTGTACATGGAGCGGAGAGGTACTTGTACATGGAGCGGAGAGGTACTTGTACATGGAGCGGAGAGGTACTTGTACATGGAGCGGAGAGGTACTTGTACATTGAGCGGAGATGTACTTGTACATGGAGCGGAGATGTACTTGTACATGGATTGGAGAGGTACTTGTACATGAGAGCGGAGAGGTACTGTCGACACTTGTACATTCAGCGGAGAGGTACTTGTACATTGAGCGTAGAGGTACTGTCGACACTTGTACATTGAGCGGAGAGGTACTTGTACATGGAGCGGAGAGGTACTGTCGACACTTGTACATTGAGCGGAGAGGTACTTGTACATTGAGCGGAGAGGTACTTGTACATGGAGCGCAGAGGTACTTGTACATTGAGCGGAGAGGTACTTGTACATGGAGCGGAGAGGTACTTGTACATGAGAGCGGAGAGGTACTTGTACATGGAGCGGAGAGGTACTTGTACATTGAGCGGAGAGGTACTGTCGACACTTGTACATTCAGCGGAGAGGTACTTGTACATGGAGCGGAGAGGTACTGTCGATACTTGACATTGAGCGGAGAGGTACTTGTACATGGAGCGGAGAGGTATTTGTACATTGAGCGGAGAGGTACTTGTACATTGAGCGGAGAGGTACTGTCGACACTTGTACATTCAGCGGAGAGCTACTTGTACATGGAGCGGAGAGGTATTTGTACATTGAGCGGAGAGGTACTTGTACATGGAGCGGAGAGGTACTTGTACATAGAGCGGAGAGGTACTTATACATGGAGCGGAGAGGTATTTGTACATTGAGCGGAGAGGTACTTGTACATGGAGCGGAGAGGTACTTGTACATGAGAGCGGAGAGGTATTTGTACATGGAGCGGAAAGGTACTGTCGACACTTGTACATTGAGCGGAGAGCTACTTGTACATGGAGCGGAGAGGTACTTGTACATGAGAGCGGAGACGTACTTGTACATGGAGCGGAGAGGTATTTGTACATGGAGCGGAGAGGTACTGTCGACACTTGACATTGAGCGGAGAGGTACTTGTACATGGAGCGGAGAGGTACTTGTACATGAGAGCGGAGAGGTATTTGTACATGGAGCGGAGAGGTACTGTCGACACTTGACATTGAGCGGAGAGGTACTTGTACATGGAGCGGAGAGGTACTTGTACATGGAGCGGAGAGGTACTTGTACATGGACCGGAGAGGTACTTGTACATGGAGCGGAGAGGTACTTGTACATGGAGCGGAGATGTACTTGTACATTGAGCGGAGAGGTACTTGTACATGGAGCAGAGATGTACTTGTACATGGAGCGGAGATGTACTTGTACATTGAGCGGAGAGGTACTTGTACATGGAGCGGAGAGGTACTTGTACATGGAGCGGAGATGTACTTGTACATGGAGCGGAGAGGTACTTGTACATGGAGCGGAGATGTACTTGTACATTGAGCGGAGAGGTACTTGTACATGGAGCAGAGATGTACTTGTACATGGAGCGGAGAGGTACTTGTACATGGAGCGGAGAGGTACTTGTACATGGAGCGGAGAGGTACTTGTACATGGAGCGGAGAGGTACTTGTACATTGAGCGGAGAGGTACTTGTACATGGAGCGGAGAGGTACTTGTACATTGAGCGGAGAGGTACTTGTACATGGAGCGGAGAGGTACTTGTACATGGAGCGGAGAGGTACTTGTACATGGAGCGGAGAGGTACTTGTACATGGAGCGGAGAGGTACTTGTACATTGAGCGGAGATGTACTTGTACATGGAGCGGAGATGTACTTGTACATGGATCGGAGAGGTACTTGTACATGAGAGCGGAGAGGTACTGTCGACACTTGTACATTGAGCGTAGAGGTACTGTCGACACTTGTACATTGAGCGGAGAGGTACTTGTACATGGAGCGGAGAGGTACTGTCGACACTTGTACATTGAGCGGAGAGGTACTTGTACATTGAGCGGAGAGGTACTTGTACATGGAGCGCAGAGGTACTTGTACATTGAGCGGAGAGGTACTTGTACATGGAGCGGAGAGGTACTTGTACATGAGAGCGGAGAGGTACTTGTACATGGAGCGGAGAGGTACTTGTACATTGAGCGGAGAGGTACTGTCGACACTTGTACATTCAGCGGAGAGGTACTTGTACATGGAGCGGAGAGGTACTGTCGATACTTGACATTGAGCGGTGAGGTACTTGTACATGGAGCGGAGAGGTATTTGTACATTGAGCGGAGAGGTACTTGTACATTGAGCGGAGAGGTACTGTCGACACTTGTACATTCAGCGGAGAGCTACTTGTACATGGAGCGGAGAGGTATTTGTACATTGAGCGGAGAGGTACTTGTACATGGAGCGGAGAGGTACTTGTACATAGAGCGGAGAGGTACTTATACATGGAGCGGAGAGGTATTTGTACATTGAGCGGAGAGGTACTTGTACATGGAGCGGAGAGGTACTTGTACATGAGAGCGGAGAGGTATTTGTACATGGAGCGGAAAGGTACTGTCGACACTTGTACATTGAGCGGAGAGCTACTTGTACATGGAGCGGAGAGGTACTTGTACATGAGAGCGGAGAGGTACTTGTACATGGAGCGGAGAGGTATTTGTACATGGAGCGGAGAGGTACTGTCGACACTTGACATTGAGCGGAGAGGTACTTGTACATGGAGCGGAGAGGTACTTGTACATGAGAGCGGAGAGGTATTTGTACATGGAGCGGAGAGGTACTGTCGACACTTGACATTGAGCGGAGAGGTACTTGTACATGGAGCGGAGAGGTACTTGTACATGGAGCGGAGAGGTACTTGTACATGGACCGGAGAGGTACTTGTACATGGAGCGGAGAGGTACTTGTACATGGAGCGGAGATGTACTTGTACATTGAGCGGAGAGGTACTTGTACATGGAGCAGAGATGTACTTGTACATGGAGCGCAGAGGTACTTGTACATTGAGCGGAGAGGTACTTGTACATGGAGCGGAGAGGTACTTGTACATGAGAGCGGAGAGGTACTTGTACATGGAGCGGAGAGGTACTTGTACATTGAGCGGAGAGGTACTGTCGACACTTGTACATTCAGCGGAGAGGTACTTGTACATGGAGCGGAGAGGTACTGTCGATACTTGACATTGAGCGGAGAAGTACTTGTACATGGAGCGGAGAGGTATTTGTACATTGAGCGGAGAGGTACTTGTACATTGAGCGGAGAGGTACTGTCGACACTTGTACATTCAGCGGAGAGCTACTTGTACATGGAGCGGAGAGGTATTTGTACATTGAGCGGAGAGGTACTTGTACATGGAGCGGAGAGGTACTTGTACATAGAGCGGAGAGGTACTTATACATGGAGCGGAGAGGTATTTGTACATTGAGCGGAGAGGTACTTGTACATGGAGCGGAGAGGTACTTGTACATGAGAGCGGAGAGGTATTTGTACATGGAGCGGAAAGGTACTGTCGACACTTGTACATTGAGCGGAGAGCTACTTGTACATGGAGCGGAGAGGTACTTGTACATGAGAGCGGAGAGGTACTTGTACATGGAGCGGAGAGGTATTTGTACATGGAGCGGAGAGGTACTGTCGACACTTGACATTGAGCGGAGAGGTACTTGTACATGGAGCGGAGAGGTACTTGTACATGAGAGCGGAGAGGTATTTGTACATGGAGCGGAGAGGTACTGTCGACACTTGACATTGAGCGGAGAGGTACTTGTACATGGAGCGGAGAGGTACTTGTACATGGAGCGGAGAGGTACTTGTACATGGACCGGAGAGGTACTTGTACATGGAGCGGAGAGGTACTTGTACATGGAGCGGAGATGTACTTGTACATTGAGCGGAGAGGTACTTGTACATGGAGCAGAGATGTACTTGTACATGGAGCGGAGATGTACTTGTACATTGAGCGGAGAGGTACTTGTACATGGAGCGGAGAGGTACTTGTACATGGAGCGGAGATGTACTTGTACATGGAGCGGAGAGGTACTTGTACATGGAGCGGAGATGTACTTGTACATTGAGCGGAGAGGTACTTGTACATGGAGCAGAGATGTACTTGTACATTGAGCGGAGATGTACTTGTACATTGAGCGGAGATGTACTTGTACATTGAGCGGAGAGGTACTGGTACATGGAGCGGAGAGGTACTTGTACATGGAGCGGAGAGGTATTTGTACATGGAGCGGAGAGGTATTTGTACATGGAGCGGAGAGGTACTTGTAGATGGAGCGGAGAGGTACTGTCGACACTTGTACATTGAGCGGAGAGGTACTTGTACATGGAGCGGAGAGGTACTTGTACATGGAGCGGAGAGGTACTGTCGACACTTGTACATTGAGCGGAGAGGTACTTGTACATGGAGCGGAGAGGTACTTGTACATGGAGCGGAGATGTACTTGTACAGGGAGCGGAGAGGTACTTGTACATTGAGCGGAGAGGTACTTGTACATGGAGCGGAGAGGTACTTGTACATGGAGCGGAGAGGTACTTGTACATGGAGCGGAGAGGTACTTGTACATTGAGCGGAGAGGTACTTGTACATGGAGCGGAGAGGTACTTGTACATGGAGCGGAGAGGTACTTGTACATGGAGCGGAGAGGTACTTGTACATTGAGCGGAGAGGTACTTGTACATGGAGCGGAGAGGTACTTGTACATGGAGCGGAGAGGTACTTGTACATGGAGCGGAGAGGTACTTGTACATGGAGCGGAGAGGTACTTGTACATTGAGCGGAGATGTACTTGTACATGGAGCGGAGATGTACTTGTACATGGATCGGAGAGGTACTTGTACATGAGAGCGGAGAGGTACTGTCGACACTTGTACATTGAGCGTAGAGGTACTGTCGACACTTGTACATTGAGCGGAGAGGTACTTGTACATGGAGCGGAGAGGTACTGTCGACACTTGTACATTGAGCGGAGAGGTACTTGTACATTGAGCGGAGAGGTACTTGTACATGGAGCGCAGAGGTACTTGTACATTGAGCGGAGAGGTACTTGTACATGGAGCGGAGAGGTACTTGTACATGAGAGCGGAGAGGTACTTGTACATGGAGCGGAGAGGTACTTGTACATTGAGCGGAGAGGTACTGTCGACACTTGTACATTCAGCGGAGAGGTACTTGTACATGGAGCGGAGAGGTACTGTCGATACTTGACATTGAGCGGAGAGGTACTTGTACATGGAGCGGAGAGGTACTTGTACATGGAGCGGAGAGGTACTTGTACATGGAGCGGAGAGGTACTTGTACATTGAGCGGAGAGGTACTTGTACATGGAGCGGAGAGGTACTTGTACATTGAGCGGAGAGGTACTTGTACATGGAGCGGAGAGGTACTTGTACATGGAGCGGAGAGGTACTTGTACATGGAGCGGAGAGGTACTTGTACATGGAGCGGAGAGGTACTTGTACATTGAGCGGAGATGTACTTGTACATGGAGCGGAGATGTACTTGTACATGGATCGGAGAGGTACTTGTACATGAGAGCGGAGAGGTACTGTCGACACTTGTACATTCAGCGGAGAGGTACTTGTACATTGAGCGTAGAGGTACTGTCGACACTTGTACATTGAGCGGAGAGGTACTTGTACATGGAGCGGAGAGGTACTGTCGACACTTGTACATTGAGCGGAGAGGTACTTGTACATTGAGCGGAGAGGTACTTGTACATGGAGCGCAGAGGTACTTGTACATTGAGCGGAGAGGTACTTGTACATGGAGCGGAGAGGTACTTGTACATGAGAGCGGAGAGGTACTTGTACATGGAGCGGAGAGGTACTTGTACATTGAGCGGAGAGGTACTGTCGACACTTGTACATTCAGCGGAGAGGTACTTGTACATGGAGCGGAGAGGTACTGTCGATACTTGACATTGAGCGGAGAGGTACTTGTACATGGAGCGGAGAGGTATTTGTACATTGAGCGGAGAGGTACTTGTACATTGAGCGGAGAGGTACTGTCGACACTTGTACATTCAGCGGAGAGCTACTTGTACATGGAGCGGAGAGGTATTTGTACATTGAGCGGAGAGGTACTTGTACATGGAGCGGAGAGGTACTTGTACATAGAGCGGAGAGGTACTTATACATGGAGCGGAGAGGTATTTGTACATTGAGCGGAGAGGTACTTGTACATGGAGCGGAGAGGTACTTGTACATGAGAGCGGAGAGGTATTTGTACATGGAGCGGAAAGGTACTGTCGACACTTGTACATTGAGCGGAGAGCTACTTGTACATGGAGCGGAGAGGTACTTGTACATGAGAGCGGAGAGGTACTTGTACATGGAGCGGAGAGGTATTTGTACATGGAGCGGAGAGGTACTGTCGACACTTGACATTGAGCGGAGAGGTACTTGTACATGGAGCGGAGAGGTACTTGTACATGGAGCGGAGAGGTACTTGTACATGGACCGGAGAGGTACTTGTACATGGAGCGGAGAGGTACTTGTACATGGAGCGGAGATGTACTTGTACATTGAGCGGAGAGGTACTTGTACATGGAGCGGAGAGGTACTTGTACATGGAGCGGAGATGTACTTGTACATGGAGCGGAGAGGTACTTGTACATGGAGCGGAGATGTACTTGTACATTGAGCGGAGAGGTACTTGTACATGGAGCAGAGATGTACTTGTACATGGAGCGGAGAGGTACTTGTACATGGAGCGGAGAGGTACTTGTACATGGAGCGGAGAGGTACTTGTACATGGAGCGGAGAGGTACTTGTACATTGAGCGGAGAGGTACTTGTACATGGAGCGGAGAGGTACTTGTACATTGAGCGGAGAGGTACTTGTACATGGAGCGGAGAGGTACTTGTACATGGAGCGGAGAGGTACTTGTACATGGAGCGGAGAGGTACTTGTACATTGAGCGGAGATGTACTTGTACATGGAGCGGAGATGTACTTGTACATGGATCGGAGAGGTACTTGTACATGAGAGCGGAGAGGTACTGTCGACACTTGTACATTGAGCGTAGAGGTACTGTCGACACTTGTACATTGAGCGGAGAGGTACTTGTACATGGAGCGGAGAGGTACTGTCGACACTTGTACATTGAGCGGAGAGGTACTTGTACATTGAGCGGAGAGGTACTTGTACATGGAGCGCAGAGGTACTTGTACATTGAGCGGAGAGGTACTTGTACATGGAGCGGAGAGGTACTTGTACATGAGAGCGGAGAGGTACTTGTACATGGAGCGGAGAGGTACTTGTACATTGAGCGGAGAGGTACTGTCGACACTTGTACATTCAGCGGAGAGGTACTTGTACATGGAGCGGAGAGGTACTGTCGATACTTGACATTGAGCGGAGAAGTACTTGTACATGGAGCGGAGAGGTATTTGTACATTGAGCGGAGAGGTACTTGTACATTGAGCGGAGAGGTACTGTCGACACTTGTACATTCAGCGGAGAGCTACTTGTACATGGAGCGGAGAGGTATTTGTACATTGAGCGGAGAGGTACTTGTACATGGAGCGGAGAGGTACTTGTACATAGAGCGGAGAGGTACTTATACATGGAGCGGAGAGGTATTTGTACATTGAGCGGAGAGGTACTTGTACATGGAGCGGAGAGGTACTTGTACATGAGAGCGGAGAGGTATTTGTACATGGAGCGGAAAGGTACTGTCGACACTTGTACATTGAGCGGAGAGCTACTTGTACATGGAGCGGAGAGGTACTTGTACATGAGAGCGGAGAGGTACTTGTACATGGAGCGGAGAGGTATTTGTACATGGAGCGGAGAGGTACTGTCGACACTTGACATTGAGCGGAGAGGTACTTGTACATGGAGCGGAGAGGTACTTGTACATGAGAGCGGAGAGGTATTTGTACATGGAGCGGAGAGGTACTGTCGACACTTGACATTGAGCGGAGAGGTACTTGTACATGGAGCGGAGAGGTACTTGTACATGGAGCGGAGAGGTACTTGTACATGGACCGGAGAGGTACTTGTACATGGAGCGGAGAGGTACTTGTACATGGAGCGGAGATGTACTTGTACATTGAGCGGAGAGGTACTTGTACATGGAGCAGAGATGTACTTGTACATGGAGCGGAGATGTACTTGTACATTGAGCGGAGAGGTACTTGTACATGGAGCGGAGAGGTACTTGTACATGGAGCGGAGATGTACTTGTACATGGAGCGGAGAGGTACTTGTACATGGAGCGGAGATGTACTTGTACATTGAGCGGAGAGGTACTTGTACATGGAGCAGAGATGTACTTGTACATGGAGCGGAGAGGTACTTGTACATGGAGCGGAGAGGTACTTGTACATGGAGCGGAGAGGTACTTGTACATGGAGCGGAGAGGTACTTGTACATTGAGCGGAGAGGTACTTGTACATGGAGCGGAGAGGTACTTGTACATTGAGCGGAGAGGTACTTGTACATGGAGCGGAGAGGTACTTGTACATGGATCGGAGAGGTACTTGTACATGGAGCGGAGAGGTACTTGTACATGGAGCGGAGAGGTACTTGTACATTGAGCGGAGATGTACTTGTACATGGAGCGGAGATGTACTTGTACATGGATCGGAGAGGTACTTGTACATGAGAGCGGAGAGGTACTGTCGACACTTGTACATTGAGCGTAGAGGTACTGTCGACACTTGTACATTGAGCGGAGAGGTACTTGTACATGGATCGGAGAGGTACTGTCGACACTTGTACATTGAGCGGAGAGGTACTTGTACATTGAGCGGAGAGGTACTTGTACATGGAGCGCAGAGGTACTTGTACATTGAGCGGAGAGGTACTTGTACATGGAGCGGAGAGGTACTTGTACATGAGAGCGCAGAGGTACTTGTACATGGAGCGGAGAGGTACTTGTACATTGAGCGGAGAGGTACTGTCGACACTTGTACATTCAGCGGAGAGGTACTTGTACATGGAGCGGAGAGGTACTGTCGATACTTGACATTGAGCGGAGAGGTACTTGTACATGGAGCGGAGAGGTACTTGTACATGGAGCGGAGAGGTACTTGTACATGGAGCGGAGAGGTACTTGTACATTGAGCGGAGAGGTACTTGTACATGGAGCGGAGAGGTACTTGTACATTGAGCGGAGAGGTACTTGTACATGGAGCGGAGAGGTACTTGTACATGGAGCGGAGAGGTACTTGTACATGGAGCGGAGATGTACTTGTACATGGAGCGGAGATGTACTTGTACATGGATTGGAGAGGTACTTGTACATGAGAGCGGAGAGGTACTGTCGACACTTGTACATTCAGCGGAGAGGTACTTGTACATTGAGCGTAGAGGTACTGTCGACACTTGTACATTGAGCGGAGAGGTACTTGTACATGGAGCGGAGAGGTACTGTCGACACTTGTACATTGAGCGGAGAGGTACTTGTACATTGAGCGGAGAGGTACTTGTACATGGAGCGCAGAGGTACTTGTACATTGAGCGGAGAGGTACTTGTACATGGAGCGGAGAGGTACTTGTACATGAGAGCGGAGAGGTACTTGTACATGGAGCGGAGAGGTACTTGTACATTGAGCGGAGAGGTACTGTCGACACTTGTACATTCAGCGGAGAGGTACTTGTACATGGAGCGGAGAGGTACTGTCGATACTTGACATTGAGCGGAGAGGTACTTGTACATGGAGCGGAGAGGTATTTGTACATTGAGCGGAGAGGTACTTGTACATTGAGCGGAGAGGTACTGTCGACACTTGTACATTCAGCGGAGAGCTACTTGTACATGGAGCGGAGAGGTATTTGTACATTGAGCGGAGAGGTACTTGTACATGGAGCGGAGAGGTACTTGTACATAGAGCGGAGAGGTACTTATACATGGAGCGGAGAGGTATTTGTACATTGAGCGGAGAGGTACTTGTACATGGAGCGGAGAGGTACTTGTACATGAGAGCGGAGAGGTATTTGTACATGGAGCGGAAAGGTACTGTCGACACTTGTACATTGAGCGGAGAGCTACTTGTACATGGAGCGGAGAGGTACTTGTACATGAGAGCGGAGACGTACTTGTACATGGAGCGGAGAGGTATTTGTACATGGAGCGGAGAGGTACTGTCGACACTTGACATTGAGCGGAGAGGTACTTGTACATGGAGCGGAGAGGTACTTGTACATGAGAGCGGAGAGGTATTTGTACATGGAGCGGAGAGGTACTGTCGACACTTGACATTGAGCGGAGAGGTACTTGTACATGGAGCGGAGAGGTACTTGTACATGGAGCGGAGAGGTACTTGTACATGGACCGGAGAGGTACTTGTACATGGAGCGGAGAGGTACTTGTACATGGAGCGGAGATGTACTTGTACATTGAGCGGAGAGGTACTTGTACATGGAGCAGAGATGTACTTGTACATGGAGCGGAGATGTACTTGTACATTGAGCGGAGAGGTACTTGTACATGGAGCGGAGAGGTACTTGTACATGGAGCGGAGATGTACTTGTACATGGAGCGGAGAGGTACTTGTACATTGAGCGGAGAGGTACTTGTACATGGAGCAGAGATGTACTTGTACATGGAGCGGAGAGGTACTTGTACATGGAGCGGAGAGGTACTTGTACATGGAGCGGAGAGGTACTTGTACATGGAGCGGAGAGGTACTTGTACATTGAGCGGAGAGGTACTTGTACATGGAGCGGAGAGGTACTTGTACATTGAGCGGAGAGGTACTTGTACATGGAGCGGAGAGGTACTTGTACATGGAGCGGAGAGGTACTTGTACATGGAGCGGAGAGGTACTTGTACATGGAGCGGAGAGGTACTTGTACATTGAGCGGAGATGTACTTGTACATGGAGCGGAGATGTACTTGTACATGGATCGGAGAGGTACTTGTACATGAGAGCGGAGAGGTACTGTCGACACTTGTACATTGAGCGTAGAGGTACTGTCGACACTTGTACATTGAGCGGAGAGGTACTTGTACATGGAGCGGAGAGGTACTGTCGACACTTGTACATTGAGCGGAGAGGTACTTGTACATTGAGCGGAGAGGTACTTGTACATGGAGCGCAGAGGTACTTGTACATTGAGCGGAGAGGTACTTGTACATGGAGCGGAGAGGTACTTGTACATGAGAGCGGAGAGGTACTGTCGACACTTGTACATTGAGCGTAGAGGTACTGTCGACACTTGTACATTGAGCGGAGAGGTACTTGTACATGGAGCGGAGAGGTACTGTCGACACTTGTACATTGAGCGGAGAGGTACTTGTACATTGAGCGGAGAGGTACTTGTACATTGAGCGGAGAGGTACTTGTACATGGAGCGGAGAGGTACTTGTACATGGAGCGGAGAGGTACTTGTACATGGAGCGGAGAGGTACTTGTACATGGAGCGGAGAGGTACTTGTACATTGAGCGGAGATGTACTTGTACATGGAGCGGAGATGTACTTGTACATGGATTGGAGAGGTACTTGTACATGAGAGCGGAGAGGTACTGTCGACACTTGTACATTCAGCGGAGAGGTACTTGTACATTGAGCGTAGAGGTACTGTCGACACTTGTACATTGAGCGGAGAGGTACTTGTACATGGAGCGGAGAGGTACTGTCGACACTTGTACATTGAGCGGAGAGGTACTTGTACATTGAGCGGAGAGGTACTTGTACATGGAGCGCAGAGGTACTTGTACATTGAGCGGAGAGGTACTTGTACATGGAGCGGAGAGGTACTTGTACATGAGAGCGGAGAGGTACTTGTACATGGAGCGGAGAGGTACTTGTACATTGAGCGGAGAGGTACTGTCGACACTTGTACATTCAGCGGAGAGGTACTTGTACATGGAGCGGAGAGGTACTGTCGATACTTGACATTGAGCGGAGAGGTACTTGTACATGGAGCGGAGAGGTATTTGTACATTGAGCGGAGAGGTACTTGTACATTGAGCGGAGAGGTACTGTCGACACTTGTACATTCAGCGGAGAGCTACTTGTACATGGAGCGGAGAGGTATTTGTACATTGAGCGGAGAGGTACTTGTACATGGAGCGGAGAGGTACTTGTACATAGAGCGGAGAGGTACTTATACATGGAGCGGAGAGGTATTTGTACATTGAGCGGAGAGGTACTTGTACATGGAGCGGAGAGGTACTTGTACATGAGAGCGGAGAGGTATTTGTACATGGAGCGGAAAGGTACTGTCGACACTTGTACATTGAGCGGAGAGCTACTTGTACATGGAGCGGAGAGGTACTTGTACATGAGAGCGGAGAGGTACTTGTACATGGAGCGGAGAGGTATTTGTACATGGAGCGGAGAGGTACTGTCGACACTTGACATTGAGCGGAGAGGTACTTGTACATGGAGCGGAGAGGTACTTGTACATGAGAGCGGAGAGGTATTTGTACATGGAGCGGAGAGGTACTGTCGACACTTGACATTGAGCGGAGAGGTACTTGTACATGGAGCGGAGAGGTACTTGTACATGGAGCGGAGAGGTACTTGTACATGGACCGGAGAGGTACTTGTACATGGAGCGGAGAGGTACTTGTACATGGAGCGGAGATGTACTTGTACATTGAGCGGAGAGGTACTTGTACATGGAGCAGAGATGTACTTGTACATGGAGCGGAGATGTACTTGTACATTGAGCGGAGAGGTACTTGTACATGGAGCGGAGAGGTACTTGTACATGGAGCGGAGATGTACTTGTACATGGAGCGGAGAGGTACTTGTACATGGAGCGGAGATGTACTTGTACATTGAGCGGAGAGGTACTTGTACATGGAGCAGAGATGTACTTGTACATGGAGCGGAGAGGTACTTGTACATGGAGCGGAGAGGTACTTGTACATGGAGCGGAGAGGTACTTGTACATGGAGCGGAGAGGTACTTGTACATTGAGCGGAGAGGTACTTGTACATGGAGCGGAGAGGTACTTGTACATTGAGCGGAGAGGTACTTGTACATGGAGCGGAGAGGTACTTGTACATGGAGCGGAGAGGTACTTGTACATGGAGCGGAGAGGTACTTGTACATGGAGCGGAGAGGTACTTGTACATTGAGCGGAGATGTACTTGTACATGGAGCGGAGATGTACTTGTACATGGATCGGAGAGGTACTTGTACATGAGAGCGGAGAGGTACTGTCGACACTTGTACATTGAGCGTAGAGGTACTGTCGACACTTGTACATTGAGCGGAGAGGTACTTGTACATGGAGCGGAGAGGTACTGTCGACACTTGTACATTGAGCGGAGAGGTACTTGTACATTGAGCGGAGAGGTACTTGTACATGGAGCGCAGAGGTACTTGTACATTGAGCGGAGAGGTACTTGTACATGGAGCGGAGAGGTACTTGTACATGAGAGCGGAGAGGTACTTGTACATGGAGCGGAGAGGTACTTGTACATTGAGCGGAGAGGTACTGTCGACACTTGTACATTCAGCGGAGAGGTACTTGTACATGGAGCGGAGAGGTACTGTCGATACTTGACATTGAGCGGAGAGGTACTTGTACATGGAGCGGAGAGGTATTTGTACATTGAGCGGAGAGGTACTTGTACATTGAGCGGAGAGGTACTGTCGACACTTGTACATTCAGCGGAGAGCTACTTGTACATGGAGCGGAGAGGTATTTGTACATTGAGCGGAGAGGTACTTGTACATGGAGCGGAGAGGTACTTGTACATAGAGCGGAGAGGTACTTATACATGGAGCGGAGAGGTATTTGTACATTGAGCGGAGAGGTACTTGTACATGGAGCGGAGAGGTACTTGTACATTGAGCGGAGAGGTACTTGTACATGGAGCGGAGATGTACTTGTACATTGAGCGGAGAGGTACTGGTACATGGAGCGGAGATGTACTTGTACATTGAGCGGAGAGGTACTTGTACATGGAGTGGAGATGTACTTGTACATTGAGCGGAGAGGTACTGGTACATGGAGCGGAGATGTACTTGTACATTGAGCGGAGAGGTACTTGTACATGGAGTGGAGATGTACTTGTACATTGAGCGGAGAGGTACTGGTACATGGAGCGGAGATGTACTTGTACATTGAGCGGAGAGGTACTTGTACATGGAGTGGAGATGTACTTGTACATGGAGCGGAGATGTACTTGTACATTGAGCGGAGAGGTACTTGTACATGGAGCGGAGATGTACTTGTACATGGAGCGGAGAGGTACTTGTACATGGAGCGGAGAGGTACTTGTACATGGAGCGGAGATGTACTTGTACATGGAGCGGAGATGTACTTGTACATGGAGCGGAGAGGTACTTGTACATGGAGCGGAGAGGTACTTATACATTGAGCGGAGACGTACTTGTACATGGAGCGGAGATGTACTTGTACATTGAGCGGAGAGGTACTTGTACATTGAGCGGAGAGGTACTGGTACATGGAGCGGAGATGTACTTGTACATTGAGCGGAGAGGTACTTGTACATGGAGCGGAGAGGTACTTGTACATTGAGCGGAGAGGTACTTGTACATTGAGCGGAGACGTACTTGTACATTGAGCGGAGATGTACTTGTACATTGAGCGGAGATGTACTTGTACATTGAGCGGAGAGGTACTGGTACATGGAGCGGAGAGGTACTTGTACATGGAGCGGAGAGGTATTTGTACATGGAGCGGAGAGGTATTTGTACATGGAGCGGAGAGGTACTTGTACATTGAGCGGAGAGGTACTTGTACATGGAGCGGAGAGGTACTTGTACATGGAGCGGAGAGGTACTTGTACATGTAGCGGAGAGGTGCTTGTACATGGAGCGGAGAGGTACTTGTACATGGAGCGGAGAGGTATTTGTACATGGAGCGGAGAGGTACTTGTACATGGAGCGGAGAGGTACTTGTACATTCAGCGGAGAGGTACTTGTACATTGAGCGGAGAGGTACTTGTAGATGGAGCGGAGAGGTACTGTCGACACTTGTACATTGAGCGGAGAGGTACTTGTACATGGAGCGGAGAGGTACTTGTACATGGAGCGGAGAGGTACTGTCGACACTTGAACATTGAGCGGAGAGGTACTTGTACATGGAGCGGAGAGGTACTTGTACATGGAGCGGAGATGTACTTGTACAGGGAGCGGAGAGGTACTTGTACATTGAGCGGAGAGGTACTTGTACATGGAGCGGAGAGGTACTTGTACATGGAGCGGAGAGGTACTTGTACATGGAGCGGAGAGGTACTTGTACATTGAGCGGAGAGGTACTTGTACATGGAGAGGAGAGGTACTTGTACATGGAGCGGAGAGGTACTTGTACATGGAGCGGAGAGGTACTTGTACATTGAGCGGAGAGGTACTTGTACATGGAGCGGAGAGGTACTTGTACATGGAGCGGAGAGGTACTTGTACATGGAGCGGAGAGGTACTTGTACATGGAGCGGAGAGGTACTTGTACATTGAGCGGAGATGTACTTGTACATGGAGCGGAGATGTACTTGTACATGGATCGGAGAGGTACTTGTACATGAGAGCGGAGAGGTACTGTCGACACTTGTACATTGAGCGTAGAGGTACTGTCGACACTTGTACATTGAGCGGAGAGGTACTTGTACATGGAGCGGAGAGGTACTGTCGACACTTGTACATTGAGCGGAGAGGTACTTGTACATTGAGCGGAGAGGTACTTGTACATGGAGCGCAGAGGTACTTGTACATTGAGCGGAGAGGTACTTGTACATGGAGCGGAGAGGTACTTGTACATGAGAGCGGAGAGGTACTTGTACATGGAGCGGAGAGGTACTTGTACATTGAGCGGAGAGGTACTGTCGACACTTGTACATTCAGCGGAGAGGTACTTGTACATGGAGCGGAGAGGTACTGTCGATACTTGACATTGAGCGGAGAGGTACTTGTACATGGAGCGGAGAGGTACTTGTACATGGAGCGGAGAGGTACTTGTACATGGAGCGGAGAGGTACTTGTACATTGAGCGGAGAGGTACTTGTACATGGAGCGGAGAGGTACTTGTACATTGAGCGGAGAGGTACTTGTACATGGAGCGGAGAGGTACTTGTACATGGAGCGGAGAGGTACTTGTACATGGAGCGGAGAGGTACTTGTACATGGAGCGGAGAGGTACTTGTACATTGAGCGGAGATGTACTTGTACATGGAGCGGAGATGTACTTGTACATGGATCGGAGAGGTACTTGTACATGAGAGCGGAGAGGTACTGTCGACACTTGTACATTCAGCGGAGAGGTACTTGTACATTGAGCGTAGAGGTACTGTCGACACTTGTACATTGAGCGGAGAGGTACTTGTACATGGAGCGGAGAGGTACTGTCGACACTTGTACATTGAGCGGAGAGGTACTTGTACATTGAGCGGAGAGGTACTTGTACATGGAGCGCAGAGGTACTTGTACATTGAGCGGAGAGGTACTTGTACATGGAGCGGAGAGGTACTTGTACATGAGAGCGGAGAGGTACTTGTACATGGAGCGGAGAGGTACTTGTACATTGAGCGGAGAGGTACTGTCGACACTTGTACATTCAGCGGAGAGGTACTTGTACATGGAGCGGAGAGGTACTGTCGATACTTGACATTGAGCGGAGAGGTACTTGTACATGGAGCGGAGAGGTATTTGTACATTGAGCGGAGAGGTACTTGTACATTGAGCGGAGAGGTACTGTCGACACTTGTACATTCAGCGGAGAGCTACTTGTACATGGAGCGGAGAGGTATTTGTACATTGAGCGGAGAGGTACTTGTACATGGAGCGGAGAGGTACTTGTACATAGAGCGGAGAGGTACTTATACATGGAGCGGAGAGGTATTTGTACATTGAGCGGAGAGGTACTTGTACATGGAGCAGAGAGGTACTTGTACATGAGAGCGGAGAGGTATTTGTACATGGAGCGGAAAGGTACTGTCGACACTTGTACATTGAGCGGAGAGCTACTTGTACATGGAGCGGAGAGGTACTTGTACATGAGAGCGGAGAGGTACTTGTACATGGAGCGGAGAGGTATTTGTACATGGAGCGGAGAGGTACTGTCGACACTTGACATTGAGCGGAGAGGTACTTGTACATGGAGCGGAGAGGTACTTGTACATGGAGCGGAGAGGTACTTGTACATGGACCGGAGAGGTACTTGTACATGGAGCGGAGAGGTACTTGTACATGGAGCGGAGATGTACTTGTACATTGAGCGGAGAGGTACTTGTACATGGAGCGGAGAGGTACTTGTACATGGAGCGGAGATGTACTTGTACATGGAGCGGAGAGGTACTTGTACATGGAGCGGAGATGTACTTGTACATTGAGCGGAGAGGTACTTGTACATGGAGCAGAGATGTACTTGTACATGGAGCGGAGAGGTACTTGTACATGGAGCGGAGAGGTACTTGTACATGGAGCGGAGAGGTACTTGTACATGGAGCGGAGAGGTACTTGTACATTGAGCGGAGAGGTACTTGTACATGGAGCGGAGAGGTACTTGTACATTGAGCGGAGAGGTACTTGTACATGGAGCGGAGAGGTACTTGTACATGGAGCGGAGAGGTACTTGTACATGGAGCGGAGAGGTACTTGTACATTGAGCGGAGATGTACTTGTACATGGAGCGGAGATGTACTTGTACATGGATCGGAGAGGTACTTGTACATGAGAGCGGAGAGGTACTGTCGACACTTGTACATTGAGCGTAGAGGTACTGTCGACACTTGTACATTGAGCGGAGAGGTACTTGTACATGGAGCGGAGAGGTACTGTCGACACTTGTACATTGAGCGGAGAGGTACTTGTACATTGAGCGGAGAGGTACTTGTACATGGAGCGCAGAGGTACTTGTACATTGAGCGGAGAGGTACTTGTACATGGAGCGGAGAGGTACTTGTACATGAGAGCGGAGAGGTACTGTCGACACTTGTACATTGAGCGTAGAGGTACTGTCGACACTTGTACATTGAGCGGAGAGGTACTTGTACATGGAGCGGAGAGGTACTGTCGACACTTGTACATTGAGCGGAGAGGTACTTGTACATTGAGCGGAGAGGTACTTGTACATTGAGCGGAGAGGTACTTGTACATGGAGCGGAGAGGTACTTGTACATGGAGCGGAGAGGTACTTGTACATGGAGCGGAGAGGTACTTGTACATGGAGCGGAGAGGTACTTGTACATTGAGCGGAGATGTACTTGTACATGGAGCGGAGATGTACTTGTACATGGATTGGAGAGGTACTTGTACATGAGAGCGGAGAGGTACTGTCGACACTTGTACATTCAGCGGAGAGGTACTTGTACATTGAGCGTAGAGGTACTGTCGACACTTGTACATTGAGCGGAGAGGTACTTGTACATGGAGCGGAGAGGTACTGTCGACACTTGTACATTGAGCGGAGAGGTACTTGTACATTGAGCGGAGAGGTACTTGTACATGGAGCGCAGAGGTACTTGTACATTGAGCGGAGAGGTACTTGTACATGGAGCGGAGAGGTACTTGTACATGAGAGCGGAGAGGTACTTGTACATGGAGCGGAGAGGTACTTGTACATTGAGCGGAGAGGTACTGTCGACACTTGTACATTCAGCGGAGAGGTACTTGTACATGGAGCGGAGAGGTACTGTCGATACTTGACATTGAGCGGAGAGGTACTTGTACATGGAGCGGAGAGGTATTTGTACATTGAGCGGAGAGGTACTTGTACATTGAGCGGAGAGGTACTGTCGACACTTGTACATTCAGCGGAGAGCTACTTGTACATGGAGCGGAGAGGTATTTGTACATTGAGCGGAGAGGTACTTGTACATGGAGCGGAGAGGTACTTGTACATAGAGCGGAGAGGTACTTATACATGGAGCGGAGAGGTATTTGTACATTGAGCGGAGAGGTACTTGTACATGGAGCGGAGAGGTACTTGTACATGAGAGCGGAGAGGTATTTGTACATGGAGCGGAAAGGTACTGTCGACACTTGTACATTGAGCGGAGAGCTACTTGTACATGGAGCGGAGAGGTACTTGTACATGAGAGCGGAGAGGTACTTGTACATGGAGCGGAGAGGTATTTGTACATGGAGCGGAGAGGTACTGTCGACACTTGACATTGAGCGGAGAGGTACTTGTACATGGAGCGGAGAGGTACTTGTACATGAGAGCGGAGAGGTATTTGTACATGGAGCGGAGAGGTACTGTCGACACTTGACATTGAGCGGAGAGGTACTTGTACATGGAGCGGAGAGGTACTTGTACATGGAGCGGAGAGGTACTTGTACATGGACCGGAGAGGTACTTGTACATGGAGCGGAGAGGTACTTGTACATGGAGCGGAGATGTACTTGTACATTGAGCGGAGAGGTACTTGTACATGGAGCAGAGATGTACTTGTACATGGAGCGGAGATGTACTTGTACATTGAGCGGAGAGGTACTTGTACATGGAGCGGAGAGGTACTTGTACATGGAGCGGAGATGTACTTGTACATGGAGCGGAGAGGTACTTGTACATGGAGCGGAGATGTACTTGTACATTGAGCGGAGAGGTACTTGTACATGGAGCAGAGATGTACTTGTACATGGAGCGGAGAGGTACTTGTACATGGAGCGGAGAGGTACTTGTACATGGAGCGGAGAGGTACTTGTACATGGAGCGGAGAGGTACTTGTACATTGAGCGGAGAGGTACTTGTACATGGAGCGGAGAGGTACTTGTACATTGAGCGGAGAGGTACTTGTACATGGAGCGGAGAGGTACTTGTACATGGAGCGGAGAGGTACTTGTACATGGAGCGGAGAGGTACTTGTACATGGAGCGGAGAGGTACTTGTACATTGAGCGGAGATGTACTTGTACATGGAGCGGAGATGTACTTGTACATGGATCGGAGAGGTACTTGTACATGAGAGCGGAGAGGTACTGTCGACACTTGTACATTGAGCGTAGAGGTACTGTCGACACTTGTACATTGAGCGGAGAGGTACTTGTACATGGAGCGGAGAGGTACTGTCGACACTTGTACATTGAGCGGAGAGGTACTTGTACATTGAGCGGAGAGGTACTTGTACATGGAGCGCAGAGGTACTTGTACATTGAGCGGAGAGGTACTTGTACATGGAGCGGAGAGGTACTTGTACATGAGAGCGGAGAGGTACTTGTACATGGAGCGGAGAGGTACTTGTACATTGAGCGGAGAGGTACTGTCGACACTTGTACATTCAGCGGAGAGGTACTTGTACATGGAGCGGAGAGGTACTGTCGATACTTGACATTGAGCGGAGAGGTACTTGTACATGGAGCGGAGAGGTATTTGTACATTGAGCGGAGAGGTACTTGTACATTGAGCGGAGAGGTACTGTCGACACTTGTACATTCAGCGGAGAGCTACTTGTACATGGAGCGGAGAGGTATTTGTACATTGAGCGGAGAGGTACTTGTACATGGAGCGGAGAGGTACTTGTACATAGAGCGGAGAGGTACTTATACATGGAGCGGAGAGGTATTTGTACATTGAGCGGAGAGGTACTTGTACATGGAGCGGAGAGGTACTTGTACATTGAGCGGAGAGGTACTTGTACATGGAGCGGAGATGTACTTGTACATTGAGCGGAGAGGTACTGGTACATGGAGCGGAGATGTACTTGTACATTGAGCGGAGAGGTACTTGTACATGGAGTGGAGATGTACTTGTACATTGAGCGGAGAGGTACTGGTACATGGAGCGGAGATGTACTTGTACATTGAGCGGAGAGGTACTTGTACATGGAGTGGAGATGTACTTGTACATTGAGCGGAGAGGTACTGGTACATGGAGCGGAGATGTACTTGTACATTGAGCGGAGAGGTACTTGTACATGGAGTGGAGATGTACTTGTACATGGAGCGGAGATGTACTTGTACATTGAGCGGAGAGGTACTTGTACATGGAGCGGAGATGTACTTGTACATGGAGCGGAGAGGTACTTGTACATGGAGCGGAGAGGTACTTGTACATGGAGCGGAGATGTACTTGTACATGGAGCGGAGATGTACTTGTACATGGAGCGGAGAGGTACTTGTACATGGAGCGGAGAGGTACTTATACATTGAGCGGAGACGTACTTGTACATGGAGCGGAGATGTACTTGTACATTGAGCGGAGAGGTACTTGTACATTGAGCGGAGAGGTACTGGTACATGGAGCGGAGATGTACTTGTACATTGAGCGGAGAGGTACTTGTACATGGAGCGGAGAGGTACTTGTACATTGAGCGGAGAGGTACTTGTACATTGAGCGGAGACGTACTTGTACATTGAGCGGAGATGTACTTGTACATTGAGCGGAGATGTACTTGTACATTGAGCGGAGAGGTACTGGTACATGGAGCGGAGAGGTACTTGTACATGGAGCGGAGAGGTATTTGTACATGGAGCGGAGAGGTATTTGTACATGGAGCGGAGAGGTACTTGTACATTGAGCGGAGAGGTACTTGTACATGGAGCGGAGAGGTACTTGTACATGGAGCGGAGAGGTACTTGTACATGTAGCGGAGAGGTGCTTGTACATGGAGCGGAGAGGTACTTGTACATGGAGCGGAGAGGTATTTGTACATGGAGCGGAGAGGTACTTGTACATGGAGCGGAGAGGTACTTGTACATTCAGCGGAGAGGTACTTGTACATTGAGCGGAGAGGTACTTGTAGATGGAGCGGAGAGGTACTGTCGACACTTGTACATTGAGCGGAGAGGTACTTGTACATGGAGCGGAGAGGTACTTGTACATGGAGCGGAGAGGTACTGTCGACACTTGTACATTGAGCGGAGAGGTACTTGTACATGGAGCGGAGAGGTACTTGTACATGGAGCGGAGATGTACTTGTACAGGGAGCGGAGAGGTACTTGTACATTGAGCGGAGAGGTACTTGTACATGGAGCGGAGAGGTACTTGTACATGGAGCGGAGAGGTACTTGTACATGGAGCGGAGAGGTACTTGTACATTGAGCGGAGAGGTACTTGTACATGGAGAGGAGAGGTACTTGTACATGGAGCGGAGAGGTACTTGTACATGGAGCGGAGAGGTACTTGTACATTGAGCGGAGAGGTACTTGTACATGGAGCGGAGAGGTACTTGTACATGGAGCGGAGAGGTACTTGTACATGGAGCGGAGAGGTACTTGTACATGGAGCGGAGAGGTACTTGTACATTGAGCGGAGATGTACTTGTACATGGAGCGGAGATGTACTTGTACATGGATCGGAGAGGTACTTGTACATGAGAGCGGAGAGGTACTGTCGACACTTGTACATTGAGCGTAGAGGTACTGTCGACACTTGTACATTGAGCGGAGAGGTACTTGTACATGGAGCGGAGAGGTACTGTCGACACTTGTACATTGAGCGGAGAGGTACTTGTACATTGAGCGGAGAGGTACTTGTACATGGAGCGCAGAGGTACTTGTACATTGAGCGGAGAGGTACTTGTACATGGAGCGGAGAGGTACTTGTACATGAGAGCGGAGAGGTACTTGTACATGGAGCGGAGAGGTACTTGTACATTGAGCGGAGAGGTACTGTCGACACTTGTACATTCAGCGGAGAGGTACTTGTACATGGAGCGGAGAGGTACTGTCGATACTTGACATTGAGCGGAGAGGTACTTGTACATGGAGCGGAGAGGTACTTGTACATGGAGCGGAGAGGTACTTGTACATGGAGCGGAGAGGTACTTGTACATTGAGCGGAGAGGTACTTGTACATGGAGCGGAGAGGTACTTGTACATTGAGCGGAGAGGTACTTGTACATGGAGCGGAGAGGTACTTGTACATGGAGCGGAGAGGTACTTGTACATGGAGCGGAGAGGTACTTGTACATGGAGCGGAGAGGTACTTGTACATTGAGCGGAGATGTACTTGTACATGGAGCGGAGATGTACTTGTACATGGATCGGAGAGGTACTTGTACATGAGAGCGGAGAGGTACTGTCGACACTTGTACATTCAGCGGAGAGGTACTTGTACATTGAGCGTAGAGGTACTGTCGACACTTGTACATTGAGCGGAGAGGTACTTGTACATGGAGCGGAGAGGTACTGTCGACACTTGTACATTGAGCGGAGAGGTACTTGTACATTGAGCGGAGAGGTACTTGTACATGGAGCGCAGAGGTACTTGTACATTGAGCGGAGAGGTACTTGTACATGGAGCGGAGAGGTACTTGTACATGAGAGCGGAGAGGTACTTGTACATGGAGCGGAGAGGTACTTGTACATTGAGCGGAGAGGTACTGTCGACACTTGTACATTCAGCGGAGAGGTACTTGTACATGGAGCGGAGAGGTACTGTCGATACTTGACATTGAGCGGAGAGGTACTTGTACATGGAGCGGAGAGGTATTTGTACATTGAGCGGAGAGGTACTTGTACATTGAGCGGAGAGGTACTGTCGACACTTGTACATTCAGCGGAGAGCTACTTGTACATGGAGCGGAGAGGTATTTGTACATTGAGCGGAGAGGTACTTGTACATGGAGCGGAGAGGTACTTGTACATAGAGCGGAGAGGTACTTATACATGGAGCGGAGAGGTATTTGTACATTGAGCGGAGAGGTACTTGTACATGGAGCGGAGAGGTACTTGTACATGAGAGCGGAGAGGTATTTGTACATGGAGCGGAAAGGTACTGTCGACACTTGTACATTGAGCGGAGAGCTACTTGTACATGGAGCGGAGAGGTACTTGTACATGAGAGCGGAGAGGTACTTGTACATGGAGCGGAGAGGTATTTGTACATGGAGCGGAGAGGTACTGTCGACACTTGACATTGAGCGGAGAGGTACTTGTACATGGAGCGGAGAGGTACTTGTACATGGAGCGGAGAGGTACTTGTACATGGACCGGAGAGGTACTTGTACATGGAGCGGAGAGGTACTTGTACATGGAGCGGAGATGTACTTGTACATTGAGCGGAGAGGTACTTGTACATGGAGCGGAGAGGTACTTGTACATGGAGCGGAGATGTACTTGTACATGGAGCGGAGAGGTACTTGTACATGGAGCGGAGATGTACTTGTACATTGAGCGGAGAGGTACTTGTACATGGAGCAGAGATGTACTTGTACATGGAGCGGAGAGGTACTTGTACATGGAGCGGAGAGGTACTTGTACATGGAGCGGAGAGGTACTTGTACATGGAGCGGAGAGGTACTTGTACATTGAGCGGAGAGGTACTTGTACATGGAGCGGAGAGGTACTTGTACATTGAGCGGAGAGGTACTTGTACATGGAGCGGAGAGGTACTTGTACATGGAGCGGAGAGGTACTTGTACATGGAGCGGAGAGGTACTTGTACATTGAGCGGAGATGTACTTGTACATGGAGCGGAGATGTACTTGTACATGGATCGGAGAGGTACTTGTACATGAGAGCGGAGAGGTACTGTCGACACTTGTACATTGAGCGTAGAGGTACTGTCGACACTTGTACATTGAGCGGAGAGGTACTTGTACATGGAGCGGAGAGGTACTGTCGACACTTGTACATTGAGCGGAGAGGTACTTGTACATTGAGCGGAGAGGTACTTGTACATGGAGCGCAGAGGTACTTGTACATTGAGCGGAGAGGTACTTGTACATGGAGCGGAGAGGTACTTGTACATGAGAGCGGAGAGGTACTTGTACATGGAGCGGAGAGGTACTTGTACATTGAGCGGAGAGGTACTGTCGACACTTGTACATTCAGCGGAGAGGTACTTGTACATGGAGCGGAGAGGTACTGTCGATACTTGACATTGAGCGGAGAAGTACTTGTACATGGAGCGGAGAGGTATTTGTACATTGAGCGGAGAGGTACTTGTACATTGAGCGGAGAGGTACTGTCGACACTTGTACATTCAGCGGAGAGCTACTTGTACATGGAGCGGAGAGGTATTTGTACATTGAGCGGAGAGGTACTTGTACATGGAGCGGAGAGGTACTTGTACATAGAGCGGAGAGGTACTTATACATGGAGCGGAGAGGTATTTGTACATTGAGCGGAGAGGTACTTGTACATGGAGCGGAGAGGTACTTGTACATGAGAGCGGAGAGGTATTTGTACATGGAGCGGAAAGGTACTGTCGACACTTGTACATTGAGCGGAGAGCTACTTGTACATGGAGCGGAGAGGTACTTGTACATGAGAGCGGAGAGGTACTTGTACATGGAGCGGAGAGGTATTTGTACATGGAGCGGAGAGGTACTGTCGACACTTGACATTGAGCGGAGAGGTACTTGTACATGGAGCGGAGAGGTACTTGTACATGAGAGCGGAGAGGTATTTGTACATGGAGCGGAGAGGTACTGTCGACACTTGACATTGAGCGGAGAGGTACTTGTACATGGAGCGGAGAGGTACTTGTACATGGAGCGGAGAGGTACTTGTACATGGACCGGAGAGGTACTTGTACATGGAGCGGAGAGGTACTTGTACATGGAGCGGAGATGTACTTGTACATTGAGCGGAGAGGTACTTGTACATGGAGCAGAGATGTACTTGTACATGGAGCGGAGATGTACTTGTACATTGAGCGGAGAGGTACTTGTACATGGAGCGGAGAGGTACTTGTACATGGAGCGGAGATGTACTTGTACATGGAGCGGAGAGGTACTTGTACATGGAGCGGAGATGTACTTGTACATTGAGCGGAGAGGTACTTGTACATGGAGCAGAGATGTACTTGTACATGGAGCGGAGAGGTACTTGTACATGGAGCGGAGAGGTACTTGTACATGGAGCGGAGAGGTACTTGTACATGGAGCGGAGAGGTACTTGTACATTGAGCGGAGAGGTACTTGTACATGGAGCGGAGAGGTACTTGTACATTGAGCGGAGAGGTACTTGTACATGGAGCGGAGAGGTACTTGTACATGGATCGGAGAGGTACTTGTACATGGAGCGGAGAGGTACTTGTACATGGAGCGGAGAGGTACTTGTACATTGAGCGGAGATGTACTTGTACATGGAGCGGAGATGTACTTGTACATGGATCGGAGAGGTACTTGTACATGAGAGCGGAGAGGTACTGTCGACACTTGTACATTGAGCGTAGAGGTACTGTCGACACTTGTACATTGAGCGGAGAGGTACTTGTACATGGAGCGGAGAGGTACTGTCGACACTTGTACATTGAGCGGAGAGGTACTTGTACATTGAGCGGAGAGGTACTTGTACATGGAGCGCAGAGGTACTTGTACATTGAGCGGAGAGGTACTTGTACATGGAGCGGAGAGGTACTTGTACATGAGAGCGGAGAGGTACTTGTACATGGAGCGGAGAGGTACTTGTACATTGAGCGGAGAGGTACTGTCGACACTTGTACATTCAGCGGAGAGGTACTTGTACATGGAGCGGAGAGGTACTGTCGATACTTGACATTGAGCGGAGAGGTACTTGTACATGGAGCGGAGAGGTACTTGTACATGGAGCGGAGAGGTACTTGTACATGGAGCGGAGAGGTACTTGTACATTGAGCGGAGAGGTACTTGTACATGGAGCGGAGAGGTACTTGTACATTGAGCGGAGAGGTACTTGTACATGGAGCGGAGAGGTACTTGTACATGGAGCGGAGAGGTACTTGTACATGGAGCGGAGAGGTACTTGTACATGGAGCGGAGAGGTACTTGTACATTGAGCGGAGATGTACTTGTACATGGAGCGGAGATGTACTTGTACATGGATTGGAGAGGTACTTGTACATGAGAGCGGAGAGGTACTGTCGACACTTGTACATTCAGCGGAGAGGTACTTGTACATTGAGCGTAGAGGTACTGTCGACACTTGTACATTGAGCGGAGAGGTACTTGTACATGGAGCGGAGAGGTACTGTCGACACTTGTACATTGAGCGGAGAGGTACTTGTACATTGAGCGGAGAGGTACTTGTACATGGAGCGCAGAGGTACTTGTACATTGAGCGGAGAGGTACTTGTACATGGAGCGGAGAGGTACTTGTACATGAGAGCGGAGAGGTACTTGTACATGGAGCGGAGAGGTACTTGTACATTGAGCGGAGAGGTACTGTCGACACTTGTACATTCAGCGGAGAGGTACTTGTACATGGAGCGGAGAGGTACTGTCGATACTTGACATTGAGCGGAGAGGTACTTGTACATGGAGCGGAGAGGTATTTGTACATTGAGCGGAGAGGTACTTGTACATTGAGCGGAGAGGTACTGTCGACACTTGTACATTCAGCGGAGAGCTACTTGTACATGGAGCGGAGAGGTATTTGTACATTGAGCGGAGAGGTACTTGTACATGGAGCGGAGAGGTACTTGTACATAGAGCGGAGAGGTACTTATACATGGAGCGGAGAGGTATTTGTACATTGAGCGGAGAGGTACTTGTACATGGAGCGGAGAGGTACTTGTACATGAGAGCGGAGAGGTATTTGTACATGGAGCGGAAAGGTACTGTCGACACTTGTACATTGAGCGGAGAGCTACTTGTACATGGAGCGGAGAGGTACTTGTACATGAGAGCGGAGACGTACTTGTACATGGAGCGGAGAGGTATTTGTACATGGAGCGGAGAGGTACTGTCGACACTTGACATTGAGCGGAGAGGTACTTGTACATGGAGCGGAGAGGTACTTGTACATGAGAGCGGAGAGGTATTTGTACATGGAGCGGAGAGGTACTGTCGACACTTGACATTGAGCGGAGAGGTACTTGTACATGGAGCGGAGAGGTACTTGTACATGGAGCGGAGAGGTACTTGTACATGGACCGGAGAGGTACTTGTACATGGAGCGGAGAGGTACTTGTACATGGAGCGGAGATGTACTTGTACATTGAGCGGAGAGGTACTTGTACATGGAGCAGAGATGTACTTGTACATGGAGCGGAGATGTACTTGTACATTGAGCGGAGAGGTACTTGTACATGGAGCGGAGAGGTACTTGTACATGGAGCGGTGATGTACTTGTACATGGAGCGGAGAGGTACTTGTACATGGAGCGGAGATGTACTTGTACATTGAGCGGAGAGGTACTTGTACATGGAGCAGAGATGTACTTGTACATGGAGCGGAGAGGTACTTGTACATGGAGCGGAGAGGTACTTGTACATGGAGCGGAGAGGTACTTGTACATGGAGCGGAGAGGTACTTGTACATTGAGCGGAGAGGTACTTGTACATGGAGCGGAGAGGTACTTGTACATTGAGCGGAGAGGTACTTGTACATGGAGCGGAGAGGTACTTGTACATGGAGCGGAGAGGTACTTGTACATGGAGCGGAGAGGTACTTGTACATGGAGCGGAGAGGTACTTGTACATTGAGCGGAGATGTACTTGTACATGGAGCGGAGATGTACTTGTACATGGATCGGAGAGGTACTTGTACATGAGAGCGGAGAGGTACTGTCGACACTTGTACATTGAGCGTAGAGGTACTGTCGACACTTGTACATTGAGCGGAGAGGTACTTGTACATGGAGCGGAGAGGTACTGTCGACACTTGTACATTGAGCGGAGAGGTACTTGTACATTGAGCGGAGAGGTACTTGTACATGGAGCGCAGAGGTACTTGTACATTGAGCGGAGAGGTACTTGTACATGGAGCGGAGAGGTACTTGTACATGAGAGCGGAGAGGTACTTGTACATGGAGCGGAGAGGTACTTGTACATTGAGCGGAGAGGTACTGTCGACACTTGTACATTCAGCGGAGAGGTACTTGTACATGGAGCGGAGAGGTACTGTCGATACTTGACATTGAGCGGAGAGGTACTTGTACATGGAGCGGAGAGGTATTTGTACATTGAGCGGAGAGGTACTTGTACATTGAGCGGAGAGGTACTGTCGACACTTGTACATTCAGCGGAGAGCTACTTGTACATGGAGCGGAGAGGTATTTGTACATTGAGCGGAGAGGTACTTGTACATGGAGCGGAGAGGTACTTGTACATAGAGCGGAGAGGTACTTATACATGGAGCGGAGAGGTATTTGTACATTGAGCGGAGAGGTACTTGTACATGGAGCGGAGAGGTACTTGTACATGAGAGCGGAGAGGTATTTGTACATGGAGCGGAAAGGTACTGTCGACACTTGTACATTGAGCGGAGAGCTACTTGTACATGGAGCGGAGAGGTACTTGTACATGAGAGCGGAGAGGTACTTGTACATGGAGCGGAGAGGTATTTGTACATGGAGCGGAGAGGTACTGTCGACACTTGACATTGAGCGGAGAGGTACTTGTACATGGAGCGGAGAGGTACTTGTACATGAGAGCGGAGAGGTATTTGTACATGGAGCGGAGAGGTACTGTCGACACTTGACATTGAGCGGAGAGGTACTTGTACATGGAGCGGAGAGGTACTTGTACATGGAGCGGAGAGGTACTTGTACATGGACCGGAGAGGTACTTGTACATGGAGCGGAGAGGTACTTGTACATGGAGCGGAGATGTACTTGTACATTGAGCGGAGAGGTACTTGTACATGGAGCAGAGATGTACTTGTACATGGAGCGCAGAGGTACTTGTACATTGAGCGGAGAGGTACTTGTACATGGAGCGGAGAGGTACTTGTACATGAGAGCGGAGAGGTACTTGTACATGGAGCGGAGAGGTACTTGTACATTGAGCGGAGAGGTACTGTCGACACTTGTACATTCAGCGGAGAGGTACTTGTACATGGAGCGGAGAGGTACTGTCGATACTTGACATTGAGCGGA
The DNA here is from genome assembly GCF_964638095.1 of Poromitra crassiceps. Lineage (NCBI taxonomy): Eukaryota > Metazoa > Chordata > Actinopteri > Beryciformes > Melamphaidae > Poromitra > Poromitra crassiceps. Next base: position 1,583,748 of record NW_028152259.1, read on the forward strand.
GAAGTACTTGTACATGGAGCGGAGAGGTATTTGTACATTGAGCGGAGAGGTACTTGTACATTGAGCGGAGAGGTACTGTCGACACTTGTACATTCAGCGGAGAGCTACTTGTACATGGAGCGGAGAGGTATTTGTACATTGAGCGGAGAGGTACTTGTACATGGAGCGGAGAGGTACTTGTACATAGAGCGGAGAGGTACTTATACATGGAGCGGAGAGGTATTTGTACATTGAGCGGAGAGGTACTTGTACATGGAGCGGAGAGGTACTTGTACATGAGAGCGGAGAGGTATTTGTACATGGAGCGGAAAGGTACTGTCGACACTTGTACATTGAGCGGAGAGCTACTTGTACATGGAGCGGAGAGGTACTTGTACATGAGAGCGGAGAGGTACTTGTACATGGAGCGGAGAGGTATTTGTACATGGAGCGGAGAGGTACTGTCGACACTTGACATTGAGCGGAGAGGTACTTGTACATGGAGCGGAGAGGTACTTGTACATGAGAGCGGAGAGGTATTTGTACATGGAGCGGAGAGGTACTGTCGACACTTGACATTGAGCGGAGAGGTACTTGTACATGGAGCGGAGAGGTACTTGTACATGGAGCGGAGAGGTAGTGGTACATGGACCGGAGAGGTACTTGTACATGGAGCGGAGAGGTACTTGTACATGGAGCGGAGATGTACTTGTACATTGAGCGGAGAGGTACTTGTACATGGAGCAGAGATGTACTTGTACATGGAGCGGAGATGTACTTGTACATTGAGCGGAGAGGTACTTGTACATGGAGCGGAGAGGTACTTGTACATGGAGCGGAGATGTACTTGTACATGGAGCGGAGAGGTACTTGTACATGGAGCGGAGATGTACTTGTACATTGAGCGGAGAGGTACTTGTACATGGAGCAGAGATGTACTTGTACATTGAGCGGAGATGTACTTGTACATTGAGCGGAGATGTACTTGTACATTGAGCGGAGAGGTACTGGTACATGGAGCGGAGAGGTACTTGTACATGGAGCGGAGAGGTATTTGTACATGGAGCGGAGAGGTATTTGTACATGGAGCGGAGAGGTACTTGTAGATGGAGCGGAGAGGTACTGTCGACACTTGTACATTGAGCGGAGAGGTACTTGTACATGGAGCGGAGAGGTACTTGTACATGGAGCGGAGAGGTACTGTCGACACTTGTACATTGAGCGGAGAGGTACTTGTACATGGAGCGGAGAGGTACTTGTACATGGAGCGGAGATGTACTTGTACAGGGAGCGGAGAGGTACTTGTACATTGAGCGGAGAGGTACTTGTACATGGAGCGGAGAGGTACTTGTACATGGAGCGGAGAGGTACTTGTACATGGAGCGGAGAGGTACTTGTACATTGAGCGGAGAGGTACTTGTACATGGAGCGGAGAGGTACTTGTACATGGAGCGGAGAGGTACTTGTACATGGAGCGGAGAGGTACTTGTACATTGAGCGGAGAGGTACTTGTACATGGAGCGGAGAGGTACTTGTACATGGAGCGGAGAGGTACTTGTACATGGAGCGGAGAGGTACTTGTACATGGAGCGGAGAGGTACTTGTACATTGAGCGGAGATGTACTTGTACATGGAGCGGAGATGTACTTGTACATGGATCGGAGAGGTACTTGTACATGAGAGCGGAGAGGTACTGTCGACACTTGTACATTGAGCGTAGAGGTACTGTCGACACTTGTACATTGAGCGGAGAGGTACTTGTACATGGAGCGGAGAGGTACTGTCGACACTTGTACATTGAGCGGAGAGGTACTTGTACATTGAGCGGAGAGGTACTTGTACATGGAGCGCAGAGGTACTTGTACATTGAGCGGAGAGGTACTTGTACATGGAGCGGAGAGGTACTTGTACATGAGAGCGGAGAGGTACTTGTACATGGAGCGGAGAGGTACTTGTACATTGAGCGGAGAGGTACTGTCGACACTTGTACATTCAGCGGAGAGGTACTTGTACATGGAGCGGAGAGGTACTGTCGATACTTGACATTGAGCGGAGAGGTACTTGTACATGGAGCGGAGAGGTACTTGTACATGGAGCGGAGAGGTACTTGTACATGGAGCGGAGAGGTACTTGTACATTGAGCGGAGAGGTACTTGTACATGGAGCGGAGAGGTACTTGTACATTGAGCGGAGAGGTACTTGTACATGGAGCGGAGAGGTACTTGTACATGGAGCGGAGAGGTACTTGTACATGGAGCGGAGAGGTACTTGTACATGGAGCGGAGAGGTACTTGTACATTGAGCGGAGATGTACTTGTACATGGAGCGGAGATGTACTTGTACATGGATCGGAGAGGTACTTGTACATGAGAGCGGAGAGGTACTGTCGACACTTGTACATTCAGCGGAGAGGTACTTGTACATTGAGCGTAGAGGTACTGTCGACACTTGTACATTGAGCGGAGAGGTACTTGTACATGGAGCGGAGAGGTACTGTCGACACTTGTACATTGAGCGGAGAGGTACTTGTACATTGAGCGGAGAGGTACTTGTACATGGAGCGCAGAGGTACTTGTACATTGAGCGGAGAGGTACTTGTACATGGAGCGGAGAGGTACTTGTACATGAGAGCGGAGAGGTACTTGTACATGGAGCGGAGAGGTACTTGTACATTGAGCGGAGAGGTACTGTCGACACTTGTACATTCAGCGGAGAGGTACTTGTACATGGAGCGGAGAGGTACTGTCGATACTTGACATTGAGCGGAGAGGTACTTGTACATGGAGCGGAGAGGTATTTGTACATTGAGCGGAGAGGTACTTGTACATTGAGCGGAGAGGTACTGTCGACACTTGTACATTCAGCGGAGAGCTACTTGTACATGGAGCGGAGAGGTATTTGTACATTGAGCGGAGAGGTACTTGTACATGGAGCGGAGAGGTACTTGTACATAGAGCGGAGAGGTACTTATACATGGAGCGGAGAGGTATTTGTACATTGAGCGGAGAGGTACTTGTACATGGAGCGGAGAGGTACTTGTACATGAGAGCGGAGAGGTATTTGTACATGGAGCGGAAAGGTACTGTCGACACTTGTACATTGAGCGGAGAGCTACTTGTACATGGAGCGGAGAGGTACTTGTACATGAGAGCGGAGAGGTACTTGTACATGGAGCGGAGAGGTATTTGTACATGGAGCGGAGAGGTACTGTCGACACTTGACATTGAGCGGAGAGGTACTTGTACATGGAGCGGAGAGGTACTTGTACATGGAGCGGAGAGGTACTTGTACATGGACCGGAGAGGTACTTGTACATGGAGCGGAGAGGTACTTGTACATGGAGCGGAGATGTACTTGTACATTGAGCGGAGAGGTACTTGTACATGGAGCGGAGAGGTACTTGTACATGGAGCGGAGATGTACTTGTACATGGAGCGGAGAGGTACTTGTACATGGAGCGGAGATGTACTTGTACATTGAGCGGAGAGGTACTTGTACATGGAGCAGAGATGTACTTGTACATGGAGCGGAGAGGTACTTGTACATGGAGCGGAGAGGTACTTGTACATGGAGCGGAGAGGTACTTGTACATGGAGCGGAGAGGTACTTGTACATTGAGCGGAGAGGTACTTGTACATGGAGCGGAGAGGTACTTGTACATTGAGCGGAGAGGTACTTGTACATGGAGCGGAGAGGTACTTGTACATGGAGCGGAGAGGTACTTGTACATGGAGCGGAGAGGTACTTGTACATTGAGCGGAGATGTACTTGTACATGGAGCGGAGATGTACTTGTACATGGATCGGAGAGGTACTTGTACATGAGAGCGGAGAGGTACTGTCGACACTTGTACATTGAGCGTAGAGGTACTGTCGACACTTGTACATTGAGCGGAGAGGTACTTGTACATGGAGCGGAGAGGTACTGTCGACACTTGTACATTGAGCGGAGAGGTACTTGTACATTGAGCGGAGAGGTACTTGTACATGGAGCGCAGAGGTACTTGTACATTGAGCGGAGAGGTACTTGTACATGGAGCGGAGAGGTACTTGTACATGAGAGCGGAGAGGTACTTGTACATGGAGCGGAGAGGTACTTGTACATTGAGCGGAGAGGTACTGTCGACACTTGTACATTCAGCGGAGAGGTACTTGTACATGGAGCGGAGAGGTACTGTCGATACTTGACATTGAGCGGAGAAGTACTTGTACATGGAGCGGAGAGGTATTTGTACATTGAGCGGAGAGGTACTTGTACATTGAGCGGAGAGGTACTGTCGACACTTGTACATTCAGCGGAGAGCTACTTGTACATGGAGCGGAGAGGTATTTGTACATTGAGCGGAGAGGTACTTGTACATGGAGCGGAGAGGTACTTGTACATAGAGCGGAGAGGTACTTATACATGGAGCGGAGAGGTATTTGTACATTGAGCGGAGAGGTACTTGTACATGGAGCGGAGAGGTACTTGTACATGAGAGCGGAGAGGTATTTGTACATGGAGCGGAAAGGTACTGTCGACACTTGTACATTGAGCGGAGAGCTACTTGTACATGGAGCGGAGAGGTACTTGTACATGAGAGCGGAGAGGTACTTGTACATGGAGCGGAGAGGTATTTGTACATGGAGCGGAGAGGTACTGTCGACACTTGACATTGAGCGGAGAGGTACTTGTACATGGAGCGGAGAGGTACTTGTACATGAGAGCGGAGAGGTATTTGTACATGGAGCGGAGAGGTACTGTCGACACTTGACATTGAGCGGAGAGGTACTTGTACATGGAGCGGAGAGGTACTTGTACATGGAGCGGAGAGGTACTTGTACATGGACCGGAGAGGTACTTGTACATGGAGCGGAGAGGTACTTGTACATGGAGCGGAGATGTACTTGTACATTGAGCGGAGAGGTACTTGTACATGGAGCAGAGATGTACTTGTACATGGAGCGGAGATGTACTTGTACATTGAGCGGAGAGGTACTTGTACATGGAGCGGAGAGGTACTTGTACATGGAGCGGAGATGTACTTGTACATGGAGCGGAGAGGTACTTGTACATGGAGCGGAGATGTACTTGTACATTGAGCGGAGAGGTACTTGTACATGGAGCAGAGATGTACTTGTACATGGAGCGGAGAGGTACTTGTACATGGAGCGGAGAGGTACTTGTACATGGAGCGGAGAGGTACTTGTACATGGAGCGGAGAGGTACTTGTACATTGAGCGGAGAGGTACTTGTACATGGAGCGGAGAGGTACTTGTACATTGAGCGGAGAGGTACTTGTACATGGAGCGGAGAGGTACTTGTACATGGATCGGAGAGGTACTTGTACATGGAGCGGAGAGGTACTTGTACATGGAGCGGAGAGGTACTTGTACATTGAGCGGAGATGTACTTGTACATGGAGCGGAGATGTACTTGTACATGGATCGGAGAGGTACTTGTACATGAGAGCGGAGAGGTACTGTCGACACTTGTACATTGAGCGTAGAGGTACTGTCGACACTTGTACATTGAGCGGAGAGGTACTTGTACATGGAGCGGAGAGGTACTGTCGACACTTGTACATTGAGCGGAGAGGTACTTGTACATTGAGCGGAGAGGTACTTGTACATGGAGCGCAGAGGTACTTGTACATTGAGCGGAGAGGTACTTGTACATGGAGCGGAGAGGTACTTGTACATGAGAGCGGAGAGGTACTTGTACATGGAGCGGAGAGGTACTTGTACATTGAGCGGAGAGGTACTGTCGACACTTGTACATTCAGCGGAGAGGTACTTGTACATGGAGCGGAGAGGTACTGTCGATACTTGACATTGAGCGGAGAGGTACTTGTACATGGAGCGGAGAGGTACTTGTACATGGAGCGGAGAGGTACTTGTACATGGAGCGGAGAGGTACTTGTACATTGAGCGGAGAGGTACTTGTACATGGAGCGGAGAGGTACTTGTACATGGAGCGGAGAGGTACTTGTACATGGAGCGGAGAGGTACTTGTACATGGAGCGGAGAGGTACTTGTACATGGAGCGGAGAGGTACTTGTACATTGAGCGGAGATGTACTTGTACATGGAGCGGAGATGTACTTGTACATGGATTGGAGAGGTACTTGTACATGAGAGCGGAGAGGTACTGTCGACACTTGTACATTCAGCGGAGAGGTACTTGTACATTGAGCGTAGAGGTACTGTCGACACTTGTACATTGAGCGGAGAGGTACTTGTACATGGAGCGGAGAGGTACTGTCGACACTTGTACATTGAGCGGAGAGGTACTTGTACATTGAGCGGAGAGGTACTTGTACATGGAGCGCAGAGGTACTTGTACATTGAGCGGAGAGGTACTTGTACATGGAGCGGAGAGGTACTTGTACATGAGAGCGGAGAGGTACTTGTACATGGAGCGGAGAGGTACTTGTACATTGAGCGGAGAGGTACTGTCGACACTTGTACATTCAGCGGAGAGGTACTTGTACATGGAGCGGAGAGGTACTGTCGATACTTGACATTGAGCGGAGAGGTACTTGTACATGGAGCGGAGAGGTATTTGTACATTGAGCGGAGAGGTACTTGTACATTGAGCGGAGAGGTACTGTCGACACTTGTACATTCAGCGGAGAGCTACTTGTACATGGAGCGGAGAGGTATTTGTACATTGAGCGGAGAGGTACTTGTACATGGAGCGGAGAGGTACTTGTACATAGAGCGGAGAGGTACTTATACATGGAGCGGAGAGGTATTTGTACATTGAGCGGAGAGGTACTTGTACATGGAGCGGAGAGGTACTTGTACATGAGAGCGGAGAGGTATTTGTACATGGAGCGGAAAGGTACTGTCGACACTTGTACATTGAGCGGAGAGCTACTTGTACATGGAGCGGAGAGGTACTTGTACATGAGAGCGGAGACGTACTTGTACATGGAGCGGAGAGGTATTTGTACATGGAGCGGAGAGGTACTGTCGACACTTGACATTGAGCGGAGAGGTACTTGTACATGGAGCGGAGAGGTACTTGTACATGAGAGCGGAGAGGTATTTGTACATGGAGCGGAGAGGTACTGTCGACACTTGACATTGAGCGGAGAGGTACTTGTACATGGAGCGGAGAGGTACTTGTACATGGAGCGGAGAGGTACTTGTACATGGACCGGAGAGGTACTTGTACATGGAGCGGAGAGGTACTTGTACATGGAGCGGAGATGTACTTGTACATTGAGCGGAGAGGTACTTGTACATGGAGCAGAGATGTACTTGTACATGGAGCGGAGATGTACTTGTACATTGAGCGGAGAGGTACTTGTACATGGAGCGGAGAGGTACTTGTACATGGAGCGGAGATGTACTTGTACATGGAGCGGAGAGGTACTTGTACATGGAGCGGAGATGTACTTGTACATTGAGCGGAGAGGTACTTGTACATGGAGCAGAGATGTACTTGTACATGGAGCGGAGAGGTACTTGTACATGGAGCGGAGAGGTACTTGTACATGGAGCGGAGAGGTACTTGTACATGGAGCGGAGAGGTACTTGTACATTGAGCGGAGAGGTACTTGTACATGGAGCGGAGAGGTACTTGTACATTGAGCGGAGAGGTACTTGTACATGGAGCGGAGAGGTACTTGTACATGGAGCGGAGAGGTACTTGTACATGGAGCGGAGAGGTACTTGTACATGGAGCGGAGAGGTACTTGTACATTGAGCGGAGATGTACTTGTACATGGAGCGGAGATGTACTTGTACATGGATCGGAGAGGTACTTGTACATGAGAGCGGAGAGGTACTGTCGACACTTGTACATTGAGCGTAGAGGTACTGTCGACACTTGTACATTGAGCGGAGAGGTACTTGTACATGGAGCGGAGAGGTACTGTCGACACTTGTACATTGAGCGGAGAGGTACTTGTACATTGAGCGGAGAGGTACTTGTACATGGAGCGCAGAGGTACTTGTACATTGAGCGGAGAGGTACTTGTACATGGAGCGGAGAGGTACTTGTACATGAGAGCGGAGAGGTACTTGTACATGGAGCGGAGAGGTACTTGTACATTGAGCGGAGAGGTACTGTCGACACTTGTACATTCAGCGGAGAGGTACTTGTACATGGAGCGGAGAGGTACTGTCGATACTTGACATTGAGCGGAGAGGTACTTGTACATGGAGCGGAGAGGTATTTGTACATTGAGCGGAGAGGTACTTGTACATTGAGCGGAGAGGTACTGTCGACACTTGTACATTCAGCGGAGAGCTACTTGTACATGGAGCGGAGAGGTATTTGTACATTGAGCGGAGAGGTACTTGTACATGGAGCGGAGAGGTACTTGTACATAGAGCGGAGAGGTACTTATACATGGAGCGGAGAGGTATTTGTACATTGAGCGGAGAGGTACTTGTACATGGAGCGGAGAGGTACTTGTACATGAGAGCGGAGAGGTATTTGTACATGGAGCGGAAAGGTACTGTCGACACTTGTACATTGAGCGGAGAGCTACTTGTACATGGAGCGGAGAGGTACTTGTACATGAGAGCGGAGAGGTACTTGTACATGGAGCGGAGAGGTATTTGTACATGGAGCGGAGAGGTACTGTCGACACTTGACATTGAGCGGAGAGGTACTTGTACATGGAGCGGAGAGGTACTTGTACATGAGAGCGGAGAGGTATTTGTACATGGAGCGGAGAGGTACTGTCGACACTTGACATTGAGCGGAGAGGTACTTGTACATGGAGCGGAGAGGTACTTGTACATGGAGCGGAGAGGTACTTGTACATGGACCGGAGAGGTACTTGTACATGGAGCGGAGAGGTACTTGTACATGGAGCGGAGATGTACTTGTACATTGAGCGGAGAGGTACTTGTACATGGAGCAGAGATGTACTTGTACATGGAGCGCAGAGGTACTTGTACATTGAGCGGAGAGGTACTTGTACATGGAGCGGAGAGGTACTTGTACATGAGAGCGGAGAGGTACTTGTACATGGAGCGGAGAGGTACTTGTACATTGAGCGGAGAGGTACTGTCGACACTTGTACATTCAGCGGAGAGGTACTTGTACATGGAGCGGAGAGGTACTGTCGATACTTGACATTGAGCGGAGAAGTACTTGTACATGGAGCGGAGAGGTATTTGTACATTGAGCGGAGAGGTACTTGTACATTGAGCGGAGAGGTACTGTCGACACTTGTACATTCAGCGGAGAGCTACTTGTACATGGAGCGGAGAGGTATTTGTACATTGAGCGGAGAGGTACTTGTACATGGAGCGGAGAGGTACTTGTACATAGAGCGGAGAGGTACTTATACATGGAGCGGAGAGGTATTTGTACATTGAGCGGAGAGGTACTTGTACATGGAGCGGAGAGGTACTTGTACATGAGAGCGGAGAGGTATTTGTACATGGAGCGGAAAGGTACTGTCGACACTTGTACATTGAGCGGAGAGCTACTTGTACATGGAGCGGAGAGGTACTTGTACATGAGAGCGGAGAGGTACTTGTACATGGAGCGGAGAGGTATTTGTACATGGAGCGGAGAGGTACTGTCGACACTTGACATTGAGCGGAGAGGTACTTGTACATGGAGCGGAGAGGTACTTGTACATGAGAGCGGAGAGGTATTTGTACATGGAGCGGAGAGGTACTGTCGACACTTGACATTGAGCGGAGAGGTACTTGTACATGGAGCGGAGAGGTACTTGTACATGGAGCGGAGAGGTACTTGTACATGGACCGGAGAGGTACTTGTACATGGAGCGGAGAGGTACTTGTACATGGAGCGGAGATGTACTTGTACATTGAGCGGAGAGGTACTTGTACATGGAGCAGAGATGTACTTGTACATGGAGCGGAGATGTACTTGTACATTGAGCGGAGAGGTACTTGTACATGGAGCGGAGAGGTACTTGTACATGGAGCGGAGATGTACTTGTACATGGAGCGGAGAGGTACTTGTACATGGAGCGGAGATGTACTTGTACATTGAGCGGAGAGGTACTTGTACATGGAGCAGAGATGTACTTGTACATGGAGCGGAGAGGTACTTGTACATGGAGCGGAGAGGTACTTGTACATGGAGCGGAGAGGTACTTGTACATGGAGCGGAGAGGTACTTGTACATTGAGCGGAGAGGTACTTGTACATGGAGCGGAGAGGTACTTGTACATTGAGCGGAGAGGTACTTGTACATGGAGCGGAGAGGTACTTGTACATGGATCGGAGAGGTACTTGTACATGGAGCGGAGAGGTACTTGTACATGGAGCGGAGAGGTACTTGTACATTGAGCGGAGATGTACTTGTACATGGAGCGGAGATGTACTTGTACATGGATCGGAGAGGTACTTGTACATGAGAGCGGAGAGGTACTGTCGACACTTGTACATTGAGCGTAGAGGTACTGTCGACACTTGTACATTGAGCGGAGAGGTACTTGTACATGGAGCGGAGAGGTACTGTCGACACTTGTACATTGAGCGGAGAGGTACTTGTACATTGAGCGGAGAGGTACTTGTACATGGAGCGCAGAGGTACTTGTACATTGAGCGGAGAGGTACTTGTACATGGAGCGGAGAGGTACTTGTACATGAGAGCGGAGAGGTACTTGTACATGGAGCGGAGAGGTACTTGTACATTGAGCGGAGAGGTACTGTCGACACTTGTACATTCAGCGGAGAGGTACTTGTACATGGAGCGGAGAGGTACTGTCGATACTTGACATTGAGCGGAGAGGTACTTGTACATGGAGCGGAGAGGTACTTGTACATGGAGCGGAGAGGTACTTGTACATGGAGCGGAGAGGTACTTGTACATTGAGCGGAGAGGTACTTGTACATGGAGCGGAGAGGTACTTGTACATTGAGCGGAGAGGTACTTGTACATGGAGCGGAGAGGTACTTGTACATGGAGCGGAGAGGTACTTGTACATGGAGCGGAGAGGTACTTGTACATGGAGCGGAGAGGTACTTGTACATTGAGCGGAGATGTACTTGTACATGGAGCGGAGATGTACTTGTACATGGATTGGAGAGGTACTTGTACATGAGAGCGGAGAGGTACTGTCGACACTTGTACATTCAGCGGAGAGGTACTTGTACATTGAGCGTAGAGGTACTGTCGACACTTGTACATTGAGCGGAGAGGTACTTGTACATGGAGCGGAGAGGTACTGTTGACACTTGTACATTGAGCGGAGAGGTACTTGTACATTGAGCGGAGAGGTACTTGTACATGGAGCGCAGAGGTACTTGTACATTGAGCGGAGAGGTACTTGTACATGGAGCGGAGAGGTACTTGTACATGAGAGCGGAGAGGTACTTGTACATGGAGCGGAGAGGTACTTGTACATTGAGCGGAGAGGTACTGTCGACACTTGTACATTCAGCGGAGAGGTACTTGTACATGGAGCGGAGAGGTACTGTCGATACTTGACATTGAGCGGAGAGGTACTTGTACATGGAGCGGAGAGGTATTTGTACATTGAGCGGAGAGGTACTTGTACATTGAGCGGAGAGGTACTGTCGACACTTGTACATTCAGCGGAGAGCTACTTGTACATGGAGCGGAGAGGTATTTGTACATTGAGCGGAGAGGTACTTGTACATGGAGCGGAGAGGTACTTGTACATAGAGCGGAGAGGTACTTATACATGGAGCGGAGAGGTATTTGTACATTGAGCGGAGAGGTACTTGTACATGGAGCGGAGAGGTACTTGTACATGAGAGCGGAGAGGTATTTGTACATGGAGCGGAAAGGTACTGTCGACACTTGTACATTGAGCGGAGAGCTACTTGTACATGGAGCGGAGAGGTACTTGTACATGAGAGCGGAGAGGTACTTGTACATGGAGCGGAGAGGTATTTGTACATGGAGCGGAGAGGTACTGTCGACACTTGACATTGAGCGGAGAGGTACTTGTACATGGAGCGGAGAGGTACTTGTACATGAGAGCGGAGAGGTATTTGTACATGGAGCGGAGAGGTACTGTCGACACTTGACATTGAGCGGAGAGGTACTTGTACATGGAGCGGAGAGGTACTTGTACATGGAGCGGAGAGGTACTTGTACATGGACCGGAGAGGTACTTGTACATGGAGCGGAGAGGTACTTGTACATGGAGCGGAGATGTACTTGTACATTGAGCGGAGAGGTACTTGTACATGGAGCAGAGATGTACTTGTACATGGAGCGGAGATGTACTTGTACATTGAGCGGAGAGGTACTTGTACATGGAGCGGAGAGGTACTTGTACATGGAGCGGAGATGTACTTGTACATGGAGCGGAGAGGTACTTGTACATGGAGCGGAGATGTACTTGTACATTGAGCGGAGAGGTACTTGTACATGGAGCAGAGATGTACTTGTACATGGAGCGGAGAGGTACTTGTACATGGAGCGGAGAGGTACTTGTACATGGAGCGGAGAGGTACTTGTACATGGAGCGGAGAGGTACTTGTACATTGAGCGGAGAGGTACTTGTACATTGAGCGGAGAGGTACTTGTACATTGAGCGGAGAGGTACTTGTACATGGAGCGGAGAGGTACTTGTACATGGAGCGGAGAGGTACTTGTACATGGAGCGGAGAGGTACTTGTACATGGAGCGGAGAGGTACTTGTACATTGAGCGGAGATGTACTTGTACATGGAGCGGAGATGTACTTGTACATGGATCGGAGAGGTACTTGTACATGAGAGCGGAGAGGTACTGTCGACACTTGTACATTGAGCGTAGAGGTACTGTCGACACTTGTACATTGAGCGGAGAGGTACTTGTACATGGAGCGGAGAGGTACTGTCGACACTTGTACATTGAGCGGAGAGGTACTTGTACATTGAGCGGAGAGGTACTTGTACATGGAGCGCAGAGGTACTTGTACATTGAGCGGAGAGGTACTTGTACATGGAGCGGAGAGGTACTTGTACATGAGAGCGGAGAGGTACTTGTACATGGAGCGGAGAGGTACTTGTACATTGAGCGGAGAGGTACTGTCGACACTTGTACATTCAGCGGAGAGGTACTTGTACATGGAGCGGAGAGGTACTGTCGATACTTGACATTGAGCGGAGAGGTACTTGTACATGGAGCGGAGAGGTATTTGTACATTGAGCGGAGAGGTACTTGTACATTGAGCGGAGAGGTACTGTCGACACTTGTACATTCAGCGGAGAGCTACTTGTACATGGAGCGGAGAGGTATTTGTACATTGAGCGGAGAGGTACTTGTACATGGAGCGGAGAGGTACTTGTACATAGAGCGGAGAGGTACTTATACATGGAGCGGAGAGGTATTTGTACATTGAGCGGAGAGGTACTTGTACATGGAGCGGAGAGGTACTTGTACATGAGAGCGGAGAGGTATTTGTACATGGAGCGGAAAGGTACTGTCGACACTTGTACATTGAGCGGAGAGCTACTTGTACATGGAGCGGAGAGGTACTTGTACATGAGAGCGGAGAGGTACTTGTACATGGAGCGGAGAGGTATTTGTACATGGAGCGGAGAGGTACTGTCGACACTTGACATTGAGCGGAGAGGTACTTGTACATGGAGCGGAGAGGTACTTGTACATGAGAGCGGAGAGGTATTTGTACATGGAGCGGAGAGGTACTGTCGACACTTGTACATGGAGCAGAGAGGTACTTGTACATGGAGCGGAGAGGTACTTGTACATGGACCGGAGAGGTACTTGTACATGGAGCGGAGAGGTACGTGTACATGGAGCGGAGATGTACTTGTACATTGAGCGGAGAGGTACTTGTACATGGAGCAGAGATGTACTTGTACATGGAGCGGAGATGTACTTGTACATTGAGCGGAGAGGTACTTGTACATGGAGCGGAGAGGTACTTGTACATGGAGCGGAGATGTACTTGTACATGGAGCGGAGAGGTACTTGTACATGGAGCGGAGATGTACTTGTACATTGAGCGGAGAGGTACTTGTACATGGAGCAGAGATGTACTTGTACATGGAGCGGAGAGGTACTTGTACATGGAGCGGAGAGGTACTTGTACATGGAGCGGAGAGGTACTTGTACATGGAGCGGAGAGGTACTTGTACATTGAGCGGAGAGGTACTTGTACATGGAGCGGAGAGGTACTTGTACATTGAGCGGAGAGGTACTTGTACATGGAGCGGAGAGGTACTTGTACATGGAGCGGAGAGGTACTTGTACATGGAGCGGAGAGGTACTTGTACATGGAGCGGAGAGGTACTTGTACATTGAGCGGAGATGTACTTGTACATGGAGCGGAGATGTACTTGTACATGGATCGGAGAGGTACTTGTACATGAGAGCGGAGAGGTACTGTCGACACTTGTACATTGAGCGTAGAGGTACTGTCGACACTTGTACATTGAGCGGAGAGGTACTTGTACATGGAGCGGAGAGGTACTGTCGACACTTGTACATTGAGCGGAGAGGTACTTGTACATTGAGCGGAGAGGTACTTGTACATGGAGCGCAGAGGTACTTGTACATTGAGCGGAGAGGTACTTGTACATGGAGCGGAGAGGTACTTGTACATGAGAGCGGAGAGGTACTTGTACATGGAGCGGAGAGGTACTTGTACATTGAGCGGAGAGGTACTGTCGACACTTGTACATTCAGCGGAGAGGTACTTGTACATGGAGCGGAGAGGTACTGTCGATACTTGACATTGAGCGGAGAGGTACTTGTACATGGAGCGGAGAGGTATTTGTACATTGAGCGGAGAGGTACTTGTACATTGAGCGGAGAGGTACTGTCGACACTTGTACATTCAGCGGAGAGCTACTTGTACATGGAGCGGAGAGGTATTTGTACATTGAGCGGAGAGGTACTTGTACATGGAGCGGAGAGGTACTTGTACATAGAGCGGAGAGGTACTTATACATGGAGCGGAGAGGTATTTGTACATTGAGCGGAGAGGTACTTGTACATGGAGCGGAGAGGTACTTGTACATGAGAGCGGAGAGGTATTTGTACATGGAGCGGAAAGGTACTGTCGACACTTGTACATTGAGCGGAGAGCTACTTGTACATGGAGCGGAGAGGTACTTGTACATGAGAGCGGAGAGGTACTTGTACATGGAGCGGAGAGGTATTTGTACATGGAGCGGAGAGGTACTGTCGACACTTGACATTGAGCGGAGAGGTACTTGTACATGGAGCGGAGAGGTACTTGTACATGAGAGCGGAGAGGTATTTGTACATGGAGCGGAGAGGTACTGTCGACACTTGACATTGAGCGGAGAGGTACTTGTACATGGAGCGGAGAGGTACTTGTACATGGAGCGGAGAGGTACTTGTACATGGACCGGAGAGGTACTTGTACATGGAGCGGAGAGGTACTTGTACATGGAGCGGAGATGTACTTGTACATTGAGCGGAGAGGTACTTGTACATGGAGCGGAGAGGTACTTGTACATGGAGCGGAGATGTACTTGTACATGGAGCGGAGAGGTACTTGTACATGGAGCGGAGATGTACTTGTACATTGAGCGGAGAGGTACTTGTACATGGAGCAGAGATGTACTTGTACATGGAGCGGAGAGGTACTTGTACATGGAGCGGAGAGGTACTTGTACATGGAGCGGAGAGGTACTTGTACATGGAGCGGAGAGGTACTTGTACATTGAGCGGAGAGGTACTTGTACATGGAGCGGAGAGGTACTTGTACATTGAGCGGAGAGGTACTTGTACATGGAGCGGAGAGGTACTTGTACATGGAGCGGAGAGGTACTTGTACATGGAGCGGAGAGGTACTTGTACATGGAGCGGAGAGGTACTTGTACATTGAGCGGAGATGTACTTGTACATGGAGCGGAGATGTACTTGTACATGGATCGGAGAGGTACTTGTACATGAGAGCGGAGAGGTACTGTCGACACTTGTACATTGAGCGTAGAGGTACTGTCGACACTTGTACATTGAGCGGAGAGGTACTTGTACATGGAGCGGAGAGGTACTGTCGACACTTGTATATTGAGCGGAGAGGTACTTGTACATTGAGCGGAGAGGTACTTGTACATGGAGCGCAGAGGTACTTGTACATTGAGCGGAGAGGTACTTGTACATGGAGCGGAGAGGTACTTGTACATGAGAGCGGAGAGGTACTTGTACATGGAGCGGAGAGGTACTTGTACATTGAGCGGAGAGGTACTGTCGACACTTGTACATTCAGCGGAGAGGTACTTGTACATGGAGCGGAGAGGTACTGTCGATACTTGACATTGAGCGGAGAGGTACTTGTACATGGAGCGGAGAGGTATTTGTACATTGAGCGGAGAGGTACTTGTACATTGAGCGGAGAGGTACTGTCGACACTTGTACATTCAGCGGAGAGCTACTTGTACATGGAGCGGAGAGGTATTTGTACATTGAGCGGAGAGGTACTTGTACATGGAGCGGAGAGGTACTTGTACATAGAGCGGAGAGGTACTTATACATGGAGCGGAGAGGTATTTGTACATTGAGCGGAGAGGTACTTGTACATGGAGCGGAGAGGTACTTGTACATGAGAGCGGAGAGGTATTTGTACATGGAGCGGAAAGGTACTGTCGACACTTGTACATTGAGCGGAGAGCTACTTGTACATGGAGCGGAGAGGTACTTGTACATGAGAGCGGAGAGGTACTTGTACATGGAGCGGAGAGGTATTTGTACATGGAGCGGAGAGGTACTGTCGACACTTGACATTGAGCGGAGAGGTACTTGTACATGGAGCGGAGAGGTACTTGTACATGAGAGCGGAGAGGTATTTGTACATGGAGCGGAGAGGTACTGTCGACACTTGACATTGAGCGGAGAGGTACTTGTACATGGAGCGGAGAGGTACTTGTACATGGAGCGGAGAGGTACTTGTACATGGACCGGAGAGGTACTTGTACATGGAGCGGAGAGGTACTTGTACATGGAGCGGAGATGTACTTGTACATTGAGCGGAGAGGTACTTGTACATGGAGCAGAGATGTACTTGTACATGGAGCGGAGATGTACTTGTACATTGAGCGGAGAGGTACTTGTACATGGAGCGGAGAGGTACTTGTACATGGAGCGGAGATGTACTTGTACATGGAGCGGAGAGGTACTTGTACATGGAGCGGAGATGTACTTGTACATTGAGCGGAGAGGTACTTGTACATGGAGCAGAGATGTACTTGTACATGGAGCGGAGAGGTACTTGTACATGGAGCGGAGAGGTACTTGTACATGGAGCGGAGAGGTACTTGTACATGGAGCGGAGAGGTACTTGTACATTGAGCGGAGAGGTACTTGTACATGGAGCGGAGAGGTACTTGTACATTGAGCGGAGATGTACTTGTACATGGAGCGGAGAGGTACTTGTACATGGATCGGAGAGGTACTTGTACATGGAGCGGAGAGGTACTTGTACATGGAGCGGAGAGGTACTTGTACATTGAGCGGAGATGTACTTGTACATGGAGCGGAGATGTACTTGTACATGGATCGGAGAGGTACTTGTACATGAGAGCGGAGAGGTACTGTCGACACTTGTACATTGAGCGTAGAGGTACTGTCGACACTTGTACATTGAGCGGAGAGGTACTTGTACATGGAGCGGAGAGGTACTGTCGACACTTGTACATTGAGCGGAGAGGTACTTGTACATTGAGCGGAGAGGTACTTGTACATGGAGCGCAGAGGTACTTGTACATTGAGCGGAGAGGTACTTGTACATGGAGCGGAGAGGTACTTGTACATGAGAGCGGAGAGGTACTTGTACATGGAGCGGAGAGGTACTTGTACATTGAGCGGAGAGGTACTGTCGACACTTGTACATTCAGCGGAGAGGTACTTGTACATGGAGCGGAGAGGTACTGTCGATACTTGACATTGAGCGGAGAGGTACTTGTACATGGAGCGGAGAGGTACTTGTACATGGAGCGGAGAGGTACTTGTACATGGAGCGGAGAGGTACTTGTACATTGAGCGGAGAGGTACTTGTACATGGAGCGGAGAGGTACTTGTACATTGAGCGGAGAGGTACTTGTACATGGAGCGGAGAGGTACTTGTACATGGAGCGGAGAGGTACTTGTACATGGAGCGGAGAGGTACTTGTACATGGAGCGGAGAGGTACTTGTACATTGAGCGGAGATGTACTTGTACATGGAGCGGAGATGTACTTGTACATGGATCGGAGAGGTACTTGTACATGAGAGCGGAGAGGTACTGTCGACACTTGTACATTCAGCGGAGAGGTACTTGTACATTGAGCGTAGAGGTACTGTCGACACTTGTACATTGAGCGGAGAGGTACTTGTACATGGAGCGGAGAGGTACTGTCGACACTTGTACATTGAGCGGAGAGGTACTTGTACATTGAGCGGAGAGGTACTTGTACATGGAGCGCAGAGGTACTTGTACATTGAGCGGAGAGGTGCTTGTACATGGAGCGGAGAGGTACTTGTACATGAGAGCGGAGAGGTACTTGTACATGGAGCGGAGAGGTACTTGTACATTGAGCGGAGAGGTACTGTCGACACTTGTACATTCAGCGGAGAGGTACTTGTACATGGAGCGGAGAGGTACTGTCGATACTTGACATTGAGCGGAGAGGTACTTGTACATGGAGCGGAGAGGTATTTGTACATTGAGCGGAGAGGTACTTGTACATTGAGCGGAGAGGTACTGTCGACACTTGTACATTCAGCGGAGAGCTACTTGTACATGGAGCGGAGAGGTATTTGTACATTGAGCGGAGAGGTACTTGTACATGGAGCGGAGAGGTACTTGTACATAGAGCGGAGAGGTACTTATACATGGAGCGGAGAGGTATTTGTACATTGAGCGGAGAGGTACTTGTACATGGAGCGGAGAGGTACTTGTACATGAGAGCGGAGAGGTATTTGTACATGGAGCGGAAAGGTACTGTCGACACTTGTACATTGAGCGGAGAGCTACTTGTACATGGAGCGGAGAGGTACTTGTACATGAGAGCGGAGAGGTACTTGTACATGGAGCGGAGAGGTATTTGTACATGGAGCGGAGAGGTACTGTCGACACTTGACATTGAGCGGAGAGGTACTTGTACATGGAGCGGAGAGGTACTTGTACATGAGAGCGGAGAGGTATTTGTACATGGAGCGGAGAGGTACTGTCGACACTTGACATTGAGCGGAGAGGTACTTGTACATGGAGCGGAGAGGTACTTGTACATGGAGCGGAGAGGTACTTGTACATGGACCGGAGAGGTACTTGTACATGGAGCGGAGAGGTACTTGTACATGGAGCGGAGATGTACTTGTACATTGAGCGGAGAGGTACTTGTACATGGAGCAGAGATGTACTTGTACATGGAGCGGAGATGTACTTGTACATTGAGCGGAGAGGTACTTGTACATGGAGCGGAGAGGTACTTGTACATGGAGCGGAGATGTACTTGTACATGGAGCGGAGAGGTACTTGTACATGGAGCGGAGATGTACTTGTACATTGAGCGGAGAGGTACTTGTACATGGAGCAGAGATGTACTTGTACATGGAGCGGAGAGGTACTTGTACATGGAGCGGAGAGGTACTTGTACATGGAGCGGAGAGGTACTTGTACATGGAGCGGAGAGGTACTTGTACATTGAGCGGAGATGTACTTGTACATGGAGCGGAGAGGTACTTGTACATGGAGCGGAGAGGTACTTGTACATGGAGCGGAGAGGTACTTGTACATGGAGCGGAGAGGTACTTGTACATTGAGCGGAGAGGTACTTGTACATGGAGCGGAGAGGTACTTGTACATTGAGCGGAGAGGTACTTGTACATGGAGCGGAGAGGTACTTGTACATGGAGCGGAGAGGTACTTGTACATGGAGCGGAGAGGTACTTGTACATGGAGCGGAGAGGTACTTGTACATTGAGCGGAGATGTACTTGTACATGGAGCGGAGATGTACTTGTACATGGATCGGAGAGGTACTTGTACATGAGAGCGGAGAGGTACTGTCGACACTTGTACATTGAGCGTAGAGGTACTGTCGACACTTGTACATTGAGCGGAGAGGTACTTGTACATGGAGCGGAGAGGTACTGTCGACACTTGTACATTGAGCGGAGAGGTACTTGTACATTGAGCGGAGAGGTACTTGTACATGGAGCGCAGAGGTACTTGTACATTGAGCGGAGAGGTACTTGTACATGGAGCGGAGAGGTACTTGTACATGAGAGCGGAGAGGTACTTGTACATGGAGCGGAGAGGTACTTGTACATTGAGCGGAGAGGTACTGTCGACACTTGTACATTCAGCGGAGAGGTACTTGTACATGGAGCGGAGAGGTACTGTCGATACTTGACATTGAGCGGAGAGGTACTTGTACATGGAGCGGAGAGGTATTTGTACATTGAGCGGAGAGGTACTTGTACATTGAGCGGAGAGGTACTGTCGACACTTGTACATTCAGCGGAGAGCTACTTGTACATGGAGCGGAGAGGTATTTGTACATTGAGCGGAGAGGTACTTGTACATGGAGCGGAGAGGTACTTGTACATAGAGCGGAGAGGTACTTATACATGGAGCGGAGAGGTATTTGTACATTGAGCGGAGAGGTACTTGTACATGGAGCGGAGAGGTACTTGTACATGAGAGCGGAGAGGTATTTGTACATGGAGCGGAAAGGTACTGTCGACACTTGTACATTGAGCGGAGAGGTACTTGTACATTGAGCGGAGAGGTACTTGTACATGGAGCGCAGAGGTACTTGTACATTGAGCGGAGAGGTACTTGTACATGGAGCGGAGAGGTACTTGTACATGAGAGCGGAGAGGTACTTGTACATGGAGCGGAGAGGTACTTGTACATTGAGCGGAGAGGTACTGTCGACACTTGTACATTCAGCGGAGAGGTACTTGTACATGGAGCGGAGAGGTACTGTCGATACTTGACATTGAGCGGAGAGGTACTTGTACATGGAGCGGAGAGGTACTTGTACATGGAGCGGAGAGGTACTTGTACATGGAGCGGAGAGGTACTTGTACATTGAGCGGAGAGGTACTTGTACATGGAGCGGAGAGGTACTTGTACATTGAGCGGAGAGGTACTTGTACATGGAGCGGAGAGGTACTTGTACATGGAGCGGAGAGGTACTTGTACATGGAGCGGAGAGGTACTTGTACATGGAGCGGAGAGGTACTTGTACATGGAGCGGAGAGGTACTTGTACATTGAGCGGAGAGGTACTTGTACATTGAGCGGAGAGGTACTTGTACATGGAGCGGAGAGGTACTTGTACATGGAGCGGAGAGGTACTTGTACATGGAGCGGAGAGGTACTTGTACATGGAGCGGAGAGGTACTTGTACATTGAGCGGAGATGTACTTGTACATGGAGCGGAGATGTACTTGTACATGGATCGGAGAGGTACTTGTACATGAGAGCGGAGAGGTACTGTCGACACTTGTACATTCAGCGGAGAGGTACTTGTACATTGAGCGTAGAGGTACTGTCGACACTTGTACATTGAGCGGAGAGGTACTTGTACATGGAGCGGAGAGGTACTGTCGACACTTGTACATTGAGCGGAGAGGTACTTGTACATTGAGCGGAGAGGTACTTGTACATGGAGCGCAGAGGTACTTGTACATTGAGCGGAGAGGTGCTTGTACATGGAGCGGAGAGGTACTTGTACATGAGAGCGGAGAGGTACTTGTACATGGAGCGGAGAGGTACTTGTACATTGAGCGGAGAGGTACTGTCGACACTTGTACATTCAGCGGAGAGGTACTTGTACATGGAGCGGAGAGGTACTGTCGATACTTGACATTGAGCGGAGAGGTACTTGTACATGGAGCGGAGAGGTATTTGTACATTGAGCGGAGAGGTACTTGTACATTGAGCGGAGAGGTACTGTCGACACTTGTACATTCAGCGGAGAGCTACTTGTACATGGAGCGGAGAGGTATTTGTACATTGAGCGGAGAGGTACTTGTACATGGAGCGGAGAGGTACTTGTACATAGAGCGGAGAGGTACTTATACATGGAGCGGAGAGGTATTTGTACATTGAGCGGAGAGGTACTTGTACATGGAGCGGAGAGGTACTTGTACATGAGAGCGGAGAGGTATTTGTACATGGAGCGGAAAGGTACTGTCGACACTTGTACATTGAGCGGAGAGCTACTTGTACATGGAGCGGAGAGGTACTTGTACATGAGAGCGGAGAGGTACTTGTACATGGAGCGGAGAGGTATTTGTACATGGAGCGGAGAGGTACTGTCGACACTTGACATTGAGCGGAGAGGTACTTGTACATGGAGCGGAGAGGTACTTGTACATGAGAGCGGAGAGGTATTTGTACATGGAGCGGAGAGGTACTGTCGACACTTGACATTGAGCGGAGAGGTACTTGTACATGGAGCGGAGAGGTACTTGTACATGGAGCGGAGAGGTACTTGTACATGGACCGGAGAGGTACTTGTACATGGAGCGGAGAGGTACTTGTACATGGAGCGGAGATGTACTTGTACATTGAGCGGAGAGGTACTTGTACATGGAGCAGAGATGTACTTGTACATGGAGCGGAGATGTACTTGTACATTGAGCGGAGAGGTACTTGTACATGGAGCGGAGAGGTACTTGTACATGGAGCGGAGATGTACTTGTACATGGAGCGGAGAGGTACTTGTACATGGAGCGGAGATGTACTTGTACATTGAGCGGAGAGGTACTTGTACATGGAGCAGAGATGTACTTGTACATGGAGCGGAGAGGTACTTGTACATGGAGCGGAGAGGTACTTGTACATGGAGCGGAGAGGTACTTGTACATGGAGCGGAGAGGTACTTGTACATTGAGCGGAGATGTACTTGTACATGGAGCGGAGAGGTACTTGTACATGGAGCGGAGAGGTACTTGTACATGGAGCGGAGAGGTACTTGTACATGGAGCGGAGAGGTACTTGTACATTGAGCGGAGAGGTACTTGTACATGGAGCGGAGAGGTACTTGTACATTGAGCGGAGAGGTACTTGTACATGGAGCGGAGAGGTACTTGTACATGGAGCGGAGAGGTACTTGTACATGGAGCGGAGAGGTACTTGTACATGGAGCGGAGAGGTACTTGTACATTGAGCGGAGATGTACTTGTACATGGAGCGGAGATGTACTTGTACATGGATCGGAGAGGTACTTGTACATGAGAGCGGAGAGGTACTGTCGACACTTGTACATTGAGCGTAGAGGTACTGTCGACACTTGTACATTGAGCGGAGAGGTACTTGTACATGGAGCGGAGAGGTACTGTCGACACTTGTACATTGAGCGGAGAGGTACTTGTACATTGAGCGGAGAGGTACTTGTACATGGAGCGCAGAGGTACTTGTACATTGAGCGGAGAGGTACTTGTACATGGAGCGGAGAGGTACTTGTACATGAGAGCGGAGAGGTACTTGTACATGGAGCGGAGAGGTACTTGTACATTGAGCGGAGAGGTACTGTCGACACTTGTACATTCAGCGGAGAGGTACTTGTACATGGAGCGGAGAGGTACTGTCGATACTTGACATTGAGCGGAGAGGTACTTGTACATGGAGCGGAGAGGTATTTGTACATTGAGCGGAGAGGTACTTGTACATTGAGCGGAGAGGTACTGTCGACACTTGTACATTCAGCGGAGAGCTACTTGTACATGGAGCGGAGAGGTATTTGTACATTGAGCGGAGAGGTACTTGTACATGGAGCGGAGAGGTACTTGTACATAGAGCGGAGAGGTACTTATACATGGAGCGGAGAGGTATTTGTACATTGAGCGGAGAGGTACTTGTACATGGAGCGGAGAGGTACTTGTACATGAGAGCGGAGAGGTATTTGTACATGGAGCGGAAAGGTACTGTCGACACTTGTACATTGAGCGGAGAGCTACTTGTACATGGAGCGGAGAGGTACTTGTACATGAGAGCGGAGAGGTACTTGTACATGGAGCGGAGAGGTATTTGTACATGGAGCGGAGAGGTACTGTCGACACTTGACATTGAGCGGAGAGGTACTTGTACATGGAGCGGAGAGGTACTTGTACATGAGAGCGGAGAGGTATTTGTACATGGAGCGGAGAGGTACTGTCGACACTTGACATTGAGCGGAGAGGTACTTGTACATGGAGCGGAGAGGTACTTGTACATGGAGCGGAGAGGTACTTGTACATGGACCGGAGAGGTACTTGTACATGGAGCGGAGAGGTACTTGTACATGGAGCGGAGATGTACTTGTACATTGAGCGGAGAGGTACTTGTACATGGAGCAGAGATGTACTTGTACATGGAGCGGAGATGTACTTGTACATTGAGCGGAGAGGTACTTGTACATGGAGCGGAGAGGTACTTGTACATGGAGCGGAGATGTACTTGTACATGGAGCGGAGAGGTACTTGTACATGGAGCGGAGATGTACTTGTACATTGAGCGGAGAGGTACTTGTACATGGAGCAGAGATGTACTTGTACATGGAGCGGAGAGGTACTTGTACATGGAGCGGAGAGGTACTTGTACATGGAGCGGAGAGGTACTTGTACATGGAGCGGAGAGGTACTTGTACATTGAGCGGAGAGGTACTTGTACATGGAGCGGAGAGGTACTTGTACATTGAGCGGAGATGTACTTGTACATGGAGCGGAGAGGTACTTGTACATGGATCGGAGAGGTACTTGTACATGGAGCGGAGAGGTACTTGTACATGGAGCGGAGAGGTACTTGTACATTGAGCGGAGATGTACTTGTACATGGAGCGGAGATGTACTTGTACATGGATCGGAGAGGTACTTGTACATGAGAGCGGAGAGGTACTGTCGACACTTGTACATTGAGCGTAGAGGTACTGTCGACACTTGTACATTGAGCGGAGAGGTACTTGTACATGGAGCGGAGAGGTACTGTCGACACTTGTACATTGAGCGGAGAGGTACTTGTACATTGAGCGGAGAGGTACTTGTACATGGAGCGCAGAGGTACTTGTACATTGAGCGGAGAGGTACTTGTACATGGAGCGGAGAGGTACTTGTACATGAGAGCGGAGAGGTACTTGTACATGGAGCGGAGAGGTACTTGTACATTGAGCGGAGAGGTACTGTCGACACTTGTACATTCAGCGGAGAGGTACTTGTACATGGAGCGGAGAGGTACTGTCGATACTTGACATTGAGCGGAGAGGTACTTGTACATGGAGCGGAGAGGTACTTGTACATGGAGCGGAGAGGTACTTGTACATGGAGCGGAGAGGTACTTGTACATTGAGCGGAGAGGTACTTGTACATGGAGCGGAGAGGTACTTGTACATTGAGCGGAGAGGTACTTGTACATGGAGCGGAGAGGTACTTGTACATGGAGCGGAGAGGTACTTGTACATGGAGCGGAGAGGTACTTGTACATGGAGCGGAGAGGTACTTGTACATTGAGCGGAGATGTACTTGTACATGGAGCGGAGATGTACTTGTACATGGATCGGAGAGGTACTTGTACATGAGAGCGGAGAGGTACTGTCGACACTTGTACATTCAGCGGAGAGGTACTTGTACATTGAGCGTAGAGGTACTGTCGACACTTGTACATTGAGCGGAGAGGTACTTGTACATGGAGCGGAGAGGTACTGTCGACACTTGTACATTGAGCGGAGAGGTACTTGTACATTGAGCGGAGAGGTACTTGTACATGGAGCGCAGAGGTACTTGTACATTGAGCGGAGAGGTGCTTGTACATGGAGCGGAGAGGTACTTGTACATGAGAGCGGAGAGGTACTTGTACATGGAGCGGAGAGGTACTTGTACATTGAGCGGAGAGGTACTGTCGACACTTGTACATTCAGCGGAGAGGTACTTGTACATGGAGCGGAGAGGTACTGTCGATACTTGACATTGAGCGGAGAGGTACTTGTACATGGAGCGGAGAGGTATTTGTACATTGAGCGGAGAGGTACTTGTACATTGAGCGGAGAGGTACTGTCGACACTTGTACATTCAGCGGAGAGCTACTTGTACATGGAGCGGAGAGGTATTTGTACATTGAGCGGAGAGGTACTTGTACATGGAGCGGAGAGGTACTTGTACATAGAGCGGAGAGGTACTTATACATGGAGCGGAGAGGTATTTGTACATTGAGCGGAGAGGTACTTGTACATGGAGCGGAGAGGTACTTGTACATGAGAGCGGAGAGGTATTTGTACATGGAGCGGAAAGGTACTGTCGACACTTGTACATTGAGCGGAGAGCTACTTGTACATGGAGCGGAGAGGTACTTGTACATGAGAGCGGAGAGGTACTTGTACATGGAGCGGAGAGGTATTTGTACATGGAGCGGAGAGGTACTGTCGACACTTGACATTGAGCGGAGAGGTACTTGTACATGGAGCGGAGAGGTACTTGTACATGAGAGCGGAGAGGTATTTGTACATGGAGCGGAGAGGTACTGTCGACACTTGACATTGAGCGGAGAGGTACTTGTACATGGAGCGGAGAGGTACTTGTACATGGACCGGAGAGGTACTTGTACATGGACCGGAGAGGTACTTGTACATGGAGCGGAGAGGTACTTGTACATGGAGCGGAGATGTACTTGTACATTGAGCGGAGAGGTACTTGTACATGGAGCAGAGATGTACTTGTACATGGAGCGGAGATGTACTTGTACATTGAGCGGAGAGGTACTTGTACATGGAGCGGAGAGGTACTTGTACATGGAGCGGAGATGTACTTGTACATGGAGCGGAGAGGTACTTGTACATGGAGCGGAGATGTACTTGTACATTGAGCGGAGAGGTACTTGTACATGGAGCGGAGATGTACTTGTACATGGAGCGGAGAGGTACTTGTACATGGAGCGGAGAGGTACTTGTACATGGAGCGGAGAGGTACTTGTACATGGAGCGGAGAGGTACTTGTACATTGAGCGGAGAGGTACTTGTACATGGAGCGGAGAGGTACTTGTACATTGAGCGGAGAGGTACTTGTACATGGAGCGGAGAGGTACTTGTACATGGAGCGGAGAGGTACTTGTACATGGAGCGGAGAGGTACTTGTACATGGAGCGGAGAGGTACTTGTACATTGAGCGGAGATGTACTTGTACATGGAGCGGAGATGTACTTGTACATGGATCGGAGAGGTACTTGTACATGAGAGCGGAGAGGTACTGTCGACACTTGTACATTGAGCGTAGAGGTACTGTCGACACTTGTACATTGAGCGGAGAGGTACTTGTACATGGAGCGGAGAGGTACTGTCGACACTTGTACATTGAGCGGAGAGGTACTTGTACATTGAGCGGAGAGGTACTTGTACATGGAGCGCAGAGGTACTTGTACATTGAGCGGAGAGGTACTTGTACATGGAGCGGAGAGGTACTTGTACATGAGAGCGGAGAGGTACTTGTACATGGAGCGGAGAGGTACTTGTACATTGAGCGGAGAGGTACTGTCGACACTTGTACATTCAGCGGAGAGGTACTTGTACATGGAGCGGAGAGGTACTGTCGATACTTGACATTGAGCGGAGAGGTACTTGTACATGGAGCGGAGAGGTATTTGTACATTGAGCGGAGAGGTACTTGTACATTGAGCGGAGAGGTACTGTCGACACTTGTACATTCAGCGGAGAGCTACTTGTACATGGAGCGGAGAGGTATTTGTACATTGAGCGGAGAGGTACTTGTACATGGAGCGGAGAGGTACTTGTACATAGAGCGGAGAGGTACTTATACATGGAGCGGAGAGGTATTTGTACATTGAGCGGAGAGGTACTTGTACATGGAGCGGAGAGGTACTTGTACATGAGAGCGGAGAGGTATTTGTACATGGAGCGGAAAGGTACTGTCGACACTTGTACATTGAGCGGAGAGCTACTTGTACATGGAGCGGAGAGGTACTTGTACATGAGAGCGGAGAGGTACTTGTACATGGAGCGGAGAGGTATTTGTACATGGAGCGGAGAGGTACTGTCGACACTTGACATTGAGCGGAGAGGTACTTGTACATGGAGCGGAGAGGTACTTGTACATGAGAGCGGAGAGGTATTTGTACATGGAGCGGAGAGGTACTGTCGACACTTGACATTGAGCGGAGAGGTACTTGTACATGGAGCGGAGAGGTACTTGTACATGGAGCGGAGAGGTACTTGTACATGGACCGGAGAGGTACTTGTACATGGAGCGGAGAGGTACTTGTACATGGAGCGGAGATGTACTTGTACATTGAGCGGAGAGGTACTTGTACATGGAGCAGAGATGTACTTGTACATGGAGCGGAGATGTACTTGTACATTGAGCGGAGAGGTACTTGTACATGGAGCGGAGAGGTACTTGTACATGGAGCGGAGATGTACTTGTACATGGAGCGGAGAGGTACTTGTACATGGAGCGGAGATGTACTTGTACATTGAGCGGAGAGGTACTTGTACATGGAGCAGAGATGTACTTGTACATGGAGCGGAGAGGTACTTGTACATGGAGCGGAGAGGTACTTGTACATGGAGCGGAGAGGTACTTGTACATGGAGCGGAGAGGTACTTGTACATTGAGCGGAGAGGTACTTGTACATGGAGCGGAGAGGTACTTGTACATTGAGCGGAGAGGTACTTGTACATGGAGCGGAGAGGTACTTGTACATGGAGCGTAGAGGTACTTGTACATGGAGCGGAGAGGTACTTGTACATGGAGCGGAGAGGTACTTGTACATTGAGCGGAGATGTACTTGTACATGGAGCGGAGATGTACTTGTACATGGATCGGAGAGGTACTTGTACATGAGAGCGGAGAGGTACTGTCGACACTTGTACATTGAGCGTAGAGGTACTGTCGACACTTGTACATTGAGCGGAGAGGTACTTGTACATGGAGCGGAGAGGTACTGTCGACACTTGTACATTGAGCGGAGAGGTACTTGTACATTGAGCGGAGAGGTACTTGTACATGGAGCGCAGAGGTACTTGTACATTGAGCGGAGAGGTACTTGTACATGGAGCGGAGAGGTACTTGTACATGAGAGCGGAGAGGTACTTGTACATGGAGCGGAGAGGTACTTGTACATTGAGCGGAGAGGTACTGTCGACACTTGTACATTCAGCGGAGAGGTACTTGTACATGGAGCGGAGAGGTACTGTCGATACTTGACATTGAGCGGAGAGGTACTTGTACATGGAGCGGAGAGGTATTTGTACATTGAGCGGAGAGGTACTTGTACATTGAGCGGAGAGGTACTGTCGACACTTGTACATTCAGCGGAGAGCTACTTGTACATGGAGCGGAGAGGTATTTGTACATTGAGCGGAGAGGTACTTGTACATGGAGCGGAGAGGTATTTGTACATTGAGGGGAGAGGTACTTGTACATGGAGCGGAGAGGTACTTGTACATGAGAGCGGAGAGGTATTTGTACATGGAGCGGAAAGGTACTGTCGACACTTGTACATTGAGCGGAGAGCTACTTGTACATGGAGCGGAGAGGTACTTGTACATGAGAGCGGAGAGGTACTTGTACATGGAGCGGAGAGGTATTTGTACATGGAGCGGAGAGGTACTGTCGACACTTGACATTGAGCGGAGAGGTACTTGTACATGGAGCGGAGAGGTACTTGTACATGAGAGCGGAGAGGTATTTGTACATGGAGCGGAGAGGTACTGTCGACACTTGACATTGAGCGGAGAGGTACTTGTACATGGAGCGGAGAGGTACTTGTACATGGAGCGGAGAGGTACTTGTACATGGACCGGAGAGGTACTTGTACATGGAGCGGAGAGGTACTTGTACATGGAGCGGAGATGTACTTGTACATTGAGCGGAGAGGTACTTGTACATGGAGCAGAGATGTACTTGTACATGGAGCGGAGATGTACTTGTACATTGAGCGGAGAGGTACTTGTACATGGAGCGGAGAGGTACTTGTACATGGAGCGGAGATGTACTTGTACATGGAGCGGAGAGGTACTTGTACATGGAGCGGAGATGTACTTGTACATTGAGCAGAGAGGTACTTGTACATGGAGCAGAGATGTACTTGTACATGGAGCGGAGAGGTACTTGTACATGGAGCGGAGAGGTACTTGTACATGGAGCGGAGAGGTACTTGTACATGGAGCGGAGAGGTACTTGTACATTGAGCGGAGAGGTACTTGTACATTGCGCGGAGAGGTACTTGTACATGGAGCTAGGGCTGGGTATCGAGTTTCGATACTTACTTGGCACCGAAATGGAAACATCGATACTAAGGGGTATCGAAGCCTCCCTTGTCAATCGATACCAATTTTCGATACCAAAACAAAACAGCGTCATTGAGCCTATAAGCATGCGACATGCTTGCACGCCGCGCTCTAATACGGCTGGTGATTGGCTGTCATGTAGAGGCATGCAGGAAACGTTACGCCCACTTTAGCCGGTGTGTTTGTTGTGACTGTGAGCCAGGCGTGCGGTGCGGATAGTATACAAGAAGTTAGCCACTCAAGCTACTCCTATCCTGGATTACCATATGGCGAAGATGATGAAAAGCAGGAAAAGAAACAGAAACAACACGGACTGGTTTCCACAGACAAGAGAAATAATTGAGAGGTGGGTCAGCTCAGCTTACCGCAAGTTAGCGGTTATCAGATCCCTCAGTCTGACAAATCCATGCATCTGGCTGTGAGTTGTAGCATTAGATCGTTTAATTAATTGCCGCCGTAACGTTATGCGCAAGCGGGCATTGTGTATTTTTAGCAACTCGTTAACAAACGCTGATGTCATGATAGTTTGTTGAATGTAAATGCGATTCATTTATATTGATTGGCTAGTCAGTGAAGTTGAGCTGTCTCGTCAGATTTGACAAGAATGACGTTCTGTTGCAGCAGTGAGCACACTGATCTGCAACGCTAGCGTTAATGTTTAATTAATTAGCGTTATGTGCAAGCGGGCAGTTATCGCCCATGTATTTTTAGCAACTCGTTAACAAACGCTGATGTCATGATAGTTTGTTGAATATAAATGCGATTCACTTTGTGGCATATAAGGCTATATTGATAGGCTAGTCAATGCTCAACTAGTCTTCCATGCATGAAGTGGAGCCATCTCATCAGTTTGTACAAGAATAGAGTTCTGTTGCATCAGTGAGCATTAAACCCTGATTTGCAACTCTCTGTTTTGCACTGAAAACTATTCCACTGATTTATTTGTTTTAGCTACATTTCTTTCCTTTGTAGTACTCCAATATTTTTTGTAGGGACGGCAATACGTTTAGAGAACTTAAAGTTATGTTAAATACAGTAGGTTTTATTTTTTTCTGCTGTAAAACTTAAGATGGGGGGAAACTAAAGATTTGTAAAATAATTTCAATGTGTAATGCAGTTTTATTTTTGTTAAAATGGATTTTTCTAAAAATTGGTATCGAAAAAAGTATCGTTCAGGAACCGGTATCGAAATCCAAGTATCGAAACGGTATCGATATCGAAAATTTTTGAACGATACCCAGCCCTACATGGAGCGCAGATGTACTTGTACATTGAGCGGAGAGGTACTGGTACATGGAGCGGAGATGTACTTGTACATTGAGCGGAGAGGTACTTGTACATTGAGCGGAGAGGTACTTGTACATGGAGCGGAGATGTACTTGTACATTGAGCGGAGAGGTACTGGTACATGGAGCGGAGATGTACTTGTACATTGAGCGG
Organism: Poromitra crassiceps; assembly: GCF_964638095.1. NCBI lineage: Eukaryota > Metazoa > Chordata > Actinopteri > Beryciformes > Melamphaidae > Poromitra > Poromitra crassiceps. Next base: position 1,615,310 of record NW_028152259.1, read on the forward strand.
AGAGGTACTTGTACATGGAGTGGAGATGTACTTGTACATTGAGCGGAGAGGTACTGGTACATGGAGCGGAGATGTACTTGTACATTGAGCGGAGAGGTACTTGTACATGGAGTGGAGATGTACTTGTACATTGAGCGGAGAGGTACTGGTACATGGAGCGGAGATGTACTTGTACATTGAGCGGAGAGGTACTTGTACATGGAGTGGAGATGTACTTGTACATGGAGCGGAGATGTACTTGTACATTGAGCGGAGAGGTACTTGTACATGGAGCGGAGATGTACTTGTACATGGAGCGGAGAGGTACTTGTACATGGAGCGGAGAGGTACTTGTACATGGAGCGGAGATGTACTTGTACATGGAGCGGAGATGTACTTGTACATGGAGCGGAGAGGTACTTGTACATGGAGCGGAGAGGTACTTATACATTGAGCGGAGACGTACTTGTACATGGAGCGGAGATGTACTTGTACATTGAGCGGAGAGGTACTTGTACATTGAGCGGAGAGGTACTGGTACATGGAGCGGAGATGTACTTGTACATTGAGCGGAGAGGTACTTGTACATGGAGCGGAGAGGTACTTGTACATTGAGCGGAGAGATACTTGTACATTGAGCGGAGACGTCTTAGCCTCTCTGGTGTCAACACTCTGTCTGATTTTGGATTTTTTTTTTTTTTTCCAAAATCAGACTTGACATCAGAGAGGCTGAATACCGCACTGAGTCAATGCGGTCTTAGTTGACACCAGAGAGGCTAAGACCGCATTGACTTAGTGCCGTATTCAGCCTCTCTGGTGTCAAGTCTGATTTTGGAAAAAAAAAAAAAAAATCCAAAATCAGACAGAGTGTTGACACCAGAGAGGCTAAGACCGCATTGACTCAGTGCGGTATTCAGCCTCTCTGGTGTCAAGTCTGATTTTGGAAAAAAAAAAAAAAATCCAAAATCAGACAGAGTGTTGACACCAGAGAGGCTAAGACCGCATTGACTCAGTGCCGTATTCAGCCTCTCTGGTGTCGTCTGATTTTGGAAAAAAAAAAAAAAAAAAAAAATCCAAAATCAGACAGAGTGTTGAGACCAGAGAGGCTAAGACCGCATTGACTCAGTGCGGTATTCAGCCTCTCTGGTGTCAAGTCTGATTTTAGAAAAAAAAAAAAAAAAAATCCAAAATCAGAAGAGTGTTGACACCAGAGAGGCTAAGACCGCATTGACTCAGTGCGGTATTCAGCCTCTCTGGTGTCAAGTCTGATTTTGGAAAAAAAAAAAAAATCCAAAATCAGACAGAGTGTTGACACCAGAGAGGCTAAGACCGCATTGACTCAGTGCAGTATTCAGCCTCTCTGGTGTCAACACTCTGTCTGATTTTGGATTTTTTTTTTCTTTTTTTTCCAAAATCAGACTTGACACCAGAGAGGCTGAATACTGCACTGAGTCAATGCGGTCTTAGCCTCTCAGGTGTCAACTCTGTCTGATTTTGGATTTTTTTTTTTTTTTTCCAAAATCAGACTTGACACCAGAGAGGCTGAATACCGCACTGAGTCAATGCGGTCTTAGCCTCTCTGGTGTCAACACTCTGTCTGATTTTGGATTTTTTTTTTTTTTTTCCAAAAACAGACTTGACACCAGAGAGGCTGAATACCGCACTGAGTCAATGCGGTCTTAGCCTCTCTGGTCTCAACACTCTGTCTGATTTTGGATTTTTTTTTTTTTCCAAAATCAGACTTGACACCAGAGAGGCTGAATACCGCAGTGAGTCAATGCGGTCTTAGCCTCTCTGGTGTCAACACTCTGTCTGATTTTGGATTTTTTTTTTTTTTTTCCAAAATCAGACTTGACACCAGAGAGGCTGAATACTGCACTGAGTCAATGCGGTCTTTGCCTCTCTGGTCTCAACACTCTGTCTGATTTTGGATTTTTTTTTTTTTTTCCAAAATCAGACTTGACACCAGAGAGGCTGAATACCGCACTGAGTCAATGCGGTCTTAGCCTCTCTGGTGTCAACACTCTGTCTGATTTTGGATTTTTTTTTTTTTTTTCCAAAATCAGACTTGACATCAGAGAGGCTGAATACCGCACTGAGTCAATGCGGTCTTAGTTGACACCAGAGAGGCTAAGACCGCATTGACTTAGTGCCGTATTCAGCCTCTCTGGTGTCAAGTCTGATTTTGGAAAAAAAAAAAAAAAATCCAAAATCAGACAGAGTGTTGACACCAGAGAGGCTAAGACCGCATTGACTCAGTGCGGTATTCAGCCTCTCTGGTGTCAAGTCTGATTTTGGAAAAAAAAAAAAAATCCAAAATCAGACAGAGTGTTGACACCAGAGAGGCTAAGACCGCATTGACTCAGTGCCGTATTCAGCCTCTCTGGTGTCAAGTCTGATTTTGGAAAAAAAAAAAAAATCCAAAATCAGACAGAGTGTTGACACCAGAGAGGCTAAGACCGCATTGACTCAGTGCCGTATTCAGCCTCTCTGGTGTCAAGTCTGATTTTGGAAAAAAAAAAAAAAATCAAAAATCAGACAGAGTGTTGACACCAGAGAGGCTAAGACCGCATTGACTCAGTGCCGTATTCAGCCTCTCTGGTGTCAAGTCTGATTTTGGAAAAAAAAAAAAAAAAAAAAAAAATCCAAAATCAGACAGAGTGTTGAGACCAGAGAGGCTAAGACCGCATTGACTCAGTGCGGTATTCAGCCTCTCTGGTGTCAAGTCTGATTTTGGAAAAAAAAAAAAAAAAATCCAAAATCAGACAGAGTTGACACCAGAGAGGCTAAGACCGCATTGACTCAGTGCAGTATTCAGCCTCTCTGGTGTCAAGTCTGATTTTGGAAAAAAAAAAAAAAAATCCAAAATCAGACAGAGTGTTGACACCAGAGAGGCTAAGACCGCATTGACTCACTGCGGTATTCAGCCTCTCTGGTGTCAAGTCTGATTTTGGAAAAAAAAAAAAATCCAAAATCAGACAGAGTGTTGAGACCAGAGAGGCTAAGACCGCATTGACTCAGTGCGGTATTCAGCCTCTCTGGTGTCAAGTCTGTTTTTGGAAAAAAAAAAAAAAAATCCAAAATCAGACAGAGTGTTGACACCAGAGAGGCTAAGACCGCATTGACTCAGTGCGGTTTTCAGCCTCTCTGGTGTCAAGTCTGATTTTGGAAAAAAAAAAAAAAAAAAAAAAAAAATTAAAATCAGACAGAGTGTTGAGACCAGAGAGGCTAAGACCGCATTGACTCAGTGCGGTATTCAGCCTCTCTGGTGTCAAGTCTGATTTTGGAAAAAAAAAAAAAAAAATCCAAAATCAGACAGAGTTGACACCAGAGAGGCTAAGACCGCATTGACTCAGTGCAGTATTCAGCCTCTCTGGTGTCAAGTCTGATTTTGGAAAAAAAAAAAAAAAAATCCAAAATCAGACAGAGTGTTGAGACCAGAGAGGCAAAGACCGCATTGACTCAGTGCAGTATTCAGCCTCTCTGGTGTCAAGTCTGATTTTGGAAAAAAAAAAAAAAAATCCAAAATCAGACAGAGTGTTGACACCAGAGAGGCTAAGACCGCATTGACTCAGTGCGGTATTCAGCCTCTCTGGTGTCAAGTCTGATTTTGGAAAAAAAAAAAAAAAATCCAAAATCAGACAGAGTGTTGAGACCAGAGAGGCTAAGACCGCATTGACTCAGTGCGGTATTCAGCCTCTCTGGTGTCAAGTCTGATTTTGGAAAAAAAAAAAAAAAAATCCAAAATCAGACAGAGTTGACACCAGAGAGGCTAAGACCGCATTGACTCAGTGCAGTATTCAGCCTCTCTGGTGTCAAGTCTGATTTTGGAAAAAAAAAAAAAAAATCCAAAATCAGACAGAGTGTTGAGACCAGAGAGGCAAAGACCGCATTGACTCAGTGCAGTATTCAGCCTCTCTGGTGTCAAGTCTGATTTTGGAAAAAAAAAAAAAAAATCCAAAATCAGACAGAGTGTTGACACCAGAGAGGCTAAGACCGCATTGACTCACTGCGGTATTCAGCCTCTCTGGTGTCAAGTCTGATTTTGGAAAAAAAAAAAAATCCAAAATCAGACAGAGTGTTGAGACCAGAGAGGCTAAGACCGCATTGACTCAGTGCGGTATTCAGCCTCTCTGGTGTCAAGTCTGTTTTTGGAAAAAAAAAAAAAAAATCCAAAATCAGACAGAGTGTTGACACCAGAGAGGCTAAGACCGCATTGACTCAGTGCGGTTTTCAGCCTCTCTGGTGTCAAGTCTGATTTTGGAAAAAAAAAAAAAAAAAAAAAAAAATTAAAATCAGACAGAGTGTTGAGACCAGAGAGGCTAAGACCGCATTGACTCAGTGCGGTATTCAGCCTCTCTGGTGTCAAGTCTGATTTTGGAAAAAAAAAAAAAAAAAATCCAAAATCAGACAGAGTTGACACCAGAGAGGCTAAGACCGCATTGACTCAGTGCAGTATTCAGCCTCTCTGGTGTCAAGTCTGATTTTGGAAAAAAAAAAAAAAAAATCCAAAATCAGACAGAGTGTTGAGACCAGAGAGGCAAAGACCGCATTGACTCAGTGCAGTATTCAGCCTCTCTGGTGTCAAGTCTGATTTTGGAAAAAAAAAAAAAAAATCCAAAATCAGACAGAGTGTTGACACCAGAGAGGCTAAGACCGCATTGACTCAGTGCGGTATTCAGCCTCTCTGGTGTCAAGTCTGATTTTGGAAAAAAAAAAAAAAAATCCAAAATCAGACAGAGTGTTGAGACCAGAGAGGCTAAGACCGCATTTACTCAGTGCGGTATTCAGCCTCTCTGGTGTCAAGTCTGATTTTGGAAAAAAAAAAAAAAATCCAAAATCAGACAGAGTGTTGACACCAGAGAGGCTAAGACCGCATTGACTCAGTGCGGTATTCAGCCTCACTGGTGTCAAATCTGATTTTGGAAAAAAAAAAAATCCAAAATCAGACAGAGTGTTGACACCAGAGAGGCTAAGACCGCATTGACTCAGTGCGGTTTTCAGCCTCTCTGGTGTCAAGTCTGATTTTGGAAAAAAAAAAAAAAAAAAAAAAAAAATTAAAATCAGACAGAGTGTTGAGACCAGAGAGGCTAAGACCGCATTGACTCAGTGCGGTATTCAGCCTCTCTGGTGTCATGTCTGATTTTGGAAAAAAAAAAAAAAAAATCCAAAATCAGACAGAGTTGACACCAGAGAGGCTAAGACCGCATTGACTCAGTGCAGTATTCAGCCTCTCTGGTGTCAAGTCTGATTTTGGAAAAAAAAAAAAAAAATCCAAAATCAGACAGAGTGTTGAGACCAGAGAGGCAAAGACCGCATTGACTCAGTGCAGTATTCAGCCTCTCTGGTGTCAAGTCTGATTTTGGAAAAAAAAAAAAAAATCCAAAATCAGACAGAGTGTTGACACCAGAGAGGCTAAGACCGCATTGACTCAGTGCGGTATTCAGCCTCTCTGGTGTCAAGTCTGATTTTGGAAAAAAAAAAAAAAAATCCAAAATCAGACAGAGTGTTGAGACCAGAGAGGCTAAGACCGCATTTACTCAGTGCGGTATTCAGCCTCTCTGGTGTCAAGTCTGATTTTGGAAAAAAAAAAAAAAATCCAAAATCAGACAGAGTGTTGACACCAGAGAGGCTAAGACCGCATTGACTCAGTGCGGTATTCAGCCTCACTGGTGTCAAATCTGATTTTGGAAAAAAAAAAAATCCAAAATCAGACAGAGTGTTGACACCAGAGAGGCTAAGACCGCATTGACTCAGTGCGGTATTCAGCCTCTCTGGTGTCATGTCTGATTTTGGAAAAAAAAAAAAAAAAATCCAAAATCAGACAGAGTTGACACCAGAGAGGCAAAGACCGCATTGACTCAGTGCAGTATTCAGCCTCTCTGGTGTCAAGTCTGATTTTGGAAAAAAAAAAAAAAATCCAAAATCAGACAGAGTGTTGACACCAGAGAGGCTAAGACCGCATTGACTCAGTGCGGTATTCAGCCTCTCTGGTGTCAAGTCTGATTTTGGAAAAAAAAAAAAAAAATCCAAAATCAGACAGAGTGTTGAGACCAGAGAGGCTAAGACCGCATTTACTCAGTGCGGTATTCAGCCTCTCTGGTGTCAAGTCTGATTTTGGAAAAAAAAAAAAAAATCCAAAATCAGACAGAGTGTTGACACCAGAGAGGCTAAGACCGCATTGACTCAGTGCGGTATTCAGCCTCACTGGTGTCAAGTCTGATTTTGGAAAAAAAAAAAATCCAAAATCAGACAGAGTGTTGACACCAGAGAGGCTAAGACCGCATTGACTCAGTGCGGTTTTCAGCCTCTCTGGTGTCAAGTCTGATTTTGGAAAAAAAAAAAAAAAAAAAAAAAATTAAAATCAGACAGAGTGTTGAGACCAGAGAGGCTAAGACCGCATTGACTCAGTGCGGTATTCAGCCTCTCTGGTGTCAAGTCTGATTTTGGAAAAAAAAAAAAAAAAAAAATCCAAAATCAGACAGAGTTGACACCAGAGAGGCTAAGACCGCATTGACTCAGTGCAGTATTCAGCCTCTCTGGTGTCAAGTCTGATTTTGGAAAAAAAAAAAAAAAATCCAAAATCAGACAGAGTGTTGAGACCAGAGAGGCAAAGACCGCATTGACTCAGTGCAGTATTCAGCCTCTCTGGTGTCAAGTCTGATTTTGGAAAAAAAAAAAAAAAATCCAAAATCAGACAGAGTGTTGACACCAGAGAGGCTAAGACCGCATTGACTCACTGCGGTATTCAGCCTCTCTGGTGTCAAGTCTGATTTTGGAAAAAAAAAAAAATCCAAAATCAGACAGAGTGTTGAGACCAGAGAGGCTAAGACCGCATTGACTCAGTGCGGTTTTCAGCCTCTCTGGTGTCAAGTCTGATTTTGGAAAAAAAAAAAAAAAAAAAAAAAAATTAAAATCAGACAGAGTGTTGAGACCAGAGAGGCTAAGACCGCATTGACTCAGTGCGGTATTCAGCCTCTCTGGTGTCAAGTCTGATTTTGGAAAAAAAAAAAAAAAAATCCAAAATCAGACAGAGTTGACACCAGAGAGGCAAAGACCGCATTGACTCAGTGCAGTATTCAGCCTCTCTGGTGTCAAGTCTGATTTTGGAAAAAAAAAAAAAAAATCCAAAATCAGACAGAGTGTTGACACCAGAGAGGCTAAGACCGCATTGACTCAGTGCGGTATTCAGCCTCTCTGGTGTCAAGTCTGATTTTGGAAAAAAAAAAAAAAAATCCAAAATCAGACAGAGTGTTGAGACCAGAGAGGCTAAGACCGCATTTACTTAGTGCGGTATTCAGCCTCTCTGGTGTCAAGTCTGATTTTGGAAAAAAAAAAAAAAATCCAAAATCAGACAGAGTGTTGACACCAGAGAGGCTAAGACCGCATTGACTCAGTGCGGTATTCAGCCTCTCTGGTGTCAAGTCTGATTTTGGAAAAAAAAAAAAAAAATCCAAAATCAGACAGAGTGTTGAGACCAGAGAGGCAAAGACCGCATTGACTCAGTGCAGTATTCAGCCTCTCTGGTGTCAAGTCTGATTTTGGAAAAAAAAAAAAAAAATCCAAAATCAGACAGAGTGTTGACACCAGAGAGGCTAAGACCGCATTGACTCACTGCGGTATTCAGCCTCTCTGGTGTCAAGTCTGATTTTGGAAAAAAAAAAAAATCCAAAATCAGACAGAGTGTTGAGACCAGAGAGGCTAAGACCGCATTGACTCAGTGCGGTATTCAGCCTCTCTGGTGTCAAGTCTGTTTTTGGAAAAAAAAAAAAAAAATCCAAAATCAGACAGAGTGTTGACACCAGAGAGGCTAAGACCGCATTGACTCAGTGCGGTTTTCAGCCTCTCTGGTGTCAAGTCTGATTTTGGAAAAAAAAAAAAAAAAAAAAAAAAAATTAAAATCAGACAGAGTGTTGAGACCAGAGAGGCTAAGACCGCATTGACTCAGTGCGGTATTCAGCCTCTCTGGTGTCAAGTCTGATTTTGGAAAAAAAAAAAAAAAAATCCAAAATCAGACAGAGTTGACACCAGAGAGGCTAAGACCGCATTGACTCAGTGCAGTATTCAGCCTCTCTGGTGTCAAGTCTGATTTTGGAAAAAAAAAAAAAAAAATCCAAAATCAGACAGAGTGTTGAGACCAGAGAGGCAAAGACCGCATTGACTCAGTGCAGTATTCAGCCTCTCTGGTGTCAAGTCTGATTTTGGAAAAAAAAAAAAAAAATCCAAAATCAGACAGAGTGTTGACACCAGAGAGGCTAAGACCGCATTGACTCAGTGCGGTATTCAGCCTCTCTGGTGTCAAGTCTGATTTTGGAAAAAAAAAAAAAAAATCCAAAATCAGACAGAGTGTTGAGACCAGAGAGGCTAAGACCGCATTGACTCAGTGCGGTATTCAGCCTCTCTGGTGTCAAGTCTGATTTTGGAAAAAAAAAAAAAAAAATCCAAAATCAGACAGAGTTGACACCAGAGAGGCTAAGACCGCATTGACTCAGTGCAGTATTCAGCCTCTCTGGTGTCAAGTCTGATTTTGGAAAAAAAAAAAAAAAATCCAAAATCAGACAGAGTGTTGAGACCAGAGAGGCAAAGACCGCATTGACTCAGTGCAGTATTCAGCCTCTCTGGTGTCAAGTCTGATTTTGGAAAAAAAAAAAAAAAATCCAAAATCAGACAGAGTGTTGACACCAGAGAGGCTAAGACCGCATTGACTCACTGCGGTATTCAGCCTCTCTGGTGTCAAGTCTGATTTTGGAAAAAAAAAAAAATCCAAAATCAGACAGAGTGTTGAGACCAGAGAGGCTAAGACCGCATTGACTCAGTGCGGTATTCAGCCTCTCTGGTGTCAAGTCTGTTTTTGGAAAAAAAAAAAAAAAATCCAAAATCAGACAGAGTGTTGACACCAGAGAGGCTAAGACCGCATTGACTCAGTGCGGTTTTCAGCCTCTCTGGTGTCAAGTCTGATTTTGGAAAAAAAAAAAAAAAAAAAAAAAAATTAAAATCAGACAGAGTGTTGAGACCAGAGAGGCTAAGACCGCATTGACTCAGTGCGGTATTCAGCCTCTCTGGTGTCAAGTCTGATTTTGGAAAAAAAAAAAAAAAAATCCAAAATCAGACAGAGTTGACACCAGAGAGGCTAAGACCGCATTGACTCAGTGCAGTATTCAGCCTCTCTGGTGTCAAGTCTGATTTTGGAAAAAAAAAAAAAAAAATCCAAAATCAGACAGAGTGTTGAGACCAGAGAGGCAAAGACCGCATTGACTCAGTGCAGTATTCAGCCTCTCTGGTGTCAAGTCTGATTTTGGAAAAAAAAAAAAAAAATCCAAAATCAGACAGAGTGTTGACACCAGAGAGGCTAAGACCGCATTGACTCAGTGCGGTATTCAGCCTCTCTGGTGTCAAGTCTGATTTTGGAAAAAAAAAAAAAAAATCCAAAATCAGACAGAGTGTTGAGACCAGAGAGGCTAAGACCGCATTTACTCAGTGCGGTATTCAGCCTCTCTGGTGTCAAGTCTGATTTTGGAAAAAAAAAAAAAAATCCAAAATCAGACAGAGTGTTGACACCAGAGAGGCTAAGACCGCATTGACTCAGTGCGGTATTCAGCCTCACTGGTGTCAAATCTGATTTTGGAAAAAAAAAAAATCCAAAATCAGACAGAGTGTTGACACCAGAGAGGCTAAGACCGCATTGACTCAGTGCGGTTTTCAGCCTCTCTGGTGTCAAGTCTGATTTTGGAAAAAAAAAAAAAAAAAAAAAAAAATTAAAATCAGACAGAGTGTTGAGACCAGAGAGGCTAAGACCGCATTGACTCAGTGCGGTATTCAGCCTCTCTGGTGTCATGTCTGATTTTGGAAAAAAAAAAAAAAAAATCCAAAATCAGACAGAGTTGACACCAGAGAGGCTAAGACCGCATTGACTCAGTGCAGTATTCAGCCTCTCTGGTGTCAAGTCTGATTTTGGAAAAAAAAAAAAAAAATCCAAAATCAGACAGAGTGTTGAGACCAGAGAGGCAAAGACCGCATTGACTCAGTGCAGTATTCAGCCTCTCTGGTGTCAAGTCTGATTTTGGAAAAAAAAAAAAAAATCCAAAATCAGACAGAGTGTTGACACCAGAGAGGCTAAGACCGCATTGACTCAGTGCGGTATTCAGCCTCTCTGGTGTCAAGTCTGATTTTGGAAAAAAAAAAAAAAAATCCAAAATCAGACAGAGTGTTGAGACCAGAGAGGCTAAGACCGCATTTACTCAGTGCGGTATTCAGCCTCTCTGGTGTCAAGTCTGATTTTGGAAAAAAAAAAAAAAATCCAAAATCAGACAGAGTGTTGACACCAGAGAGGCTAAGACCGCATTGACTCAGTGCGGTATTCAGCCTCACTGGTGTCAAATCTGATTTTGGAAAAAAAAAAAATCCAAAATCAGACAGAGTGTTGACACCAGAGAGGCTAAGACCGCATTGACTCAGTGCGGTATTCAGCCTCTCTGGTGTCATGTCTGATTTTGGAAAAAAAAAAAAAAAAATCCAAAATCAGACAGAGTTGACACCAGAGAGGCAAAGACCGCATTGACTCAGTGCAGTATTCAGCCTCTCTGGTGTCAAGTCTGATTTTGGAAAAAAAAAAAAAAATCCAAAATCAGACAGAGTGTTGACACCAGAGAGGCTAAGACCGCATTGACTCAGTGCGGTATTCAGCCTCTCTGGTGTCAAGTCTGATTTTGGAAAAAAAAAAAAAAAATCCAAAATCAGACAGAGTGTTGAGACCAGAGAGGCTAAGACCGCATTTACTCAGTGCGGTATTCAGCCTCTCTGGTGTCAAGTCTGATTTTGGAAAAAAAAAAAAAAATCCAAAATCAGACAGAGTGTTGACACCAGAGAGGCTAAGACCGCATTGACTCAGTGCGGTATTCAGCCTCACTGGTGTCAAGTCTGATTTTGGAAAAAAAAAAAAATCCAAAATCAGACAGAGTGTTGACACCAGAGAGGCTAAGACCGCATTGACTCAGTGCGGTTTTCAGCCTCTCTGGTGTCAAGTCTGATTTTGGAAAAAAAAAAAAAAAAAAAAAAAATTAAAATCAGACAGAGTGTTGAGACCAGAGAGGCTAAGACCGCATTGACTCAGTGCGGTATTCAGCCTCTCTGGTGTCAAGTCTGATTTTGGAAAAAAAAAAAAAAAAAAAATCCAAAATCAGACAGAGTTGACACCAGAGAGGCTAAGACCGCATTGACTCAGTGCAGTATTCAGCCTCTCTGGTGTCAAGTCTGATTTTGGAAAAAAAAAAAAAAAATCCAAAATCAGACAGAGTGTTGAGACCAGAGAGGCAAAGACCGCATTGACTCAGTGCAGTATTCAGCCTCTCTGGTGTCAAGTCTGATTTTGGAAAAAAAAAAAAAAATCCAAAATCAGACAGAGTGTTGACACCAGAGAGGCTAAGACCGCATTGACTCACTGCGGTATTCAGCCTCTCTGGTGTCAAGTCTGATTTTGGAAAAAAAAAAAAATCCAAAATCAGACAGAGTGTTGAGACCAGAGAGGCTAAGACCGCATTGACTCAGTGCGGTTTTCAGCCTCTCTGGTGTCAAGTCTGATTTTGGAAAAAAAAAAAAAAAAAAAAAAAAATTAAAATCAGACAGAGTGTTGAGACCAGAGAGGCTAAGACCGCATTGACTCAGTGCGGTATTCAGCCTCTCTGGTGTCAAGTCTGATTTTGGAAAAAAAAAAAAAAAAATCCAAAATCAGACAGAGTTGACACCAGAGAGGCAAAGACCGCATTGACTCAGTGCAGTATTCAGCCTCTCTGGTGTCAAGTCTGATTTTGGAAAAAAAAAAAAAAAATCCAAAATCAGACAGAGTGTTGACACCAGAGAGGCTAAGACCGCATTGACTCAGTGCGGTATTCAGCCTCTCTGGTGTCAAGTCTGATTTTGGAAAAAAAAAAAAAAAATCCAAAATCAGACAGAGTGTTGAGACCAGAGAGGCTAAGACCGCATTTACTTAGTGCGGTATTCAGCCTCTCTGGTGTCAAGTCTGATTTTGGAAAAAAAAAAAAAAATCCAAAATCAGACAGAGTGTTGACACCAGAGAGGCTAAGACCGCATTGACTCAGTGCGGTATTCAGCCTCACTGGTGTCAAATCTGATTTTGGAAAAAAAAAAATCCAAAATCAGACAGAGTGTTGACACCAGAGAGGCTAAGACCGCATTGACTCAGTGCGGTTTTCAGCCTCTCTGGTGTCAAGTCTGATTTTGGAAAAAAAAAAAAAAAAAAAAAAAATTAAAATCAGACAGAGTGTTGAGACCAGAGAGGCTAAGACCGCATTGACTCAGTGCGGTATTCAGCCTCTCTGGTGTCATGTCTGATTTTGGAAAAAAAAAAAAAAAATCCAAAATCAGACAGAGTTGACACCAGAGAGGCAAAGACCGCATTGACTCAGTGCAGTATTCAGCCTCTCTGGTGTCAAGTCTGATTTTGGAAAAAAAAAAAAAAATCCAAAATCAGACAGAGTGTTGACACCAGAGAGGCTAAGACCGCATTGACTCAGTGCGGTATTCAGCCTCTCTGGTGTCAAGTCTGATTTTGGAAAAAAAAAAAAAAAATCCAAAATCAGACAGAGTGTTGAGACCAGAGAGGCTAAGACCGCATTTACTCAGTGCGGTATTCAGCCTCTCTGGTGTCAAGTCTGATTTTGGAAAAAAAAAAAAAATCCAAAATCAGACAGAGTGTTGACACCAGAGAGGCTAAGACCGCATTGACTCAGTGCGGTATTCAGCCTCACTGGTGTCAAGTCTGATTTTGGAAAAAAAAAAAATCCAAAATCAGACAGAGTGTTGACACCAGAGAGGCTAAGACCGCATTGACTCAGTGCGGTTTTCAGCCTCTCTGGTGTCAAGTCTGATTTTGGAAAAAAAAAAAAAAAAAAAAAAAATTAAAATCAGACAGAGTGTTGAGACCAGAGAGGCTAAGACCGCATTGACTCAGTGCGGTATTCAGCCTCTCTGGTGTCAAGTCTGATTTTGGAAAAAAAAAAAAAAAAAAATCCAAAATCAGACAGAGTTGACACCAGAGAGGCTAAGACCGCATTGACTCAGTGCAGTATTCAGCCTCTCTGGTGTCAAGTCTGATTTTGGAAAAAAAAAAAAAAAATCCAAAATCAGACAGAGTGTTGAGACCAGAGAGGCAAAGACCGCATTGACTCAGTGCAGTATTCAGCCTCTCTGGTGTCAAGTCTGATTTTGGAAAAAAAAAAAAAAAATCCAAAATCAGACAGAGTGTTGACACCAGAGAGGCTAAGACCGCATTGACTCACTGCGGTATTCAGCCTCTCTGGTGTCAAGTCTGATTTTGGAAAAAAAAAAAAATCCAAAATCAGACAGAGTGTTGAGACCAGAGAGGCTAAGACCGCATTGACTCAGTGCGGTTTTCAGCCTCTCTGGTGTCAAGTCTGATTTTGGAAAAAAAAAAAAAAAATCCAAAATCAGACAGAGTGTTGAGACCAGAGAGGCTAAGACCGCATTTACTCAGTGCGGTATTCAGCCTCTCTGGTGTCAAGTCTGATTTTGGAAAAAAAAAAAAAAATCCAAAATCAGACAGAGTGTTGACACCAGAGAGGCTAAGACCGCATTGACTCAGTGCGGTATTCAGCCTCACTGGTGTCAAATCTGATTTTGGAAAAAAAAAAAATCCAAAATCAGACAGAGTGTTGACACCAGAGAGGCTAAGACCGCATTGACTCAGTGCGGTTTTCAGCCTCTCTGGTGTCAAGTCTGATTTTGGAAAAAAAAAAAAAAAAAAAAAAAAATTAAAATCAGACAGAGTGTTGAGACCAGAGAGGCTAAGACCGCATTGACTCAGTGCGGTATTCAGCCTCTCTGGTGTCATGTCTGATTTTGGAAAAAAAAAAAAAAAATCCAAAATCAGACAGAGTTGACACCAGAGAGGCAAAGACCGCATTGACTCAGTGCAGTATTCAGCCTCTCTGGTGTCAAGTCTGATTTTGGAAAAAAAAAAAAAATCCAAAATCAGACAGAGTGTTGACACCAGAGAGGCTAAGACCGCATTGACTCAGTGCGGTATTCAGCCTCTCTGGTGTCAAGTCTGATTTTGGAAAAAAAAAAAAAAAATCCAAAATCAGACAGAGTGTTGAGACCAGAGAGGCTAAGACCGCATTTACTCAGTGCGGTATTCAGCCTCTCTGGTGTCAAGTCTGATTTTGGAAAAAAAAAAAAAAATCCAAAATCAGACAGAGTGTTGACACCAGAGAGGCTAAGACCGCATTGACTCAGTGCGGTATTCAGCCTCACTGGTGTCAAGTCTGATTTTGGAAAAAAAAAAAATCCAAAATCAGACAGAGTGTTGACACCAGAGAGGCTAAGACCGCATTGACTCAGTGCGGTTTTCAGCCTCTCTGGTGTCAAGTCTGATTTTGGAAAAAAAAAAAAAAAAAAAAAAAATTAAAATCAGACAGAGTGTTGAGACCAGAGAGGCTAAGACCGCATTGACTCAGTGCGGTATTCAGCCTCTCTGGTGTCAAGTCTGATTTTAGAAAAAAAAAAAAAAAAATCCAAAATCAGAAGAGTGTTGACACCAGAGAGGCTAAGACCGCATTGACTCAGTGCGGTATTCAGCCTCTCTGGTGTCAAGTCTGATTTTGGAAAAAAAAAAAAAAAATCCAAAATCAGACAGAGTGTTGACACCAGAGAGGCTAAGACCGCATTGACTCAGTGCAGTATTCAGCCTCTCTGGTGTCAACACTCTGTCTGATTTTGGATTTTTTTTTTCTTTTTTTTCCAAAATCAGACTTGACACCAGAGAGGCTGAATACTGCACTGAGTCAATGCGGTCTTAGCCTCTCAGGTGTCAACTCTGTCTGATTTTGGATTTTTTTTTTTTTTTTTCCAAAATCAGACTTGACACCAGAGAGGCTGAATACCGCACTGAGTCAATGCGGTCTTAGCCTCTCTGGTCTCAACACTCTGTCTGATTTTGGATTTTTTTTTTTTTTCCAAAATCAGACTTGACACCAGAGAGGCTGAATACCGCACTGAGTCAATGCGGTCTTAGCCTCTCTGGTGTCAACACTCTGTCTGATTTTGGATTTTTTTTTTTTTTTTCCCAAAATCAGACTTGACACCAGAGAGGCTGAATACCGCACTGAGTCAATGCGGTCTTAGCCTCTCTGGTCTCAACACTCTGTCTGATTTTGGATTTTTTTTTTTTTCCAAAATCAGACTTGACACCAGAGAGGCTGAATACCGCAGTGAGTCAATGCGGTCTTAGCCTCTCTGGTGTCAACACTCTGTCTGATTTTGGATTTTTTTTTTTTTTTTTCCAAAATCAGACTTGACACCAGAGAGGCTGAATACCGCACTGAGTCAATGCGGTCTTAGCCTCTCTGGTCTCAACACTCTGTCTGATTTTGTATTTTTTTTTTTTTTTTTTCCAAAATCAGACTTGACACCAGAGAGGCTGAATACCGCACTGAGTCAATGCGGTCTTAGCCTCTCTGGTGTCAACACTCTGTCTGATTTTGGATTTTTTTTTTTTTTTCCAAAATCAGACTTGACACCAGAGAGGCTGAATACCGCACTGAGTAAATGCGGTCTTAGCCTCTCTGGTCTCAACACTCTGTCTGATTTTGGATTTTTTTTTTTTTTTTCCAAAATCAGACTTGACACCAGAGAGGCTGAATACCGCACTGAGTCAATGCGGTCTTAGCCTCTCTGGTCTCAACACTCTGTCTGATTTTTTTTTTTTTTTTTTTTTTTTTTTTTCCAAAATCAGACTTGACACCAGAGAGGCTGAAAACCGCACTGAGTCAATGCGGTCTTAGCCTCTCTGGTCTCAACACTCTGTCTGATTTTGGATTTATTTTTTTTTTTTCCAAAATCAGACTTGACACCAGAGAGGCTGAATACCGCACTGAGTCAATGCGGTCTTAGCCTCTCTGGTGTCAACACTCTGTCTGATTTTGGATTTTTTTTTTTTTTTCCAAAATCAGACTTGACATCAGAGAGGCTGAATACCGCACTGAGTCAATGCGGTCTTAGCCTCTCTGGTCTCAACACTCTGTCTGATTTTGGATTTATTTTTTTTTTTTCCAAAATCAGACTTGACACCAGAGAGGCTGAATACCGCACTGAGTCAATGCGGTCTTAGCCTCTCTGGTGTCAACACTCTGTCTGATTTTGGATTTTTTTTTTTTTTTTCCAAAATCAGACTTGACACCAGAGAGGCTGAATACCGCACTAAGTAAATGCGGTCTTAGCCTCTCTGGTCTCAACACTCTGTCTGATTTTGGATTTTTTTTTTTTTTTTCCAAAATCAGACTTGACACCAGAGAGGCTGAATACCGCACTGAGTCAATGCGGTCTTAGCCTCTCTGGTCTCAACACTCTGTCTGATTTTTTTTTTTTTTTTTTTTTTTTTTTTTTTCCAAAATCAGACTTGACACCAGAGAGGCTGAAAACCGCACTGAGTCAATGCGGTCTTAGCCTCTCTGGTCTCAACACTCTGTCTGATTTTGGATTTTTTTTTTTTTTTTCCAAAATCAGACTTGACACCAGAGAGGCTGAATACCGCACTGAGTAAATGCGGTCTTAGCCTCTCTGGTCTCAACACTCTGTCTGATTTTGGATTTTTTTTTTTTTTTTCCAAAATCAGACTTGACACCAGAGAGGCTGAATACCGCACTGAGTCAATGCGGTCTTAGCCTCTCTGGTCTCAACACTCTGTCTGATTTTTTTTTTTTTTTTTTTCCAAAATCAGACTTGACACCAGAGAGGCTGAAAACCGCACTGAGTCAATGCGGTCTTAGCCTCTCTGGTCTCAACACTCTGTCTGATTTTGGATTTTTTTTTTTTTTTTCCAAAATCAGACTTGACACCAGAGAGGCTGAATACCGCACTGAGTCAATGCGGTCTTAGCCTCTCTGGTGTCAACACTCTGTCTGATTTTGGATTTTTTTTTTTTTTTTCCAAAATCAGACTTGACACCAGAGAGGCTGAATACCGCACTGAGTCAATGCGGTCTTAGCCTCTCTGGTCTCAACACTCTGTCTGATTTTTTTTTTTTTTTTTTTTTTTTTTTTCCAAAATCAGACTTGACACCAGAGAGGCTGAAAACCGCACTGAGTCAATGCGGTCTTAGCCTCTCTGGTCTCAACACTCTGTCTGATTTTGGATTTTTTTTTTTTTTTTCCAAAATCAGACTTGACACCAGAGAGGCTGAATACCGCACTGAGTCAATGCGGTCTTAGCCTCTCTGGTGTCAACACTCTGTCTGATTTTGGATTTTTTTTTTTTTTTCCAAAATCAGACTTGACATCAGAGAGGCTGAATACCGCACTGAGTCAATGCGGTCTTAGTTGACACCAGAGAGGCTAAGACCGCATTGACTTAGTGCCGTATTCAGCCTCTCTGGTGTCAAGTCTGATTTTGGAAAAAAAAAAAAAAAAATCCAAAATCAGACAGAGTGTTGACACCAGAGAGGCTAAGACCGCATTGACTCAGTGCGGTATTCAGCCTCTCTGGTGTCAAGTCTGATTTTGGAAAAAAAAAAAAAAATCCAAAATCAGACAGAGTGTTGACACCAGAGAGGCTAAGACCGCATTGACTCAGTGCCGTACTCAGCCTCTCTGGTGTCAAGTCTGATTTTGGAAAAAAAAAAAAAAAAAAAAAATCCAAAATCAGACAGAGTGTTGAGACCAGAGAGGCTAAGACCGCATTGACTCAGTGCGGTATTCAGCCTCTCTGGTGTCAAGTCTGATTTTAGAAAAAAAAAAAAAAAAATCCAAAATCAGAAGAGTGTTGACACCAGAGAGGCTAAGACCGCATTGACTCAGTGCGGTATTCAGCCTCTCTGGTGTCAAGTCTAAATTTTGGAAAAAAAAAAAAATCCAAAATCAGACAGAGTGTTGACACCAGAGAGGCTAAGACCGCATTGACTCAGTGCAGTATTCAGCCTCTCTGGTGTCAACACTCTGTCTGATTTTGGATTTTTTTTTTCTTTTTTTTCCAAAATCAGACTTGACACCAGAGAGGCTGAATACTGCACTGAGTCAATGCGGTCTTAGCCTCTCAGGTGTCAACTCTGTCTGATTTTGGATTTTTTTTTTTTTTTTTCCAAAATCAGACTTGACACCAGAGAGGCTGAATACCGCACTGAGTCAATGCGGTCTTAGCCTCTCTGGTCTCAACACTCTGTCTGATTTTGGATTTTTTTTTTTTTTTTCCAAAATCAGACTTGACACCAGAGAGGCTGAATACCGCACTGTGTCAATGCGGTCTTAGCCTCTCTGGTGTCAACACTCTGTCTGATTTTGGATTTTTTTTTTTTTTTCCAAAATCAGACTTGACATCAGAGAGGCTGAATACCGCACTGAGTCAATGCGGTCTTAGTTGACACCAGAGAGGCTAAGACCGCATTGACTTAGTGCCGTATTCAGCCTCTCTGGTGTCAAGTCTGATTTTGGAAAAAAAAAAAAAAAAATCCAAAATCAGACAGAGTGTTGACACCAGAGAGGCTAAGACCGCATTGACTCAGTGCCGTATTCAGCCTCTCTGGTGTCAAGTCTGATTTTGGAAAAAAAAAAAAAAAAAAAAAAAATCCAAAATCAGACAGAGTGTTGAGACCAGAGAGGCTAAGACCGCATTGACTCAGTGCGGTATTCAGCCTCTCTGGTGTCAAGTCTGATTTTAGAAAAAGAAAAAAAAAAATCCAAAATCAGAAGAGTGTTGACACCAGAGAGGCTAAGACCGCATTGACTCAGTGCGGTATTCAGCCTCTCTGGTGTCAAGTCTGATTTTGGAAAAAAAAAAAAAATCCAAAATCAGACAGAGTGTTGACACCAGAGAGGCTAAGACCGCATTGACTCAGTGCAGTATTCAGCCTCTCTGGTGTCAACACTCTGTCTGATTTTGGATTTTTTTTTTCTTTTTTTTCCAAAATCAGACTTGACACCAGAGAGGCTGAATACTGCACTGAGTCAATGCGGTCTTAGCCTCTCAGGTGTCAACTCTGTCTGATTTTGGATTTTTTTTTTTTTTTTTTCCAAAATCAGACTTGACACCAGAGAGGCTGAATACCGCACTGAGTCAATGCGGTCTTAGCCTCTCTGGTCTCAACACTCTGTCTGATTTTGGATTTTTTTTTTTTTTTCCAAAATCAGACTTGACACCAGAGAGGCTGAATACCGCACTGAGTCAATGCGGTCTTAGCCTCTCTGGTGTCAACACTCTGTCTGACTTTGGATTTTTTTTTTTTTTTTTCCAAAATCAGACTTGACACCAGAGAGGCTGAATAACGCACTGAGTCAATGCGGTCTTAGCCTCTCTGGTCTCAACACTCTGTCTGATTTTGGATTTTTTTTTTTTTCCAAAATCAGACTTGACACCAGAGAGGCTGAATACCGCAGTGAGTCAATGCGGTCTTAGCCTCTCTGGTGTCAACACTCTGTCTGATTTTGGATTTTTTTTTTTTTTTTTCCAAAATCAGACTTGACACCAGAGAGGCTGAATACTGCACTGAGTCAATGCGGTCTTAGCCTCTCTGGTGTCAACTCTGTCTGATTTTGGATTTTTTTTTTTTTTTTTCCAAAATCAGACTTGACACCAGAGAGGCTGAATACCGCACTGAGTCAATGCGGTCTTAGCCTCTCTGGTCTCAACACTCTGTCTGATTTTAATTTTTTTTTTTTTTTTTTTTTTTTTTCCAAAATCAGACTTGACACCAGAGAGGCTGAAAACCGCACTGAGTCAATGCGGTCTTAGCCTCTCTGGTGTCAACACTCTGTCTGATTTTGGATTTTTTTTTTTTCCAAAATCAGACTTGACACCAGAGAGGCTGAATACCGCACTGAGTCAATGCGGTCTTAGCCTCTCTGGTCTCAACACTCTGTCTGATTTTGGATTTTTTTTTTTTTTTTTTCCAAAATCAGACTTGACACCAGAGAGGCTGAATACCGCACTGAGTCAATGCGGTCTTAGCCTCTCTGGTGTCAACACTCTGTCTGATTTTGGATTTTTTTTTTTTTTTCCAAAATCAGACTTGACACCAGAGAGGCTGAATACCGCACTGAGTAAATGCGGTCTTAGCCTCTCTGGTCTCAACACTCTGTCTGATTTTGGATTTTTTTTTTTTTTTTCCAAAATCAGACTTGACACCAGAGAGGCTGAATACCGCACTGAGTCAATGCGGTCTTAGCCTCTCTGGTCTCAACACTCTGTCTGATTTTTTTTTTTTTTTTTTTTTTTTTTTTTCCAAAATCAGACTTGACACCAGAGAGGCTGAAAACCGCACTGAGTCAATGCGGTCTTAGCCTCTCTGGTGTCAACACTCTGTCTGATTTTGGATTTTTTTTTTTTCCAAAATCAGACTTGACACCAGAGAGGCTGAATACCGCACTGAGTCAATGCGGTCTTAGCCTCTCTGGTCTCAACACTCTGTCTGATTTTGGATTTTTTTTTTTTTTTTTTCCAAAATCAGACTTGACACCAGAGAGGCTGAATACCGCACTGAGTCAATGCGGTCTTAGCCTCTCTGGTGTCAACACTCTGTCTGATTTTGGATTTTTTTTTTTTTTTCCAAAATCAGACTTGACACCAGAGAGGCTGAATACCGCACTGAGTAAATGCGGTCTTAGCCTCTCTGGTCTCAACACTCTGTCTGATTTTGGATTTTTTTTTTTTTTTTCCAAAATCAGACTTGACACCAGAGAGGCTGAATACCGCACTGAGTCAATGCGGTCTTAGCCTCTCTGGTCTCAACACTCTGTCTGATTTTTTTTTTTTTTTTTTTTTTTTTTTTTTTTCCAAAATCAGACTTGACACCAGAGAGGCTGAAAACCGCACTGAGTCAATGCGGTCTTAGCCTCTCTGGTCTCAACACTCTGTCTGATTTTGGATTTTTTTTTTTTTTTCCAAAATCAGACTTGACACCAGAGAGGCTGAATACCGCACTGAGTAAATGCGGTCTTAGCCTCTCTGGTCTCAACACTCTGTCTGATTTTGGATTTTTTTTTTTTTTTTCCAAAATCAGACTTGACACCAGAGAGGCTGAATACCGCACTGAGTCAATGCGGTCTTAGCCTCTCTGGTCTCAACACTCTGTCTGATTTTTTTTTTTTTTTTTTTTCCAAAATCAGACTTGACACCAGAGAGGCTGAAAACCGCACTGAGTCAATGCGGTCTTAGCCTCTCTGGTCTCAACACTCTGTCTGATTTTGGATTTTTTTTTTTTTTTTCCAAAATCAGACTTGACACCAGAGAGGCTGAATACCGCACTGAGTCAATGCGGTCTTAGCCTCTCTGGTGTCAACACTCTGTCTGATTTTGGATTTTTTTTTTTTTTTCCAAAATCAGACTTGACATCAGAGAGGCTGAATACCGCACTGAGTCAATGCGGTCTTAGCCTCTCTGGTCTCAACACTCTGTCTGATTTTGGATTTTTTTTTTTTTTTTCCAAAATCAGACTTGACACCAGAGAGGCTGAATACCGCACTGAGTCAATGCGGTCTTAGCCTCTCTGGTCTCAACACTCTGTCTGATTTTTTTTTTTTTTTTTTTTTTTTTTTTTTCCAAAATCAGACTTGACACCAGAGAGGCTGAAAACCGCACTGAGTCAATGCGGTCTTAGCCTCTCTGGTCTCAACACTCTGTCTGATTTTGGATTTTTTTTTTTTTTTCCAAAATCAGACTTGACACCAGAGAGGCTGAATACCGCACTGAGTAAATGCGGTCTTAGCCTCTCTGGTCTCAACACTCTGTCTGATTTTGGATTTTTTTTTTTTTTTTCCAAAATCAGACTTGACACCAGAGAGGCTGAATACCGCACTGAGTAAATGCGGTCTTAGCCTCTCTGGTCTCAACACTCTGTCTGATTTTGGATTTTTTTTTTTTTTTTCCAAAATCAGACTTGACACCAGAGAGGCTGAATACCGCACTGAGTCAATGCGGTCTTAGCCTCTCTGGTCTCAACACTCTGTCTGATTTTTTTTTTTTTTTTTTTTCCAAAATCAGACTTGACACCAGAGAGGCTGAAAACCGCACTGAGTCAATGCGGTCTTAGCCTCTCTGGTCTCAACACTCTGTCTGATTTTTTTTTTTTTTTTTTTTTTTTTTTTTCCAAAATCAGACTTGACACCAGAGAGGCTGAATACCGCACTGAGTCAATGCGGTCTTAGCCTCTCTGGTCTCAACACTCTGTCTGATTTTTTTTTTTTTTTTTTTTTTTTTTTTCCAAAATCAGACTTGACACCAGAGAGGCTGAAAACCGCACTGAGTCAATGCGGTCTTAGCCTCTCTGGTGTCAACACTCTGTCTGATTTTGGATTTTTTTTTTTTTTTCCAAAATCAGACTTGACATCAGAGAGGCTGAATACCGCACTGAGTCAATGCGGTCTTAGTTGACACCAGAGAGGCTAAGACCGCATTGACTTAGTGCCGTATTCAGCCTCTCTGGTGTCAAGTCTGATTTTGGAAAAAAAAAAAAAAAAATCCAAAATCAGACAGAGTGTTGACACCAGAGAGGCTAAGACCGCATTGACTCAGTGCGGTATTCAGCCTCTCTGGTGTCAAGTCTGATTTTGGAAAAAAAAAAAAAATCCAAAATCAGACAGAGTGTTGACACCAGAGAGGCTAAGACCGCATTGACTCAGTGCAGTATTCAGCCTCTCTGGTGTCAACACTCTGTCTGATTTTGGATTTTTTTTTTCTTTTTTTTTCCAAAATCAGACTTGACACCAGAGAGGCTGAATACCGCACTGAGTCAATGCGGTCTTAGCCTCTCTGGTGTCAACACTCTGTCTGATTTTGGATTTTTTTTTTTTTTTCCAAAATCAGACTTGACATCAGAGAGGCTGAATACCGCACTGAGTCAATGCGGTCTTAGTTGACACCAGAGAGGCTAAGACCGCATTGACTTAGTGCCGTATTCAGCCTCTCTGGTGTCAAGTCTGATTTTGGAAAAAAAAAAAAAAAATCCAAAATCAGACAGAGTGTTGACACCAGAGAGGCTAAGACCGCATTGACTCAGTGCAGTATTCAGCCTCTCTGGTGTCAACACTCTGTCTGATTTTGGATTTTTTTTTTCTTTTTTTTCCAAAATCAGACTTGACACCAGAGAGGCTGAATACTGCACTGAGTCAATGCGGTCTTAGCCTCTCAGGTGTCAACTCTGTCTGATTTTGGATTTTTTTTTTTTTTTTTTCCAAAATCAGACTTGACACCAGAGAGGCTGAATACCGCACTGAGTCAATGCGGTCTTAGCCTCTCTGGTCTCAACACTCTGTCTGATTTTTTTTTTTTTTTTTTTCCAAAATCAGACTTGACACCAGAGAGGCTGAAAACCGCACTGAGTCAATGCGGTCTTAGCCTCTCTGGTCTCAACACTCTGTCTGATTTTTTTTTTTTTTTTTTTTTTTTTTTTTTCCAAAATCAGACTTGACACCAGAGAGGCTGAATACCGCACTGAGTCAATGCGGTCTTAGCCTCTCTGGTCTCAACACTCTGTCTGATTTTTTTTTTTTTTTTTTTTTTTTTTTTTCCAAAATCAGACTTGACACCAGAGAGGCTGAAAACCGCACTGAGTCAATGCGGTCTTAGCCTCTCTGGTGTCAACACTCTGTCTGATTTTGGATTTTTTTTTTTTTTTCCAAAATCAGACTTGACATCAGAGAGGCTGAATACCGCACTGAGTCAATGCGGTCTTAGTTGACACCAGAGAGGCTAAGACCGCATTGACTTAGTGCCGTATTCAGCCTCTCTGGTGTCAAGTCTGATTTTGGAAAAAAAAAAAAAAAAATCCAAAATCAGACAGAGTGTTGACACCAGAGAGGCTAAGACCGCATTGACTCAGTGCGGTATTCAGCCTCTCTGGTGTCAAGTCTGATTTTGGAAAAAAAAAAAAAATCCAAAATCAGACAGAGTGTTGACACCAGAGAGGCTAAGACCGCATTGACTCAGTGCAGTATTCAGCCTCTCTGGTGTCAACACTCTGTCTGATTTTGGATTTTTTTTTTCTTTTTTTTTCCAAAATCAGACTTGACACCAGAGAGGCTGAATACCGCACTGAGTCAATGCGGTCTTAGCCTCTCTGGTGTCAACACTCTGTCTGATTTTGGATTTTTTTTTTTTTTTCCAAAATCAGACTTGACATCAGAGAGGCTGAATACCGCACTGAGTCAATGCGGTCTTAGTTGACACCAGAGAGGCTAAGACCGCATTGACTTAGTGCCGTATTCAGCCTCTCTGGTGTCAAGTCTGATTTTGGAAAAAAAAAAAAAAAATCCAAAATCAGACAGAGTGTTGACACCAGAGAGGCTAAGACCGCATTGACTCAGTGCAGTATTCAGCCTCTCTGGTGTCAACACTCTGTCTGATTTTGGATTTTTTTTTTCTTTTTTTTCCAAAATCAGACTTGACACCAGAGAGGCTGAATACTGCACTGAGTCAATGCGGTCTTAGCCTCTCAGGTGTCAACTCTGTCTGATTTTGGATTTTTTTTTTTTTTTTTCCAAAATCAGACTTGACACCAGAGAGGCTGAATACCGCACTGAGTCAATGCGGTCTTAGCCTCTCTGGTCTCAACACTCTGTCTGATTTTGGATTTTTTTTTTTTTTTTCCAAAATCAGACTTGACACCAGAGAGGCTGAATACTGCACTGAGTCAATGCGGTCTTAGCCTCTCTGGTGTCAACTCTGTCTGATTTTGGATTTTTTTTTTTTTTTTTTCCAAAATCAGACTTGACACCAGAGAGGCTGAATACCGCACTGAGTCAATGCGGTCTTAGCCTCTCTGGTCTCAACACTCTGTCTGATTTTGGATTTTTTTTTTTTTTCCAAAATCAGACTTGACACCAGAGAGGCTGAATACCGCACTGAGTAAATGCGGTCTTAGCCTCTCTGGTCTCAACACTCTGTCTGATTTTGGATTTTTTTTTTTTTTTTCCAAAATCAGACTTGACACCAGAGAGGCTGAATACCGCACTGAGTCAATGCGGTCTTAGCCTCTCTGGTCTCAACACTCTGTCTGATTTTTTTTTTTTTTTTTTTTTTTTTTTTTTCCAAAATCAGACTTGACACCAGAGAGGCTGAAAACCGCACTGAGTCAATGCGGTCTTAGCCTCTCTGGTCTCAACACTCTGTCTGATTTTGGATTTTTTTTTTTTTTTTCCAAAATCAGACTTGACACCAGAGAGGCTGAATACCGCACTGAGTCAATGCGGTCTTAGCCTCTCTGGTGTCAACACTCTGTCTGATTTTGGATTTTTTTTTTTTTTTCCAAAATCAGACTTGACATCAGAGAGGCTGAATACCGCACTGAGTCAATGCGGTCTTAGTTGACACCAGAGAGGCTAAGACCGCATTGACTTAGTGCCGTATTCAGCCTCTCTGGTGTCAAGTCTGATTTTGGAAAAAAAAAAAAAAAAATCCAAAATCAGACAGAGTGTTGACACCAGAGAGGCTAAGACCGCATTGACTCAGTGCGGTATTCAGCCTCTCTGGTGTCAAGTCTGATTTTGGAAAAAAAAAAAAAAATCCAAAATCAGACAGAGTGTTGACACCAGAGAGGCTAAGACCGCATTGACTCAGTGCCGTATTCAGCCTCTCTGGTGTCAAGTCTGATTTTGGAAAAAAAAAAAAAAAAAAAAAAAAATCCAAAATCAGACAGAGTGTTGAGACCAGAGAGGCTAAGACCGCATTGACTCAGTGCGGTATTCAGCCTCTCTGGTGTCAAGTCTGATTTTAGAAAAAAAAAAAAAAAAATCCAAAATCAGAAGAGTGTTGACACCAGAGAGGCTAAGACCGCATTGACTCAGTGCGGTATTCAGCCTCTCTGGTGTCAAGTCTGATTTTGGAAAAAAAAAAAAATCCAAAATCAGACAGAGTGTTGACACCAGAGAGGCTAAGACCGCATTGACTCAGTGCAGTATTCAGCCTCTCTGGTGTCAACACTCTGTCTGATTTTGGATTTTTTTTTCTTTTTTTTCCAAAATCAGACTTGACACCAGAGAGGCTGAATACTGCACTGAGTCAATGCGGTCTTAGCCTCTCAGGTGTCAACTCTGTCTGATTTTGGATTTTTTTTTTTTTTTTTCCAAAATCAGACTTGACACCAGAGAGGCTGAATACCGCACTGAGTCAATGCGGTCTTAGCCTCTCTGGTCTCAACACTCTGTCTGATTTTGGATTTTTTTTTTTTTTTCCAAAATCAGACTTGACACCAGAGAGGCTGAATACCGCACTGAGTCAATGCGGTCTTAGCCTCTCTGGTGTCAACACTCTGTCTGATTTTGGATTTTTTTTTTTTTTTCCAAAATCAGACTTGACATCAGAGAGGCTGAATACCGCACTGAGTCAATGCGGTCTTAGTTGACACCAGAGAGGCTAAGACCGCATTGACTTAGTGCCGTATTCAGCCTCTCTGGTGTCAAGTCTGATTTTGGAAAAAAAAAAAAAAAAAATCCAAAATCAGACAGAGTGTTGACACCAGAGAGGCTAAGACCGCATTGACTCAGTGCCGTATTCAGCCTCTCTGGTGTCAAGTCTGATTTTGGAAAAAAAAAAAAAAAAAAAAAAAATCCAAAATCAGACAGAGTGTTGAGACCAGAGAGGCTAAGACCGCATTGACTCAGTGCGGTATTCAGCCTCTCTGGTGTCAAGTCTGATTTTAGAAAAAAAAAAAAAAAAATCCAAAATCAGAAGAGTGTTGACACCAGAGAGGCTAAGACCGCATTGACTCAGTGCGGTATTCAGCCTCTCTGGTGTCAAGTCTGATTTTGGAAAAAAAAAAAAAATCCAAAATCAGACAGAGTGTTGACACCAGAGAGGCTAAGACCGCATTGACTCAGTGCAGTATTCAGCCTCTCTGGTGTCAACACTCTGTCTGATTTTGGATTTTTTTTTTCTTTTTTTTCCAAAATCAGACTTGACACCAGAGAGGCTGAATACTGCACTGAGTCAATGCGGTCTTAGCCTCTCAGGTGTCAACTCTGTCTGATTTTGGATTTTTTTTTTTTTTTTTCCCAAAATCAGACTTGACACCAGAGAGGCTGAATACCGCACTGAGTCAATGCGGTCTTAGCCTCTCTGGTCTCAACACTCTGTCTGATTTTGGATTTTTTTTTTTTTTTCCAAAATCAGACTTGACACCAGAGAGGCTGAATACCGCACTGAGTCAATGCGGTCTTAGCCTCTCTGGTGTCAACACTCTGTCTGATTTTGGATTTTTTTTTTTTTTTTTCCAAAATCAGACTTGACACCAGAGAGGCTGAATAACGCACTGAGTCAATGCGGTCTTAGCCTCTCTGGTCTCAACACTCTGTCTGATTTTGGATTTTTTTTTTTTTCCAAAATCAGACTTGACACCAGAGAGGCTGAATACCGCAGTGAGTCAATGCGGTCTTAGCCTCTCTGGTGTCAACACTCTGTCTGATTTTGGATTTTTTTTTTTTTTTTTCCAAAATCAGACTTGACACCAGAGAGGCTGAATACTGCACTGAGTCAATGCGGTCTTAGCCTCTCTGGTGTCAACTCTGTCTGATTTTGGATTTTTTTTTTTTTTTTTCCAAAATCAGACTTGACACCAGAGAGGCTGAATACCGCACTGAGTCAATGCGGTCTTAGCCTCTCTGGTCTCAACACTCTGTCTGATTTTAATTTTTTTTTTTTTTTTTTTTTTTTTTCCAAAATCAGACTTGACACCAGAGAGGCTGAAAACCGCACTGAGTCAATGCGGTCTTAGCCTCTCTGGTGTCAACACTCTGTCTGATTTTGGATTTTTTTTTTTTCCAAAATCAGACTTGACACCAGAGAGGCTGAATACCGCACTGAGTCAATGCGGTCTTAGCCTCTCTGGTCTCAACACTCTGTCTGATTTTGGATTTTTTTTTTTTTTTTTTCCAAAATCAGACTTGACACCAGAGAGGCTGAATACCGCACTGAGTCAATGCGGTCTTAGCCTCTCTGGTGTCAACACTCTGTCTGATTTTGGATTTTTTTTTTTTTTTCCAAAATCAGACTTGACACCAGAGAGGCTGAATACCGCACTGAGTAAATGCGGTCTTAGCCTCTCTGGTCTCAACACTCTGTCTGATTTTGGATTTTTTTTTTTTTTTTCCAAAATCAGACTTGACACCAGAGAGGCTGAATACCGCACTGAGTCAATGCGGTCTTAGCCTCTCTGGTCTCAACACTCTGTCTGATTTTTTTTTTTTTTTTTTTTTTTTTTTTTTCCAAAATCAGACTTGACACCAGAGAGGCTGAAAACCGCACTGAGTCAATGCGGTCTTAGCCTCTCTGGTGTCAAGTCTGATTTTGGAAAAAAAAAAAAAAAATCCAAAATCAGACAGAGTGTTGAGACCAGAGAGGCTAAGACCGCATTGACTCAGTGCGGTTTTCAGCCTCTCTGGTGTCAAGTCTGATTTTGGAAAAAAAAAAAAAAAAAAAAATCAGACAGAGTGTTGAGACCAGAGAGGCTAAGACCGCATTGACTCAGTGCGGTATTCAGCCTCTCTGGTGTCAAGTCTGATTTTGGAAAAAAAAAAAAAAAATCCAAAATCAGACAGAGTGTTGAGACCAGAGAGGCTAAGACCGCATTTACTCAGTGCGGTATTCAGCCTCTCTGGTGTCAAGTCTGATTTTGGAAAAAAAAAAAAAAATCCAAAATCAGACAGAGTGTTGAGACCAGAGAGGCTAAGACCGCATTGACTCAGTGCGGTTTTCAGCCTCTCTGGTGTCAAGTCTGATTTTGGAAAAAAAAAAAAAAAAAAAAAAAAAAAAAATCAGACAGAGTGTTGAGACCAGAGAGGCTAAGACCGCATTGACTCAGTGCGGTATTCAGCCTCTCTGGTGTCAAGTCTGATTTTGGAAAAAAAAAAAAAAAATCCAAAATCAGACAGAGTGTTGAGACCAGAGAGGCTAAGACCGCATTTACTCAGTGCGGTATTCAGCCTCTCTGGTGTCAAGTCTGATTTTGGAAAAAAAAAAAAAAATCCAAAATCAGACAGAGTGTTGACACCAGAGAGGCTAAGACCGCATTGACTCAGTGCGGTATTCAGCCTCTCTGGTGTCAAGTCTTATTTTGGAAAAAAAAAAAAAAAAAATCCAAAATCAGACAGAGTGTTGAGACCAGAGAGGCTAAGACCGCATTGACTCAGTGCGGTATTCAGCCTCTCTGGTGTCAAGTCTGATTTTGGAAAAAAAAAAAATCCAAAATCAGACAGAGTGTTGACACCAGAGAGGCTAAGACCGCATTGACTCAGTGCGGTTTTCAGCCTCTCTGGTGTCAAGTCTGATTTTGGAAAAAAAAAAAAAAAAAAAAAAAAAAAAATCAGACAGAGTGTTGAGACCAGAGAGGCTAAGACCGCATTGACTCAGTGCGGTATTCAGCCTCTCTGGTGTCAAGTCTGATTTTGGAAAAAAAAAAAAAAAATCCAAAATCAGACAGAGTGTTGAGACCAGAGAGGCTAAGACCGCATTTACTCAGTGCGGTATTCAGCCTCTCTGGTGTCAAGTCTGATTTTGGAAAAAAAAAAAAAAATCCAAAATCAGACAGAGTGTTGACACCAGAGAGGCTAAGACCGCATTGACTCAGTGCGGTATTCAGCCTCTCTGGTGTCAAGTCTGATTTTGGAAAAAAAAAAAAAAAAAATCCAAAATCAGACAGAGTGTTGAGACCAGAGAGGCTAAGACCGCATTGACTCAGTGCGGTATTCAGCCTCTCTGGTGTCAAGTCTGATTTTGGAAAAAAAAAAAATCCAAAATCAGACAGAGTGTTGACACCAGAGAGGCTAAGACCGCATTGACTCAGTGCGGTTTTCAGCCTCTCTGGTGTCAAGTCTGATTTTGGAAAAAAAAAAAAAAAAAAAAAAAAATTAAAATCAGACAGAGTGTTGAGACCAGAGAGGCTAAGACCGCATTGACTCAGTGCGGTATTCAGCCTCTCTGGTGTCAAGTCTGATTTTGGAAAAAAAAAAAAAAAAATCCAAAATCAGACAGAGTTGACACCAGAGAGGCTAAGACCGCATTGACTCAGTGCAGTATTCAGCCTCTCTGGTGTCAAGTCTGATTTTGGAAAAAAAAAAAAAAAAATCCAAAATCAGACAGAGTGTTGACACCAGAGAGGCTAAGACCGCATTGACTCACTGCGGTATTCAGCCTCTCTGGTGTCAAGTCTGATTTTGGAAAAAAAAAAAAATCCAAAATCAGACAGAGTGTTGAGACCAGAGAGGCTAAGACCGCATTGACTCAGTGCGTTATTCAGCCTCTCTGGTGTCAAGTCTGATTTTGGAAAAAAAAAAAAAAAAATCCAAAATCAGACAGAGTGTTGACACCAGAGAGGCTAAGACCGCATTGACTCAGTGCGGTATTCAGCCTCTCTGGTGTCAAGTCTGATTTTGGAAAAAAAAAAAAAAATCCAAAATCAGACAGAGTGTTGAGACCAGAGAGGCTAAGACCGCATTGACTCAGTGCGGTATTCAGCCTCTCTGGTGTCAAGTCTGATTTTGGAAAAAAAAAAAAAAAAAATCCAAAATCAGACAGAGTTGACACCTGAGAGGCTAAGACCGCATTGACTCAGTGCAGTATTCAGCCTCTCTGGTGTCAAGTCTGATTTTGGAAAAAAAAAAAAAAAAAAATCCAAAATCAGACAGAGTGTTGACACCAGAGAGGCTGAATACTGCACTGAGTCAATGCGGTCTTAGCCTCTCTGGTGTCAACACTCTGTCTGATTTTGGATTTTTTTTTTTTTTCCAAAATCAGACTTGACACCAGAGAGGCTGAATACCGCACTGAGTCAATGCGGTCTTAGCCTCTCTGGTGTCAACACTCTTCTGATTTTGGATTTTTTTTTTTTTTTTTCTAAAATCAGACTTGACACCAGAGAGGCTGAATACCGCACTGAGTCAATGCGGTCTTAGCCTCTCTGGTCTCAACACTCTGTCTGATTTTGGATTTTTTTTTTTTTTTTTTTTTTTTCCAAAATCAGACTTGACACCAGAGAGGCTGAATACGGCACTGAGTCAATGCGGTCTTAGCCTCTCTGGTGTCAACACTCTGTCTGATTTTGGATTTTTTTTTTTTTTTTTTCCAAAATCAGACTTGACACCAGAGAGGCTGAATACGGCACTAAGTCAATGCGGTCTTAGCCTCTCTGGTGTCAACTAAGACCGCATTGACTCAGTGCGGTATTCAGCCTCTCTGATGTCAAGTCTGATTTTGGAAAAAAAAAAAAAAATCCAAAATCAGACAGAGTGTTGACACCAGAGAGGCTAAGACCGCATTGACTCAGTGCGGTATTCAGCCTCTCTGGTGTCAAGTCTGATTTTGGAAAAAAAAAAAAAAATCCAAAATCAGACAGAGTGTTGAGACCAGAGAGGCTAAGACCGCATTGACTCAGTGCGGTATTCAGCCTCTCTGGTGTCAAGTCTGATTTTGGAAAAAAAAAAAAAAAAATCCAAAATCAGACAGAGTTGACACCTGAGAGGCTAAGACCGCATTGACTCAGTGCAGTATTCAGCCTCTCTGGTGTCAAGTCTGATTTTGGAAAAAAAAGAAAAAAAAAATCCAAAATCAGACAGAGTGTTGACACCAGAGAGGCTGAATACTGCACTGAGTCAATGCGGTCTTAGCCTCTCTGGTGTCAACACTCTGTCTGATTTTGGATTTTTTTTTTTTTCCAAAATCAGACTTGACACCAGAGAGGCTGAATACCGCACTGAGTCAATGCGGTCTTAGCCTCTCTGGTGTCAACACTCTTCTGATTTTGGATTTTTTTTTTCTTTTTTTTCCAAAATCAGACTTGACATCAGAGAGGCTGAATACCGCACTGAGTCAATGCGGTCTTAGCCTCTCTGGTCTCAACACTCTGTCTGATTTTGGATTTTTTTTTTTTTTTTCCAAAATCAGACTTGACACCAGAGAGGCTGAATACCGCACTGAGTCAATGCGGTCTTAGCCTCTCTGGTCTCAACACTCTGTCTGATTTTTTTTTTTTTTTTTTTTTTTTTTTTTTCCAAAATCAGACTTGACACCAGAGAGGCTGAAAACCGCACTGAGTCAATGCGGTCTTAGCCTCTCTGGTCTCAACACTCTGTCTGATTTTGGATTTTTTTTTTTTTTTCCAAAATCAGACTTGACACCAGAGAGGCTGAATACCGCACTGAGTAAATGCGGTCTTAGCCTCTCTGGTCTCAACACTCTGTCTGATTTTGGATTTTTTTTTTTTTTTTCCAAAATCAGACTTGACACCAGAGAGGCTGAATACCGCACTGAGTCAATGCGGTCTTAGCCTCTCTGGTCTCAACACTCTGTCTGATTTTTTTTTTTTTTTTTTTTCCAAAATCAGACTTGACACCAGAGAGGCTGAAAACCGCACTGAGTCAATGCGGTCTTAGCCTCTCTGGTCTCAACACTCTGTCTGATTTTTTTTTTTTTTTTTTTTTTTTTTTTTCCAAAATCAGACTTGACACCAGAGAGGCTGAATACCGCACTGAGTCAATGCGGTCTTAGCCTCTCTGGTCTCAACACTCTGTCTGATTTTGGATTTTTTTTTTTTTTTTTCCAAAATCAGACTTGACACCAGAGAGGCTGAATACTGCACTGAGTCAATGCGGTCTTAGCCTCTCTGGTGTCAACTCTGTCTGATTTTGGATTTTTTTTTTTTTTTTTCCAAAATCAGACTTGACACCAGAGAGGCTGAATACCGCACTGAGTCAATGCGGTCTTAGCCTCTCTGGTCTCAACACTCTGTCTGATTTTAATTTTTTTTTTTTTTTTTTTTTTTTTCCAAAATCAGACTTGACACCAGAGAGGCTGAAAACCGCACTGAGTCAATGCGGTCTTAGCCTCTCTGGTGTCAACACTCTGTCTGATTTTGGATTTTTTTTTTTTCCAAAATCAGACTTGACACCAGAGAGGCTGAATACCGCACTGAGTCAATGCGGTCTTAGCCTCTCTGGTCTCAACACTCTGTCTGATTTTGGATTTTTTTTTTTTTTTTTTCCAAAATCAGACTTGACACCAGAGAGGCTGAATACCGCACTGAGTCAATGCGGTCTTAGCCTCTCTGGTGTCAACACTCTGTCTGATTTTGGATTTTTTTTTTTTTTTCCAAAATCAGACTTGACACCAGAGAGGCTGAATACCGCACTGAGTAAATGCGGTCTTAGCCTCTCTGGTCTCAACACTCTGTCTGATTTTGGATTTTTTTTTTTTTTTTCCAAAATCAGACTTGACACCAGAGAGGCTGAATACCGCACTGAGTCAATGCG
The DNA here is from genome assembly GCF_964638095.1 of Poromitra crassiceps. Classification (NCBI taxonomy): domain Eukaryota; kingdom Metazoa; phylum Chordata; class Actinopteri; order Beryciformes; family Melamphaidae; genus Poromitra; species Poromitra crassiceps. The sequence goes on from NW_028152259.1 coordinate 1,648,543, forward strand.
GTCTTAGCCTCTCTGGTCTCAACACTCTGTCTGATTTTTTTTTTTTTTTTTTTTTTTTTTTTTCCAAAATCAGACTTGACACCAGAGAGGCTGAAAACCGCACTGAGTCAATGCGGTCTTAGCCTCTCTGGTGTCAACACTCTGTCTGATTTTGGATTTTTTTTTTTTCCAAAATCAGACTTGACACCAGAGAGGCTGAATACCGCACTGAGTCAATGCGGTCTTAGCCTCTCTGGTCTCAACACTCTGTCTGATTTTGGATTTTTTTTTTTTTTTTTTCCAAAATCAGACTTGACACCAGAGAGGCTGAATACCGCACTGAGTCAATGCGGTCTTAGCCTCTCTGGTGTCAACACTCTGTCTGATTTTGGATTTTTTTTTTTTTTTCCAAAATCAGACTTGACACCAGAGAGGCTGAATACCGCACTGAGTAAATGCGGTCTTAGCCTCTCTGGTCTCAACACTCTGTCTGATTTTGGATTTTTTTTTTTTTTTTCCAAAATCAGACTTGACACCAGAGAGGCTGAATACCGCACTGAGTCAATGCGGTCTTAGCCTCTCTGGTCTCAACACTCTGTCTGATTTTTTTTTTTTTTTTTTTTTTTTTTTTTCCAAAATCAGACTTGACACCAGAGAGGCTGAAAACCGCACTGAGTCAATGCGGTCTTAGCCTCTCTGGTCTCAACACTCTGTCTGATTTTGGATTTTTTTTTTTTTTTCCAAAATCAGACTTGACACCAGAGAGGCTGAATACCGCACTGAGTAAATGCGGTCTTAGCCTCTCTGGTCTCAACACTCTGTCTGATTTTGGATTTTTTTTTTTTTTTTCCAAAATCAGACTTGACACCAGAGAGGCTGAATACCGCACTGAGTCAATGCGGTCTTAGCCTCTCTGGTCTCAACACTCTGTCTGATTTTTTTTTTTTTTTTTTTTCCAAAATCAGACTTGACACCAGAGAGGCTGAAAACCGCACTGAGTCAATGCGGTCTTAGCCTCTCTGGTCTCAACACTCTGTCTGATTTTGGATTTTTTTTTTTTTTTTCCAAAATCAGACTTGACACCAGAGAGGCTGAATACCGCACTGAGTCAATGCGGTCTTAGCCTCTCTGGTGTCAACACTCTGTCTGATTTTGGATTTTTTTTTTTTTTTCCAAAATCAGACTTGACATCAGAGAGGCTGAATACCGCACTGAGTCAATGCGGTCTTAGCCTCTCTGGTCTCAACACTCTGTCTGATTTTGGATTTTTTTTTTTTTTTTCCAAAATCAGACTTGACACCAGAGAGGCTGAATACCGCACTGAGTCAATGCGGTCTTAGCCTCTCTGGTCTCAACACTCTGTCTGATTTTTTTTTTTTTTTTTTTTTTTTTTTTTTCCAAAATCAGACTTGACACCAGAGAGGCTGAAAACCGCACTGAGTCAATGCGGTCTTAGCCTCTCTGGTCTCAACACTCTGT